>NC_056732.1:1586013084-1586380244 GCF_019279795.1 Protopterus annectens | reverse complement strand
GAGCTCCTACTCCTGCTTGGGATCTCAATTTTGTGTTGGAAAACTTACTCTACCACCTTTTGCGCCTGCGGCTCCTGCTGAATTGAAATACTTGTCATGGAAGACTGCTTTTTTGTTGGCTATTACTTCTGCAAGAAGGGTTTCTGAGTTGCAGGCCCTTATGGCAGTAGAGCCCTTTTTGATTTTCCATAAGGATAGGGTATCCTTACGTACTAATCCTTCCTTTATGCCTAAGGTGGTTTCTAGTGTGGCTTTAAACCAAACTATTCATTTGCCTACTTTCTATGCAGATCCCCAAAATAAGGGGAAAAGATTTTGCACACTTTAGATGTACATAGGCAGTTGCGTTATTATTTAAGCAGGACTAAGGATTTCAGGCAGTCTCAGCAGTTGTTTGTTTCTTTTGCTTTGAGTTCTCAGGGCAAGCCTGTGTCTAAGCAAACTATTTCTAAGTGGATTGGGTTTTGCATTTCATTTTGTTATTCCCATCATGGCAAGGAGATTCCAGCTGGGATTAGGCCTCATTCCACTAGGGCTACTGCCACTTCAACAGCATTTCTAAGGGGTGGCAACTAAGGATATTTTGGAGGCAGCTACTTGGAGTTCAGTGCATACTTTCTCTAAGCATTACCATCTTCCTCTCTACTCTAAATCTAGGGCTGGTTTTGCCACAGCTATTTTGCAAGGCATGTTGACAGCTCCTGCTTCCTTATGATTTGCCAGCCTCCCTTAACTCTGCTTTGGGATTCTACCCAATGGTTAGGACTGCAGCAATGTGGAATGAAGAACATAGTACAGTTTTGTACCTACCATAAATGTAGATGTTCGAGGATCCACATTGCTGCAGTCCAATTTACCCTCCCTCCTTCCCCTCTGTGTTTAGGGGTGGTGGTGTGTGTTAGGATATACTCTTGTACATTTGTATATATTGTATATATGTTTGGTGCAGGGTTTTTTGGTTTTTTGGTTTGGGCCTTGTCTTTTTAGGGTCTTCTGACATCTGGGGCAAGAAAAGACTGAGGATATGACGTCGGTCATGCGCATTAGTACCCTGACGTCCTGACATCAGTCTAATGCGCCTTGACCGACGTCAGCCATATACTTTGGTATTCGGGCCGACTGGACAGCGGACTACCCAATGGTTAGGACTGCAGCAATGTGGATCCTCGAACATCTACATTTATGGTAGGTACAAAACTGTACTTTTTTGCTCCAAATGTACCATTTGGAATTGTGGCCAGAAAGTTCAACCTTGGTCTCTTCAGACCATAACATATTTTCCTACATGCTTTTGGGAGACGTGATGTATTGTTTTGCAAATTTTAGCCGGTCCTGGATGTTTTTCTGTGTAAGAAAAGGCTTCCATCTTGCAACCCTACCCCATAGCCCAGACTTATGGAGATTACAGGAGATTGTTGTCACATGTAGTGCACAACCAGTACTTGCCAGAAATTTCTGCAGCTCCTTCAGTGTTGCTGTAGGTCTCTTGGCACCCTCCCTGACCAATTTTCGTCTTGTCTTTTCATCACTTTTGGAGGGACGTCTAGTTCTTTGCAGTGTCACTGTTGTCCCATATTTTCTCCACTTTTTGATGACTGTCTTCACTGTGTTCCGTGGTATATCCAGTGGTGTGGAAATTTTTTGTACCCTTCTCCTGACTGATACATTTCAACAGTGAGATCCCTTTGATGCTTTGTAAGCTCTCTGTGGACCATGGCTTTTGCTGTAGTAGGCAACTGAGTAAATGTCAGGAAACTCCTACTAGGACAGATGAACTTTATTTGGGGTTAATCAGAGTCTCTTTAATTGATGGGCAGGTGTGTACCCAAGAAGACTGAATGTTGTAATTGAATCAAAAGGTGCTTCAACAAAGTATTAGTTTAAGGGTGTGCAAACTTATGCAACCAGCTTATTGTACGTTTTTTATATTTATTCCCCTAACAGATTTGTTTGTTTTTCAATTGAATTGTACAGGCTATAGGTCACATTAAAGGTTGGAAAAGTTTTAAAATTATTTATTGTGGTCTCATTTTTTAGGTCATAAAAACCTGGCATTTTAACAGGAATGTGTACATGTTTATATCCACTGTAACAATATGTTTTGTATTCACGTGCATTTTCTGAACAATAAGAAGTATAAAATATAATGTCTGGAATTATCGACTGACTGTAATCCTCAGTGGTTTACCAGAAAGCAAAACTTTTGAGGGGCAGAGCAAAAATGTGAAGCAAATCACAAATGTTCTTCAAAATTCTGGACAGCTAACATGTATGCTCTACTGTGTAAGGCCTACTTTGGCTGCGAGATGCCTGTCCCCAGCAGAGCAGGGAAGTTACAAGCTTGTCAGAATGAAAGTTACAATGATCCACAAAATGCAAACCTTCCCTGAAAAGGTGATACTTCCAACTAATATGGAATGATGTGGAGAGCCTCTGGTCATGCAGAATGGAGGAGGAGATAGATGGAGCTGAAAAGACGAGTTAAGGAGGGTACCACATGCATAATTAGAAGGCTTATTCTGTTCTGCTGTTGATATATGGCTGATAGAAGTCCACATCCTGCTGCTGGGGTATCTGCTGCAATGACTGCAGTTGCCATATTATGCTAGCACTGCGTACATTATTAATGAGAGAGGAAAACAAACCTGCATAACAGACAAGCAGCAATGTTATACGTACGAGCAGGAGACATACTTCCTGTAAATGAGAAATGTCATGTTAATAGTTTTCTGGAAATTATGACATCAATTTTATTAGGCATAATTTCTGTAAATAAAACAACTGAAGTGTTACATTGTTACTCTGAAAATGGCAAGAATGCAGCCAGAATTTATATATGGACAACAGCACTATAACAGTACATGTTACACTAATTAAAGTGACATTCTACAAAGCAACACCTGTGCGAACTGCTAACTTTATTGCTGTTTTAATATAAATGCTAAACAAATTACCACATCAGCTGCTGGTAGCTGTGAACAGATGCATTTAATCACACAAAAGTCAAAAATAAAAATGTGTTTTCTAGCATGCTGGCTATTGCCTGATTGCTATAAAGAATGGACTAGGTGAATATTGTACCCCTGCATTCGAAGTACCTGAATTCACATCATTCTGTCCTTCCTCCAGTCATTATTATCATAGCTTGGTCTATGTTCAGCAACCCAAATCCTGATGGTACATAGTAGGATTTGGGGGGGGGGGGGGTCCTGAAACCTATTTTTCTTAGTACCTTACCTTGAGCTGGACTAAACCTGGGTGCTGCAGCATCATTATTCTTCTGTTCTGCTGTGTATTTTTAGTACTGATAATGCCTCACTGCAAGGACTGTAAATAAGCGATCGCTGAAACCAGTAAAGTGATTTTTGAAATAAATAACCTCTAACATGTACCTGTTAATCCATACTGGAACCATTTGTTCCTCCCACTACAGCAGCTGCAGCAGGTTCCTCCAGTTATGAAAGCTGATCTGTGTAGCAAGTTGATTAGGACAGGTGGTGGAGTAATGGAGAACCAAGAAGCAAACCGGTCCCAGAATTGTTAGAGAGACCCAGCCATGTTTTACTCTGCAAATTAGAGGGACTGTGGGAGCATGAGCTGTCTCACTTCTGGATTGTCCAAAAGGCAGACTTTTAAACACAGTCTTATGTGGATAAGTTTTGTTTAGCAGGCAGTTTCAATTGTCAACTTACCTGCATTTTATATTTGTACAGCTACACAAGCACACTACAATTTTTGTTCAGTCTGGATTTTCAGAGGCATTGTGGGACTCTGGGTTTGTCTTTTGAACTTGACAGTCATGCTCAAATTACGATGTCTGGCAACCCTATATAAAGTTTTTTTTTTTTTTTTTGTAAAAGGTTTACTTTTAAGCTAGGAAAAAGTGTGTTTTATAGACTGTGACATAAATTTGTGTTTTGACCTGAAGCGTTACTTTTAACTTTTCAGGAAAAAGGTGTTAAAAACTTAACTTTGCTGTCTAAAAGTTGTGTTGTGTTAACGTTGGAGGCTGGGTAAGTGCTTAAAGTGCTTCTCACTTTTTTGGGGGAGGGGGGCAAGAAAGGCAATTTTTTAATACTTAAGTGTTTTCATTGACTACTGCTGCTGCCAGGCTGACCTGGGTTTCGGGCATCTTTCTTTGACATCAGCAAGGAACAACCTATCTGTTTCTCTGTTCTTCCTGCCTCAAAAATAAAAAAATTTGAAGCCACCTTTACACCTTTTGCAAGCTACTAAATGGCCTCAGCTGCAGATGAGTGAAGACTCTGTGACCATTTCTGGTTCCTCAGCACATCATTTTTTTCCCTTGGCTCTCTCTGGTGTAGTCCCTAATGGCCACCATGGAGAAAGGTATACATGTCCTTTGCAGCTTTTGGTGGGCAAGGGAAGAACCACTTGATGGTCTTGGATGGAGGAGGAGCAGGGAATACTTCTTTGCTTACCCAGACTAAAATGCCTGTCCCTAGGGAGGTTTTTACTGTGAAAAGTAGGTCTGCTTCTTTAGAAATTCCAGTATAAAAAAAGTTAGACATTTACCTTAGCCTTTCTCAGTTACTTTGGACATGATTGATTTATTGGGATTGGCTCAAGGCATAGTTCGGGCTCTTGACCTTTACAGTTCTGGTGATAATTTTAAGAGAAAGTGGAATTCCTCATTGTCTGAGGTTGTTCGGGACATAAAAATAATTGTGACGACTTCCAAGATGGCTGCACATTCAATAACAGCTTGATTGTAGCTCTCCCAGTTTGAAAACAGAAACTCAACAGAGAATTTAGGCACTGCAATGTAAAAAAAAAAATAAATAAATAAAAAACCTGGTTAAAAGAGCATGACAAATGAAAAATGAATCTGCTTTTTTTCATTCTTACATAAGGGAATGACTAGATTAAAGAACTTAGTTTGATTTAATACATTTTAAGAGAAAGCAAGTAAATGAAAACGAATATTGAATATTATGAAGCTTTTTCTAGCAAATGAATGTGTGCTTAGTAACACTCCTGTATCTGGCCCTCATGTCTGAATGAAAACAATCTGATAAGGAGAAATTGACTTTCTGGTTCTCATGTCTCCATGGAGACAGTCTGATAAAGAGAAATTGGTTACAGTCTGGTGGTGAGTGATTGGCTGGGAAAAAAAAGAAAAGAGAAACTGGTTAGGAGGTAATGTTCTCTGAAAACATTCAGGTGTTTTCTCAACTGGGAGAGCTATAAAGATAAGACAAAATGAGTTAGCATTTAGTAGAAACACAGGCTGCACCATGCATTTTAGGAAGGTTAACCTTTCTTTTAGATTAACTCAAGTCTGTAAGTGTGGCTGTCAGGTGGAGACATTTGCTCCTATTAGGAGGGTAAAAATCAATATTTGAAGATGTACATAGCTTGTGTGTTAGTATTGAGGTTTTTTTTGAGGGCTTTCAATAAAACAAAAAGTTTTGTAAGATGCGACATAGGCTACAATGGATACAAGAAACAACTATATAAACATTCACCCTGCCAGTGCATACATGCAACACAAAAGTTGGAACTACACATTTAACAAAAAAGGTGTTGTATATAAAAAATGGGAATAATAACTTTCTAATACAATGATGATTTCTGTAATGTCTTTAAATGTCAGTGGTCTCACAGATAAATACAAAAAAAAAAAAAAGAATAGTGAACTATATTAAAAAATGCAAATAGCTATGTTACCGGAGACACACTTGGAAATAAATGAACATGTGAATTTGATAAGGAAAGGTTTTTCAGGTTGGTTATTCAGAGGAATATCTGGCACAGAGGTAAAGAGGAATGTTTATATTAGTTGCAGGAGGAGATCCAATAGTGATAGAAGAGGATAAGAAAGAGAATGGCAGATTTGTAGTGCTAAGGGGGCTACTGGCAAGGGAGGAGGATTACAATAGCATGCATTTATATTCCACATAGAACTGGTATAATGGAGCTTAAGAAAGTTCTGGGAGAAATCATCTTTCAGCAGGGAGTATTACTTATAGGTGATGACTGAAATTTGATTTGCAGCAGTGAAGATGTGCTTGGGGGAGCCCAGAAAGGAAAGTATAATAAAGAAGGGAAGATGTGAATTCTGTAATAGGAGTTTGGAGTTAATTTACATATTATTCCCCAAGATATAAAAACTGGGTTAGACTAGACAGAATTTACATTTCACAGGAAAATGTGCATTTAATTGAAGGCATTGATGCACACTCAATAACTATTTCAGATTGTACACCAATAATAACTAAAATAAAAATGTATGGTAATTGAATAAAAATAAGACACTGGTGTTTTCCCAACTATCTGTTGAAAAGAGAGGAATTTAAGGAATTGGGCAGTAGAGATTATTCAGGAGCTGTTCAAGAGGATAGAAATGACTTCTGAAAATATAAGGTGGAGTTTAAAAATAGAGTGGAAAGAAAAGAAAGGGAGCTATGGTTAAGAAGTAACAAGGATTATTTAGAGGGACTGACAAATGTTAAAAGGTGGAGTGTGGCAGAACAAGAACAGAATCAGTCGCAGAATGCTCAGCAGAAAATAAGGGATTACCTCGATAATATGCATGAGTTTAGAAAGATTGCTGTTAAGCAGCTGTTTTTTGATAATAACACTAGATTACAAAAACTTTTAGTACAGTGACTTAGGCAACAAAAAGTAGAAAAGACTGTCGCCAAGCTTAGGGAGCCTGTAACAAGGAAGGTAACAAGAGATCCTGTAGAGGTGTTAGAAATATTTCAGAAATTCTTTGAAACTCTGTATAAACCAGGGAAATACGGAAATCAAGAAAAGGTACAGATGGAAAGGTTTTTGGAAGAATTAAACATGCCAGGGTTAGAGGTAGATGAGGCTGAATTGCTAACTGTTAGGATAGGAGGAGATGCGATAAAAGCTGTGATGTATAACCAATCCACAGAAAAGTCCCCAGGTATAAATGGTATTCCTCTGGAAGTTTGGAAACTAGGAGGGGAAAAAACTGATACAGATCTGGAAGGTTTTGTTTAACAGTATTTCAAGAGGAGTACCAACATCCTGGAAGAAAGCAGTGGTAGCTGTAATGTCTAAAGAGGGTAAAGATCCATCAGATCCAGCTTCATACAGGCTCAATTCAATACTAAACCTTGATTATAAAGTGTAGATGTCTGTAATGGCTAAAAGCATGGCAAAAGTAATGCCAAAATCGATATATATGGATCAGTGAAGTTTTGTGGAGGGAGTGCAAACATTTGACAACATTAACCGAACATTGCTGATCCAGAGGGAAGTAGAATGTAAGAAAATACCACTGTTGTTGGTGGGTCTTGATGCAGAGAAAGCATTTTACAAAGTAAGCTGGGACTTTATGAGCAGGGCAATAGAAGCATTTGCATTTCCTAAAAAAAAAAAATTAAGGTGGATTAGGATGATATATGAGGGATCCGAGGTGAAGATTAAAGTGGGTGAGCTCCTCTCTGATAAATTCTGCTTAAGCAGAGGAACTGGGCAGGGGTGTCCTCTTTCCCCTTTGTTATTTGCATTATAATTAGAACCATTGGCAAAAAAGCTAAGGGGCTCAGGAATTCAAGGATATAGTTGGCATGGTAGTCAAGAAAAGCTGGTTCTATTTGCAGATGATATAATATTTTACCTGACAAAACCAGAGAGAGACAGTACAGTGTTGTGGAACATTTTGAGACAGTCTCATATCTTTTCTGTTTACAAAATTAATGAAGCTAAAACAAAGGCATTAGCGGTGAATTATGTACCCACATTTGGTTCAGCAATATCCTTATATATGGGGACATGATAAAGTGAAGTATTTAGGAGTATGGATTAAAACTCATCGTAGTGTGGCAAGTAAGGATATGTGAGAAGAGACTAAACAAAAGATAATACAAAAACTGAGAAAATAGAAGCTTTGTTATATGGCTATGGATAGTAAGATACAAGCAGTTAAAATGTTTTTAGTCCCATTAGTCTTGTACACAGGTCAGGCATATTTTTATCAACTAGAGAAGCTGTGGATAGCAGTTAATAAAGAGCCAAAGGACTTTATCTGGGAGGGGAAAGCGGCAAGAGTCAAGTAGGGTAAGCTTATTCTTCAAGTAGAACTGGGCGGATTGTGATTACCTGATTTGAAGGGGTATTTCAGAGCTACGCAGTTAAGACTCCTGTACATAGCTCAAGCAGAAAACTATAATTCAAAGTGGAAAGGAATAATGGTGAAACGGGATGCTCAAGAAACAAATGAAGGATTGGGATTTTGGATGCAGCCCTTTACGGAGAATAACAGTATTCATATGGAATATTATATCTATAAAGTATAAGAAAGTATTCTATGAACTAAGCCAATTCAGGAATGGAGAAAGGAGATTCTCCCAATGGGCAAGAGGGGGATGGAATTTATTTGAGAAAACTGGCAAAGGAACCGAGGTATTGGGAGCAAATAACTTGAGAGGGAAAGATGATAGAATGGGAAGAGGTCATGAAATTTGCAGTGCAGGTCAGAGATTGCCTTCCTTATCAAAGACTGATATCCAAGTATAGGCAAAGAGAACGAAATAGGGGGTCCTAAACGAAAGACGTACTGGTAGAGTTTTTAGTAGAATCTAGAACATAAGTAGCCATTAAAATAGGAATAATTAGTAGAGCATATAAAATATTGCTTGTTAAGTATAAGAATCTTATCAGAGGAGGTTAGAAAGGATTGGGGAAAGACTGGATAAGCAATTCACAAAGAACCAGTGGGAGGATGTATGTATGTCTCCAAAATATGCAACAAAATGTAGATTTAGGATTTCTGCATGGAAATGTTTACATAGATATTTTTATACCCCAAGTAGACTCCAGAGAATTTTTCCTGAGATAGACAGCAAATGTTGGAGGTGTGACAGGGAAGAAAGAGGTAACAGGGAACATATTTTCTGGTAGTGCAGTTAGTTGGTGGACTTAAAGGATTCCCTGCGGGTTGCACTGTTGGAGTTGCTAGGTGGGCTAATTGGTGTGACCAGGGAGATGATTTTTCTGAGCTATTATACAGAATCAGAATTGCCTGGACATGGTAAGGCCTTACTGTGTCTAATTATGGTGGTTGGCTAAAAGGCAGTTACAAGAAAGTGGAAATCAAAATCTAAACCAACTATACTAGATGTAGTGAATATGGTAACAGAGATAAAACAACTAGAAATAGAGGAGAAATGAGGTTTAAAGGAAGGCAGGACTTAAATGAGCTATGTAATGTTTGACAGAAAATGATCGGATAGATTATAAGTGGTGTGTAATTTTTGCAACTGGGATTGTGTCAGTATGGTTTGTGATGGAAAATGCTTGCAAACTAGGAATCAGTTGGTGTGGTTTGATGTTCTTCATTCCACATTGCTGCAGTCCTAACTATTGGGTAGTCCGCTGTCCCAGTCGGCCCGAATACCAAAGTATATGGCTGACGTCGGTCAGGGCGCATTAGACTGACGTCAGTACGTCAGGGTACTAATGCGCATGACCGACGTCATATCCTCAGTCTTTTTTGCCGCATGGTCCGATGCAGAAGCAATTTTGCGAGTGCAGGTTGGCGTTCTGAAAGTTTCTGAAGCCAGAGTTTCAGACCGAATCAAAGTTGGCTAAGTACCCCGTTGGGGAATATTTTGGTTTTTCTTGCCTCAGTATTTAACCGGATGTCAGAAAAAGTGAATAACTGTATTTCTTGTGGGAAACAGATACCTCATAGGGATTACCATACTTTGTGTATACCTTGTTTAGGGCCTGAGCACGACGTTGTTGGATGCCGCTCTTGTGCTAGATTTAACAAACGCACTATTAAGAGAAGGTTAGACTGTGCCAGGTTAGTGTTTGGGAAGCGTTGTAATTATAAAATGCCGCCGGATGCACCGACCGCTTCGCTAAAACACAAGGACAAAACAGCAAAGCCTAGAGTGGAAGAACAGACAGTCCCAGACGTCGGTTCTTTAGAGGGCTCAGTGGAGCCGGAGGTTTTGCCAGGTGTTCCTTTGGAGTCTCAGGGAGAGACTTTACTGTTACAGGATGTATCCTCTCAGGAAGTAGGCCAGGCTGAGGGGCTTCTCAGGTGGCTGTTCTTCCCTCTCTTCCTAAGGTGGTCAGAGCCCCCCTTCTGTTTCCAAGGCTGCTTTGAGGGGCAGGCCGAGTTTTGCTTCAGTGGGGGTTTCTCCTAGTGCTTCAGGGTCTTTGCCTAAGAAACATATGCTTAAAATGGCAGAGGATTTGATTACTATGATAAGGGGTTCTATGCCCCCTCCTGATAAGAGGCCTAGGGTGGAACCTGAGTTTGAGAGTTTTGAGCACTGCTCGGAGGCTTCTGAGTCTTCGGCTGAAGACTTGCAGGAGTACCCTCCTTATTCTGATTCTGATGTGGATGATTCTACTCCTTCAGCTTCCCCTCCTGAGGATTTTTCTTTTTCAGAGACTCTGCATTCCATGAGGGAGCATTTTAAATGGGAAGGTCAAGATTTCTCTGATTCCAGGAAAAGGCTTAGGGAATTCTTGTTTTTACCCCAGCATAGGCCTTTAGCTATACCTCCTGTTTTGAATGTGGTGGAAGATGTTTTTGCAGAGGTTCCCTGAATCCTGATTCTTTGCCTCCTGCCCCGGTTAAACCGGATAGGTATTATAGGGTGCCTGAAGCTCATAAGTATCTTTTAAGAGTCCTAGGGCAGACCCGGAAACTGTCTCTCAGGGGCCTAAAGGTGTGAAGGCCTCAGTTGTTAAAAATCCTGTCCCTCCTGATAAAGAGGCAAGGGCTTTGGATAGATGGGGAAAGAAAGTGTATACTTCTTCCACTTTAGCCATGAGGGCATTGAATTGTCAGTTTCACATGTTAAAATATCAGAATTATCTTCTTTCACAGTTGAAATCTAAGGTGGATGCTCTGGCGGAAGGTATTGAGTGTAAAGAGTTGCAGGATTTAGTTCATGTGTCTGAACAGGTGGGTAAACATTCCTTGCAATGTGGTTTTGATGCTGTGCAGGCCTCCTCCAGGGTGGCTGCCACTGGTTCTGTTCTTCGTAGGCACGCCTGGTTGAGAGATCAGAATTTAGCTGAGCATGTTAAGACACGGATTTTGGATGCTCCCTTGCAGTCTGATGTGTTGTTTGGTTCGCCTGTAGAAGCAGTTTTGAAGAAAATGGAGGACAAGGCTAAGTCTATGCAAACTGTTAAAGATTTTTGCAGGTGCAGCCTCCAAGTTTAGTAGAAATTGGCCTGCTAAGGGATGGACTTATCCTGCTTATGATTCCCAGTCTAGGGGTAGGTCTAGACGTGGTAGGGGCAGAGCTCAGGGTTCTTTTAGGCCTAGAACAGGGAGTTCCCCTGCTCAGACTTCTGGTGAGGGCAGGGGTCAGTCCTTTCGTAAGCAGACCCAATGACCTGCCTTTTCAGCTGCCAGTTCATTCTCGCCTGGCAGCACCGTTGGGAGGAAGACTGTCTCTTTTCAAAGAAAATTGGGATTTAATTACCCAAGACAGATCCGTTCTGGATATCATTCACCACGGTTACAGGTTTTATTTCCATACCTTGCCTCCTTTCAAAGGCATGCCAGACATTCCTCCTCTACAAAGACAAGAGGCTCACAAGCAAATTTCTCAGTTACTCCAAATAGGGGCCATTCAGCTGGTTCCTGTGCCAGAAAGGGGCCTAGGATTTTATTCTCGCCTGTTCCTAGTACCGAAGAAGGGGAACACGTGGAGACCAATTTTGGATTTATCTATCCTCAACACTTATCTGGACATTCCCAAGTTCAAAATGTTGACGTTACAACAGCTTCTACCTCTGCTGGGCAAAGATCACTGGATGGTAACTTTAGATCTCAAGGAAGCTTACCTTCATGTGCCTATAAGACTAAGTTGCAGAAAGTTTCTGCGTTTCGAGCTGGAAATTCTCATTATCAGTTCTCTGCATTGCCCTTTGGCTTATCTACTGCCCAGAGTATTCACAAAGGTTC
Organism: Protopterus annectens; assembly: GCF_019279795.1. Classification (NCBI taxonomy): domain Eukaryota; kingdom Metazoa; phylum Chordata; order Ceratodontiformes; family Protopteridae; genus Protopterus; species Protopterus annectens. Next base: position 1,586,368,303 of record NC_056732.1, on the reverse strand, counting down.
TGGCTCCAGTGATAGCTTACTTCAGGCTAAAAGGAATTCAAATCTATCCTTACTTGGACGATTGCCTGATTCTGGCTCAAGAAAAGAAAGACCTTCTACAGCATTTGGAATATGTCATAGCAGTGCTAAGATGCCTAGGGTATTCTGTGAACGAAATAAAGTCCAGTCTAGTACCCTCTCAAGACATGTGCTTTCTGGGTGTGAGACTGAATACAGCAGCCCAGATGGCCTTTTAACCCCGGACAAACAAAAGAATCTTTCCAGTTACTTCCATCAACTATCTCTTCAGTCCGGGCTGACTGCAAGGACAGTCCTTCAAGCCTTAGGGTTCATGGCATCTTGTATTCTGGTGCTTCCCAATGCCAAACTGCATATGAGGAAGCTACAATGGTATCTCAAAATGTATGGACACAGCACTGCCAGGATTTGGACACTGTCATTCAAGTAATACCTTGCATTCAAAAGGAATTTTGTGGTGGGCTCAGGAATGTCACCTAAACAAGGGACTCTCTGTGACCCGGCCAGAGGCGAGTCAAATTCTAACGACAGATGCCTCAGACATTGCTTGGGGAGCTCATCTAAATGGAAAGTGGATACAAGACAAGTGGCCTGCCAGACTACAGCATCTACATATCAACATGAAGGAGATGTTAGCAGTCCAGTTTGCATTAATGGCTTTCAAGGAGTTACTTCTTCCAGGGCAGGTGTTGATTCTAACAGACAACACAACTGTCATGTGGTACATCAACAAACAAGGGGAACACATTCTTACCCATTGTGCAGGCAAGCAATGATTTTATGGGAGACTGTGCTCAGCTTGCAACTAACTCTTCAGGCAAGGTTTCTGCCGAGCACAGGACTCCTTAGCAGATGTGTTAAGCAGACAAATCATGGATCCCCACGAGTGGAAACTGGATCTTCATGTATTTCAAAAGTTGACAGTGTCCTGGGGAACTCCAGACATAGATCTGTTCGCTTCTCCACTAAACCACCAGCTGCCAAAGTTTTGCACAAAGAAGTTTCATCACACAGCTTGGAAAGTGGATGCTCTTTCTTTCAGTTGGAAAAATCTTCATGTGTATGCGTTTCCACCTCTGCCTCTTCTGCCAAAGGTGCTTCTAAAGGTCAGACAAGACAAGCCAAGGATGATTTTAATAGCTCCAGATTGGCCTCGCAGCACTGGTACCCATTACTGAGGAGTCTGGTAAAGAAGCCTCCATGGCCTTTACCCTTGATTCCACATCTGTTGTCTCAGAAGGACGGTCGTCTGCTCAATGTCAAGCTTCACTCTCTTCATCTAACAGCCTGGCATATTCTGTTTTGAAAGACAGCAGGTCTCAACTTCCTCAACAAGTTTTAAATGTGATTATGGAAGCCAGAAGACCTAGTACAAGGAAAGTGTACGCAGAAAAATGGAAGAGATTTTTATTTTGGACTGCAGCAAAGAATTTGGAGATTTCAGAGCCTAATTTGAGTGTGGCTCTTCAATATCTTACTGAGTTATTGGACAAAGGTTTGTCTTTCTCTTCCATTAAGATTCATGCTGCAGCAATTTCAGCTCACTATGATTGTGACCCACCATTGTTTTCACATCCTTTGTTCAAGCAATTTCTTAGAGGGCAAAGAATATAAGACCCCACGTGAGCTCCTACTCCTGCTTGGGATCTCAATTTTGTGTTGGAGAAACTTACTCTACAACCTTTTGAGCCTGCAGCTACTGCTGAACTGAAATACTTGTCATGGAAGACTGCTTTTGTTGGCCATTACTTCTGCAAGAAGGGTTTCTGAGTTACAGGCCCTTATGGCGGTTGAGCCTTTTTGATTTTTCATAAGGATAGGGTATCATTACGCACTAATCCTTCCTTTATGCCTAAAGTGGTTTCTAGTGTGGCTTTAAACCAAACTATTCATTTGCCTACTTTTATGCAGATCCCCAAAATAAAGGGGAAAAGATTTTGCACACTTTAGATGTACACAGGCAATTGCGTTATTATTTGAGCAGGACTAAGGCTTTTAGGCAGTCTCAGCAGTTGTTTGTTTCTTTTGCTTTGAGTTCTCAGGGCAAGCCTGTGTCAAAACAAACTATTTCTAGATGGATTGGGTGTTGCATTACATTTTGTTATTCCCATCATGGCAAGGAGATTCCAGCTGGGATTAGGCCTCATTCCACTAGGGCTACTGCCACTTCAACAGCATTTCTGAGGGGGTGGCAACTAAGGATATTTTGGAGGCAGCTACTTGGAGTTCAGTGCATACTTTCTCTAAGCATTATCACCTTCCTCTCTACTCTAAGTCTAGGGCTGGTTTTGCCACAGCTATTTTGCAGGGCATGTTGTCAGTTCCTGCTTCCTTATGATTTGCCAGCCTCCCTTACCTCTGCTTTGGGATTCTACCCAATAGTTAGGACTGCAGCAATGTGGAATGAAGAACATAGTACAGTTTTGTACCTACCATAAATGTAGATGTTCGAGGATCCACATTGCTGCAGTCCAATTTACCCTCCCTCCTTCCCCTCTATGTTTAGGGGTGGTTGTGTAGGTGAGGTTATATTCTGCTAATTTTGTATATTTTGTATATATATATATATATATATATATATATTTTGGTGCAGGTATGTTGGGAGTTTTTGGTTTTTGGCCTTATCTTTTCAGGGTCTTCTGACATCTGGGGCAAGAAAAGACTGAGGATATGACGTCGGTCATGCGCATTAGTACCCTGACGTACTGACGTCAGTCTAATGCGCCCTGACCGACGTCAGCCATATACTTTGGTATTCGGGCCGACTGGGACAGCGGACTACCCAATAGTTAGGACTGCAGCAATGTGGATCCTCGAACATCTACATTTATGGTAGGTACAAAACTGTACTTTTTCATTTATATAAATGTATGATTGCCTTTGTCATAAGTGATGGTTTAGTAAAGATGTTTCATAGGTGTGTACTAGGCTAATGGCCGTGGAGTCTTTACAAGCCTAGCCCATAGGATTACCCTGGCATTGTGCCACCAGACCTTAGTTCCCAGTGCCACCGTCAAGTAGAGTCACTGGAGTGATCCCAGGGTGAATTTTCTATTTCCCATCCACTCCTCAGGAGTTTTCTTGAAGAGGCGAGTGAGATGCTCTGTTTGACATGTATGGGAAGTCTGTTCCATAGCATGGGCAGTATCTGGGTTATGAACCTGTCCTTCCAGCACGTTCTTTTGATTGTAAAATGTGCAATTGGTGTGACTAACTTCCAGCACTACTCGAGTGTTCCACTGGAACTGGTTTTCTTTTTATTTGGTTTGTGTTTTACAGTTCTTGCTGGTGTGGATTTCATAGTTCTTTTGATTGTTGAGGTCTCTGGAGCTTGTGATGCGTAGGGATTGGATTTCTTTAGATGTAGCATTTCTAACAGAGCTGGGTCAGACATGGTTTTGGAAATCAAGCAGAGATCGCCTCTAAGTAGGCGACATGAGACAGAGAATAGTTGGAGTTTTTTGAGTCTGTCCATATAGGACAAGTGTTTAAGGCCTAGAATCCTCTTTGTGAGGTACTTTTGTGGCCTCTCCAGTTGTTGCAGGTGTCAAATGAGGTGCATGCCAAATGGGGCATTGTACTCGATGATTGGCCTAATGAGGGAAGAGTAGAGGAAGACAATGACCTCTTTCTTCCTGGATACAAACCCTTAATAATGAGATGTGCCACATAAAAGAACTTTCTGACCACAGTGGCAATGTGGTGGTCTGTAGAGAGGTTGCTGTCAACCTGTGTTCCCAGATCTCTTATAATGCCTTCTGTGTTCAGTGGACTACCATCAATGTGGTAATTCATGGGAACCGGGTTTTTCCCAAAGGGGATGACTACACATTTTTTGGCATTGAGCTTAAGGCCATGGTTCTGACACTAGTCGTCTGTCTTAGTGAGGCCTTTCTGTAGGATGTCAGCATCACTTGGGGAGTTAATAATAGCTCCCAACTTGCAATCGTCTGCAAACTTTGTCAGCCAGAATCCCTTCATGTTGGTCTGGACTTCAGAGAAGTAGGTACCAAACAGGAGAGGACCCAGGACTGAACCCTGTGGGACTCCACTCGTGACTGGTCGGCAGTCTGACTTGAGTCAGCTACTTCCACACTGCGGGTTCTATTTGTGAGCCAGTTTGCAACCCACCTAGTGATATAGGGGTTGATGCCTAGCTTACTGAGTTTTTCTATAATTCCTGAGTGGGGAATGGTATCAAAGGCCTTGGCCAGATCAAGGTAGGCTGTGTAAACCACCTTGCCTTCATCAACACCTCCGGTGACTGACTCAAAGAAGTCGACCAAGTTGAGCAGGCATGATCTACCCTTCACAAAACCAAAGTGTGTAGGATCCAGAGTTTGGAGATTCCTTATATCCTTGTTTATTAGGTCCATGATGATGCGTTCCATAGCTTTGTATATCAGACACGTCAGGCTAATGGGGCGATAGTTCCCAGGTTCTGTAGTTGCTCCTCCTTTGTGGAGAGGGAAGACTATAGCAGTGCTCCATTCGGTAGGGACAAAGCCTGAGGCGAGGCTGTGATTGAACAGGGCACACAGGTGAGGTGCCAGTTCATTCTGTAGTTCATGTAAAACACAGCCAGGGATATTGTCAGGTGCCATAGAAGCTGTGTTCTTGGACTTGGACAGTGCTGTTTTAACCTGTGCAGCAATAATACTGGGTGCCTGGCAATCTACTGTTAATGTGATAGGTCCTTTGGGAGGGGCGAGAGGGGTAAAGTTGACACTGAATCTTGTCAGCCAGTATATTGGCAATATCTGTTGGCTCTGTATAGGAGGTACCATTGTGCAGTAGCTCAGAGCAAATCTGGGTCTTGCCATGGAGATTCTTTATATAACTATAAAAGGCCTTGTGGTTGTCTTTAATATCTGTCGCAATTCCGTTTTCATAGCTGGCTTTAGAGGATTTGATGAGGGATCTCAACTTTTTGTTGAGGCAGATAAGGGAGATTTTCCAGTCTTAGGACTTCACCTTATTCGCATCAATTTCCTCCTCCTATTGTAGAGCATGTTTATGGCAGGGGACCACCAAATTGGCTTCCTATTTTTGGAGGAGAGCGTCTTGGTTCTATTGCGTATGGTGAGATCCATGCATTTGTGTACGTGTTCGTTCAGTGCATTGGTGTATGATTCGGCGGTCATGCAGTTGTTCTCCATTTGCATGGGTGCCATGAAGTTGGCCACCTCTGTTTTTAGGAGCCCAAAGTTAGCTTTGGAGAAGTTTTTCATGGTGGTTACCTTTTTGGGGGGGGGGGGGATTTCCAAGGTGATTAGTTTGTGGTCAGATCTAACCAGGGAGGGGTTTTACTATTGGTGTAGAGCAACGGTCGCCCATGTTAGTAATGACCCAGGTCAAGGATGTTGTTACCAATAGTGGGGGTTAGAACGAACTGGTCCAGGGCATTGGAATTAATGAATTCCAGGAAGGTGTTGGGCAAGTGTATTGGTACATGAGTAGTTTTCCCAGTTAATCGAGGGATAGTTGAAGTCCCCAGTATGAGAGTGTTAGGTTGGACCCTAATATTCTTCAGGGTGCTTAGTTACATGGAGTGTGAATCTTGGGACATGGTTGGGGAGCTGTAGGAGACTACGACCTGAATTGCTGTCTTACCCAATGTTAGTTGCACCTGAAGTATCTCTGTGTTATGTTGGGCTACCAGTCTGGAGGTGTGCGCATCCTTTATGAATATGGAAACACCACTGCCTTTGGAGCTTTCTGTGAGTTCTGGGACCGAAAGGTGTGGAATGAGTGGGTCTATATTAAATCATCGAATGCTTAGAAAAGCGAACAATGATTTATCGACCCCATTGAAGCGAAAGCTTACAAACTCGAATGCTTAGAACAGTGATTTTTTTCCAAACACGTAAAACATAACATAAAATGGGGGGTTTCACCCCCCCCCCCACTTAAATATACCAACTCTGAGATCGCACTACAGTGATGAAAATGGCAAAGTAATGGACGCAGGCAAGCAGTTTCTTTCCCAGGGAAAGAATTTGCTAATATGCTGCTTCATCATTTTGCCTTTTCGTCTTTTCAAGTTCGACCAAGATGCAGTCGAAAGAATGTCTCTTCAGTCATCTAATAGGAACCTGAATGAGTTATAGCCTGGTATTGCAGGGGTGCTTTCTGCTGCCTTGAACCAGGTCTCTGTTTTATAGCACAAATGTCGATGTTCTCCATTTTAAGGAGTGCTTTGAGCGAGTGCATTTTAAAATTTAGACTTCTAACATTGAGCAGCATGACCCTCAGATTGCATTTGTTTGTAGCTGGTATGGTGGTAATTTGGTCTTTTGAACACTACCTAAAAAAGGCACTGTAGGGTTGGCAAGAGCCTTGGCCAGTATCCGGAAGCCAAGAGATGACAGATGCAGGCCATCTCTGACAAAGCATCGAGGTCTGTCAAGTCATGTCATCCCAGGCAGACAGATAATGGATCCCCTTTGAATGACACCAGAAACTTTAACAGTTGTTGAAATCAATCATTTCCTGCTTGTACTGTGCTATCATTCTGGGTGATGGTAGGATGCTGCTCAGGGCTAGGGTCATACCCGCCTGTGCTACATAAAATGAGAGCTCCTCCATGTCTCTTTTCATGTAGTCCAGGGCGGTACGTCTCAGGACATTCGCACCCACATGTACAATGACAGTCATATTTGTACCTGTTGTTGAGGGACCTGAGTGTATGCGATATGTGGCAGATCCTATCACCTGACAGGCAGCTGACTGTTACTTTCTCCTTATTCAACCTAGTGAGTGGGACATCAGTGTGCCTCACTATTGAGTCACCTATGACTAGCATGTTGGGCATGCTGTTTTGCCTAAGGGGCTTTAGTTGAGTGGCACACTGTTTAGGAGAGTTATATGTCTCGTGATTAGTGTTGTGTTGTGGTGGTCGAGTGCATTTCTGCCTTGGAGCTCTCTTTTGTTTGGATAGATTTTTATTGAGAGCCTCTGTGAAGGTGGATGTGGGGTTTGTGGTTTTATGTGAAGGCAGTGCTGGTGTGTGTTCTGGAGGGCTTTGTGTTCCATGTGGTGTGGTGCAAGTGTTGACCACCTCCTCTTGACCAGCTATTACGGTCTTGGCTGGAGAGTGCGTGGCTTCCACTTTGCATTTATATAAGTGCATCTCTTGGAAGTCTGAATGTTGGGAGGTAAGAGGAGAAGGTTGTCTGTGTACATGAGGCAGTTGCTACATTGCCTCAGGATGCCCGGGTTTGTTTAAAAAAGACAGGAACTGAATAATTTATGTAATGTTGCTTAAGTTGTATGATGTATAGCAGTATATGTGAAGTGTAATGTTTGTAAACGTGAACTTGTTACCTTTTAATTACTTTTATATAAATATAAATTTGCCTGTGTCATGAGTGATAATTCAGTAAAGGTGTTTAAAAATATGAAATTAAATGTGAGGGTACAACAGTTGTTTTCTCTCCCCAGGTTTGTGATTCTTTTTCTAAGAAAAGTGTTTCTTCTGATATTCCCTTCTTTTAAAGTATTTTATTTTTCGTGAAACCATATTCAGAATGAATCATTTGTCTCAGTGGGAACATAAAGATCTTCTGCTGCCATTAAGGATGTTTTATGATTCATTGCAAATAGAATTTCCTGAACCTACACTGGTTCTTTCTGTTCTTCCAGCATTGGAGGATGTGTTTGTTACAGCACATAATTTACATGATAAGTCATCTTGTTGTTCCTAAGAAAGCTGATAAATTATTCTCTAACCCTGTATTAGACCCAGCAGTGATTTCTTTGGTAAAGCCAGATGATAAACATATGATCCTATGTTGTCTGCTCCTTCTGGCTTCAACCTGTAGGACTTTGAATCTGACACCGGCCAATTTTAAAGTCTTTAGCGTATGTGCCTCTTTCTCCCTTACCCATAACTCCCTGCATGTCCATCAACTCTCCGGATCTAGTTTGCCGCCATTTGTATTGGTAGCTTGGTATTTGGCTCCATTCGTCTTTTTCAAATTTGAAGAGTTAGCGTAATGTTTTTGGTAAGATTTTTCCCCTCCTTACCCAGTTAGTCATTCATGTTGTCCTGATATTGTTGGGTAATTTGAGTGCTATGTAGGTAGTGTAGTTTGTCGCCCTTTACCCTTCCCTGCCTTTTCATCTATTGGTTAATTTTTTGTGGTTAGTGCTTTTGTTATGTAGTTATTATTAGGGTTTTAGATGGATAAGGGTTTTAAAAAGTGTTTGTCTGGCAAGTACAAGTTGCCCATCTAGGACGCTGTCCTAAAATGTGTGTTCTTTTTCGGTCTGGGGCGGATCTGGGATGCTCCATTTGTAGGAGCTTTTGGCTCTTGAACCATCAACGAGCATAGGGCCAAGCTTGTTTTGAAAGGGCTTCTACCCTCTGGTTTCTCTGCTCCTCTTTCTAGAGTGGCTTCTCCCCTGAGACCCCAAGCATGCATAAAGGGAGCATAAGCTCCCTTGGGTTTGCCTGATCCAGATGTTCCTCTGACTTTCGGCTTCCCGTGCTCCGACATCAGCTCAGACTTGTCAGAGCCGATTGCTTTCTGTGCCCAAACCAAGCAAGATAGCTTCTCCAGGTCTGAGCATTCCAAGCTTCTTCCTGGTCACATGGGCATCTTCAGGTAGAGTGTCTTCTTGCTTTTCTCCTAGCACTCCTCCTGTTCGGTCACTAGAGTCTTCCTTGTCTCCACACAGGTTCAGGGCCTCTGTGGCTCAGATCCAACATGCAAGATCCTCTTCCCATAGACCTTCAAAACTATCTTTACTGCTTCTTCTGTCCAGTCATCATGGTCAGTGGGCAGCATTAGCACTTCTGGTCTGTTGCAGCTGATAAGGCCCTTTTTGCAGGCACAGATGTAATTAAGCCTTATCTCCTTGGTTCCGGTCTGGGTCCAGTGCCTGGACTGTCACTTCCAGCTTTCTGGCTTCCTCCCCTTCCCCCTTTGGATCCAAGTGAGTTTCCACCTTCCTGATTGGATCCAATGGCTTTGGCCATCTTCGGCTCTATCCTTTTCCTTTGCAGCCTTGACCCTAGCTTGTTCTGGACCTTTGCTCCCTTGGAGCTGTGGCATTGAAGCTGGAGTTTGAGTCAGGGCCAGCAGTCCCTGTTTTTTGATTGTCACTTTCTCTTGGGGCTTCAGATTTGGACAGCTTGGCTGCAATCTCAGTGGTGGGTCTAGATGTGGCTCTCTCATTTTTGGGCCTGTCTTTGGTATCCTTGGGTTCCGGGACCCTCGGATCCGAGAGGCCCACTTCTGCCTCTGCCTTTGATGTTGTAGAGAGGATGTTGTCTAGTAGAGAGTTTTCATCTCTTCCTCTGGCCAGTCATCATTCTGCTTTGGAAAAGTACACCGGCCAGCCTCCAGTTTGCCTGTATGCCAGGCTTCCGAACTCTTTCCCTTTCTCCCTCGCTTCATCTGAATGGGATGCTTCAGAGAAGAGAAAGCACAAGAGGAAGCATATGGATTCCCCAGAAGAGTCTCTCACCAAGTTTACTGACCTTGAGGAAGGAGCTGCTTTGCCAGCACAGAGGCTGTACCACTGAAAGCCCCCACTTTAGAGGAGTTGGTATTTGTGGAGATCTTTGTCTTCGGCTGATCTACAACTTTGGTGGTTTCCACCGCTGTATGCCCTTATCGCCCTGATATCCCAGAGGGCATGGAAGGAGTCCAACACAGTGGAGTCCATTGAACTTGGTAAAGTTCTCACCCCCCCCCCCCAAAAAAAAGACAGACCCCATTGGAGTAAAGGTCTGGCTGTCTCTGTCATTGTGGTTGTGGCAGCCACCAAGAAGGAGATTTCTGAGGAGAGCTCCTTGACCCCCTCCCCACACACACAAACAGGGAGTCTAAGGCCTTGGATCGATTAGGTAAGTGTTCCTATGCCTCATCTACCTTTACATTGAGTGCACTTGACTACTTATCTTACTTGTCAAGGCTTCAACTGGACCTAGTATCTGAAGTGTCGAGTACCCTCAAGACACAGCAGTTTCCACCTACTTAGAAAAAGCTGGAGGCTCAGTTTTCCACCTTGGTTTCCATTGCCAACGTTTCGGTGAGACTTGTTTTGAACATGGCCAGTGGAGTTTTCTTTGTGGCAGGCTCCAGGATCGCAATGTGGTGCCATACCTGGATTCGATTGTCTAATTTCACAGACTGTTTCAAAGCGTCCTTTATCAGTGCCCCTTTTCATGGGTCCTGCTTTTTGAGCCCAAGGTTAAGGACACTCTGAGGAGTGAACAGAATGGGAAGACTCTGTCCGCTGTCTCAGTATGTTTTTGTACGCCCCAGCAGACCTTTTCTAGGAATCAGAAAGGGGGTAAACATCTCTCATTTTCAGAAAGTCAAAGTTCTCTTCCCAAGATGCTCCTCTGGAGGGTTCCTCCCGAGGGGGAAGGAGGAAATCATAACAGACACTGCCTGCAGGGCAGAGGCAGTCTGCTGAATCAGGGCTTCCTTTGGGCTTTTTCCAGTGGGCTGTTTCAGTGAACATGAAAGGTTACCTGGTTGCTCTTCTCTGAAGGAAGTTGGGAGTCATATAGCTCTCCACCCAAAAGCTTGGGAAGCCATTACTTCAGATGCCTGGGTGTAGATGGTCTTTTCCAGAGGTTGGTACATTCCATTTTTAAAATTCCAAAGTGTCATCCAAAATGTCTCCCAAATGTTCCACCCCATCATAGACTTTGTGCAGCTGTAGACATTAAAAAGCTGCTCATAAAATCAAGTCATTCAGGAGGTCCCACCAGACCAGATAGGATCCAGGGTCTATTCCAAAGACAACAAAAGACCTCAGGATAGTTTTGGATTTGAGAAAACTGAACCATTTTATCAAAAAGACCAAGTTCTGGATGGGCACAGTGCAGTTGATCTTACCTCCTCTGAGTAAGGATGATTAGATGTGCGCAACAGACCTGAAGGATGCTTACAATCGCATCAAGATAGACCAGCAGTTCAGGAGGTTTCTTCACTTCCAGCTTGGGGGCCAATCATTACCAGTTCAGGGCCCTACCATTTGGTCTCATCACACCCCACCCCTGCCCTCCCCCTAGGTGTTTACCAAGTGCATGGCAGTGGTTATAGCCTGGCTCTGGCTGCAGGGTTTTCAGGTCTTTCAGTACCTGGATGATATTCTCCTCATTGCCCCCACAAAGGCATTTGTTGACCATGGCCAGGGCTCCTTACTTCAGCTGTGCAACAACCCAACATCGAACCTTCAGTCTGTACAAGTTCTAGAGGTCATAGGGTATCATTTAGACCCAGTCCTTCAAATCGCCAGGCTCCCAAATTCCAGAGTTTTCAGCCAGTGGGCTCTGGCCCTGTCATTTCTTGCATCTCCAAAACCACCGCCACATGCAGATGTTCTTTGTGTTTCACTGTTGCAGTCATTACATTAGGGTAATCTGCTGGCAGGTTGCCCTCAGTCAACCTGATTAACAAAGTCTTGGGTCCTGCATCGGTTGCTGTTCCTTCTTCCATGACGTCAGGTCATCAGGGGTATAGAACATGCAGCCGACACCATTACATCAGTCTTTCTTGCCGTGCAGTGCCCGAAGCAGAAGCAGTTCTCAAGTGCCGGTCGGCCGACTCCTGAAATTTTTGTTTTCAAGTTTCAGAACCGAAGTCTTCAACTAAAAAGCTAAGTACCCCATTGGGGAAATTTTTCTTGCTCCTTTCCGATGTCAGTAAAAGTTAATAATTGTATTACTTGTGGATTTCCATTTGTACTGTATTCCTTGCCTAGGCCCTGACCACGACGTACCTTGCTGCCGTTCTGTGCCTTATTTAATCAGCGCACTGTCCATCGTCAGTACATTTTTGCTTCTAAATATTTTGGATCACGGTTTAATTTTCCAGAAATGACATCTGTTAGCAATCTAACTACCAGAATACCGAAAAAAAAAAAAAAAAAAAAAAAGACAAGAGACAGGCCGTTGAGGTCCAAAACTGCCAACGACGCTTCTCCTAAGCCAGTCACCAGTTCGCAGGTAATCAGTGAGGCACTTTCGCAGCCCCTGATACCCGCTACTTCTGATTCGCGGGCCTCTACTGAGACCCATTCAGAGTCCAGTATGCCGCGAGATGCTTCATTTATGGAACCCGCGGCTGTCTCTACTTTGGATGGGTCTGGAGCTGCTGTGCATGCACCAGCTTCTGAGGGTGTATTCAGGCCTACAGATTTGTATATTAAACCGACACTATCTTCAATTTTAAGGCCAAAATCTCGATCTGTGTCTAAAAAACTGACACCCAGTCCACATGTGCAGGCCCCTATACCTAAAAAACAAATGATCAAAATGGCTGATGATTTAATTACTCTAATCAGGGGTAGTCAACCCCTCTAAGAGGCCTAGGCTGAAATTGACTGTGAATCTTCTGAACAGGACTCTATATTTCTTCTGACTCTTCTAATGAACAGGATTTGTCTATGTCTACTTATGAGGACTCTGATGCAGAGGATTCCTTTCCTTCTGCTTCTCCCCCTGAGGATTTTTCTTTTGAGGAAACTTTACATACCTTAAGGGAACATTTCCACTGGGAAAGTCAGGATTTTTCTGAATCTAAAAAGAGGCTTAGGGATTTTCTTCTCCTTCCTCAGCGTAGGCCTTTGGCTATACCTCCTGTTCTAGACATTGTTGATGATGTGTTTTCAGAATCTAGTATGGCTCCTGATTCTCTGCCTCTGGTCCCTTGTAAGCCATACAGATACTACAGGGATGTTCATCGTGTTATACTGCTGCAGTCATTGCACTTGGGTTATCCTGTCGTCAGGCGGTTCCCCGGTCGGCCTGAGTTCCAAAGTCTTGGTCCAGCGTCGGTTGCTGTCGCCTCCTCCCTGACGTCAGTGCGACAGGGGTATATAAGATGTAGTCTACGCCATTTTCTTCAGTCTTTCTTGCCGCGCGGTGCCCGAAGCAAAAGCAGTTCGCAAGTGCCGGTCAGCCGTCTCCTGAGATTTTCATTCCGAATCCAGAACCAAAGTCTTCTACAAAGCTAAGTACCCGTTAGAAACTTTTTGCCTCAGACTGATGTCAGTAAAAGTTAATAACTGTATTTATTGTGGGAAGCAAATACCTCATAAGGATTTCCATTCCTATTGTATCCCATGCCTAGGCCCAGACCACGACATCACTGGTTGTTGGTTTTGTGCTAGGTTTAACAAGCGCACTATTAAACGTCGGTTTGATTTTGCCCGACATTATTTTGGTAGAAAATTCAATTATACCATGCCGTTGGAACTTCCGACGACCGGAATACACAAAAAACGCAAAGACAAGGATAGGCATCCGAGGCCCAAAACTGACGACGAAGCCTCTTCTGGGCCAGTCGCCGGTTCTCCGGTTTTCAGCGAGGCGCCTTCGCAGCCCCTGACAATCGCTTCTGTAGAACCACAGGCCGCCTCTTACTCCCATGTGGAGCTGGCTGAGCCTTCGGACACACAAGTTATTCAGCCTACAGAGACTAACCTTTCAGAGGGATCCGGAGTAGCTGAGCAACCCACAGCTTCAGAGGGTGTCTTCAGACCTGCTCAATTAAGCATTAAACCCTCAGCTAAGTCTAAGCCTCCTTTAAAATCAACGAAACAAATACAACATTCTCCAGCACAGGCCTCCATGCCTAAGAAACAAATGCTCAAAATGGCCGAAGACCTAATCACTCTGATCATGGGGTCCCATCCCCCTCCTGATAAAAGGCCTAGACAGGATGCAGACTATGACTCATCCGACCAGGTGTCCATCTCTTTTGATTCATCCTCAGACCTAGAATACTCTTTACCCCCTTATGAGGATTCTGATGCTGAGTAATCAATTCCATCAGCCTCACTGCCTGAGGACTACTCCTTTGGGGAAACCCTACATATCATGATGGAGCATTTCCACTGGGAAGGCCAGGATTACTCAGAATCCAAGAAAAGGCTCAGAGACTTCCTTTTATTACCTCAACACCAGACCCCTTGCTATTCCGCCAATGTTAGATATTGTAGATGATGTGTATACTGAATCCAGCTTAAATCCTGATTCCTTACCTCCAACCCCTGTTAAACCTGACAGATACTACAGAGTCCCTGACTCACATAAATTTCTGTATAAAAGCCCTGTAGCTGACCCTGAAACTGTTTCTCAGGGAGTTAAGGCCTCATCAGCCAAGAATCCAGTTCCCTCCGACAGAGATTCCAGAGCATTAGACAGATGGGGAAAGAAAGTATATACGTCTGCAACTTTAGCATTGAGAGCCTTAAATTGCCAGTTTCACATGCTAAAATATCAGCAATTTTTACTGTCTCAGTTAAAACAAGTAATGCTACCAGAATCAGATCCTCCTAATTTTAAAGAAATGCAGGATTTATTGCATGCAGCTGAACAAGTGGGAAAGCATACTTTGCAATGTGGCTTTGATTCTCTAGAGGCCTCCTGCAGAGCAGCAGTTACAGGCTCTGTCATTAGAAGACATGCTTGGTTAAAAGAACATACGGTACCAGATCATGTTAAAGCAAAATTATTGGATGCACCTTTGCAGCAGGATGTGTTATTTGGAGTTAAGGGAGAAGAGGTATTAAAGAAAATGGAGGATAAGGCAAAATCTATGCAAACGGTGAAGGATTTCTTACAGGTTCAGCCTCCTAGATTTAGCAGAAACTGGCCAACTAAGAATTGGTCCTTTCCAATTACAGACAGACCTCAAAGGGGAAAATACAGACGTCCAAGAGATAGAGGTCAAACACAAGGTCCTTACAGGCCTCGACAGTGGGTTGCATCAGGCCAGAAAGAAGGGGAAGACGGGCCCCAACCATATAAAAAGCAGCACCAATGACTTCTCACTACAGCTGCCAAATAAATCCCTCTTGGCAGCCCCCTTGGGAGGAAAACTGGCACTCTTCTACCACAATTGGCAAATGATCACCAAAGACAAATGGGTTCTCAATATTGTATTTCAAGGTTGCAGGTTCCCCTTTCACACTCTGCCAAGGTTAAAAGGAATGCCAAATCTGCTACCAAATCAATGGGCAGAGGCTCAAAAACAAATTACAGCACTCATGGATATGAGAGCTATTCAAAAGGTAGCATCACAGGAGCAAGGACAAGGATTTTACTCAAGACAGACTCCTTCTGGTACCCAGAAAGGACAAAGCCTGGAGGCCCATTCTGGATCTTTCATCTCTAAACGCTTACCTGGATGTTCCGAAATTCAAAATGTTGACACTACAGCAGCTTCTTCCCATGCTGGGCAAGAAAGCTTGGCTCGTGACTTTTGGACCTCAAGGAGGCATACCTGCATGTCCCTATCACAAAACTGCAGAAGGTACCTCAGATTCATAGCTGGTTCAATGCACTACCAATTCTCTGCACTGCCCCTTTGGCTTATGTACTGCGCCCAGGGTCTTCACAAAGTGACTGGCACCAGTAATTGCATTTTGCAGACAGAAAGGAATTCAGATTTATCTGTACCTGGACGACTGCCTGATTCAAGCAGAGAGCAAGGACATTCTTCTAAACTATCTGGCATTTGTAAAAAAGTTATTAAGTTGCCTGGGGTACACAGTAAATGAAAAGAAATCAAAACTTGTGCCCTCACAAGAGATTATATTCCTGGGTGCCATTGAACACAATTGCCCAGATGGCTTATCTCATGCCAGACAAGCAAGGACAACTGACTCAATACTTTCAATTGATGGCAACAAAGACCCAACTCCCTGCAAGAAAAATTCTGCAGGCCTTGGGTTACATGGCATCCTGCATACTACTAATTCCATATGCCAGACTGCATATGAGGAAACTACAATGGTACCTAAAGAATGTATGGTCTCAACACTGTCAAAGTTTGGAAACAGTTATACCACTAATCCCTTGCCTTCAACAGGAGTTTCAGTGGTGGGCTCAAGCTTGTCACCTCAACAAGGGACAGCCTTTTACACAACCCACAGTCAGGCAAACACTGACAACAGATGCATTGGATTACGCCTGGGGAGCACACATGGCAGGCAAATGTATTCAGGGCATGTGGCTCGCAGAACAAAGGCATCTTCACATCAATCAAAAAGAGATGCTAGCTGTACAAAATGCCCTTATAGCTTTCAAGGACCTGCTGCATCCAGAACAACTACTACTAAAGACAGACAGCACCACAGTTATGTGGTACATAAACAAGCTAGGGGGCACTCACTCCTACCCCCTATGCAGACAAGCCATGACCTTGTGGAACACAGCTATAAACCTTCAAGTTCATCTACAAGCACAGATGTCCTTCAAGGATGCATCTGCAGTCATAACATATGGGTTGTCCTGCCTCAGGCAGCCCAAAGTCTGGGTCTGGCTTGGCTGATGTCACACTTCACCCGGCGTCATAGCTCCTGGGGTATAAAGGCATCAGCCCGCCATTTTCCTCAGTCTTGCCGCTGTGATGCCCGGTAGAAGCTGTTTGGGTCGGTCAGATCCAGAGATTTCAGAGTAAATAATTGTTTAACTTGTGGGAAACAAATACCTCATAAGGATTTCCACTCTTGCTTCCTTGGCTGAATCCACAAATATCAGCTTGTTTAGCCTGTGGTTCAACCGACGGACATAGATCGGTGTTTGCATCCCCATATAAAATGCCGTGGGAGCTACAGACTACTCATTTAGCCATCCACAAGCATGGAAAAGGATGACCCTCTCAGCCAGCGGTTCAGCTGAAACCACGGTTAACCTACAAGTATATGCTTTCCTGAAACCGAGTCCTCTCCTCCGCAAGCATGCCTCCAGGCCTCGAGTCGGCTACAGAAAGCCAGGCAAGAAGAGGCACACTAGAATTGTCCGACACCATTCCATTGGACATTTCTACTCCTGCACAGCTAGACCCCTGCTTCTATGTCTATTAAGGCCTTCTCCAGGGCTAAGCAGCTAAACTTTCCAAGGCCTTACCTACAAAAGCTTCACCTCACAGACCTTCCTCAACTCAAATTCACAGCCAGCTAAAGACCTTAGGGGATAACCTAGCTGCATGGAAGATTCCTCCTGAGTCAAGGCCAAGGACTGAACCCTGAACCTCTTTCCTCTGCTATTCCTGGATGTCATTCATCAGGCCAGAAGGCCTAGTACCAGGAAAGCCTTATGAGGATAAATGGAAGAGATTCTGTGCCTGGAACCAAGGCTCACAGCCTTGACCCTCTACCAAACATTCCTCAGATACCACCTGTACTATCAGTTGTTGAGATGCTGGACAAAGGCCTCTTCTTCCCCTGATCAAGATCCACGCCTCTGCCATCTCTGCTCATTACAACACGGATCCACCAATTTCCACTTCTAATCCTCTGTTAAAACAGTACCCTCTGAAGAGAATCAAAGAGCAGAGATGGGCTAAAAAAACATCTGCTACTCTTTCTGCCAGAGCACTGTCAATTTCACATGATACAGTACCAGGAACTTTTGTTAGATCAGCTAAATAAAAAGCTTTCCTCTCCTCCTTTAGACCAGCTTCAGGAGTTGGTACACAATTAAAGTATATCTCTTATAAAATGTGGCTCTGATGCACTGGCAATAACATCAGCACTGGAGCAGTACAAAGTTTATTTGGCTCCCCAGGAGGTACTAAAGAAAGTGGAAGAAAAGGCAACCTTTCCTCATTTTCCACCAGGACAGGATGTCTTTAAGAACTAACCCTGCATTTATGCCAAAGGTGGTATCCAGTGTGGCTCTAAACCAAACTATTCACCTGCCAACTTTTTATCCTAAACCACAGAATAAAGGGGAGAGACTACTGCACTCTTTGGACATTCACAGGCAGTTACGCTTCTACTTGGACAAAACCAAAGCTTTCAGAAAATCTGAGCAATTATTGGTAGCATATGCTGCAGGAGCGCAGGGAAAAGCCATTTCAAAACAGACTATTTCAAAATGGATAGGACATTGTATACGGTTCTGCTACACATACCATGGAAAACCTGTACCTAGCAGCATTAGATCTCACTCCACCAGGGCAACAGCCACTTCAACTGCCTACCTCAGGGGAGTACCTACCAAGGATATTTTGGAAGCAGTAACATAGAGTTCTGTACATACCTTCACCAAGCATTACCATCTGCCTCTATACTCAAAATCCAGAGCTGGCTTCGCCACTGCAGTGCTGCAGGGCCTTATAGCCACCCCTAATGCCTTATAGAACCAGCCACCCTACCTCAGCTTTGGGATTCTACCCAAGTGTAATGACTGCAGCAATGTAACATGATGAACATAGTGCAGGTGTCCTTCAAGGATGCATCTGCAGTCCTAACAAATGGGTTGTCCTGTCGTCAGGCAGCCCTTCGGTCGGCCGGATTCCAAAGTCTGGGTCTGGCCTCGGCTGGTGTCGCACTTCACCCGACGTCATCTCTGCTGGTCTTCGGGTATAAAGGCATCAGCCGGCGCCATTTTCCTCAGTCTTTCTTGCCGTGGCCGAAGCAGAAGCTGTTCGCAAGTGCCGGTCGGTCAGATCCAGAGATTACTACTACCGAATACAACTCAAGACTTCTAAAAGCTAAGTACCCCGTTGGGGACTCTTTCTTGCCTCAGCCGATGTCAGAAAAAGTAAATAACTGTTTAACTTGTGGGAAACAAATACCTCATAAAGATTTCCACTTTTACTGTTTGCCTTGTTTAGGCCCAGACCACGACGTAGCAGCTTGTTTAGACTGTGCTTCCTTCAACCGACGAACGCTTAGGCATCGGTCGGAGTTTGCTGAACAGTTTTTTGGCTCAGATTTTGCGTACATTATGCCGTCGGATCCTCCGACTACCCAAATGGTTAAAAAACGCAAAGAAAAGGACCGACACTCGCGGTCCGCGGTTTCGGTCGAAACCACGGTAAAGCAAACCGCGAGTGTCTCGGTTTCGGCCAAAACCGAGCAAACGGTTCAATCTACAGCCGAATCCATGACTACTGAGGCCCCTTCTACCCTAGCTGAATCGGCCTCTGAAATTTTGCCTACAATTGTGGTTTCTCCAGAGTTATCGGACACCATCCCTTTGGATGTCTCTACCCCAGCACGTGGTGCTGCTAGGCCTCCTGCAGCCATGTCTATAAAGGCCTTTGCCAGGGCTAAAGCAGCCAAAACTGCTAAATCAGTGCCTGTTAAGCCCCCCTCTCACAGGCCCAGCTCCAGTTCACAAATGCTTACCTTGGCAGAGGATCTCATCTCTAATAAGAGGATCCCAATCTCACCCAGACAGGGCCTCACAACCTCCAGATAAGAGACCCAGAGTAGAGCCCCCTGAGCCAGGCTCCTCAGATGACTCTTCTGATGACTCAGACATTACAGACCATCCAGAGGCTCCTCTTTCTACTTATGAAGATTCTGATGCTGAAGAATCTATTCCTTCTGCCTCTCCACCAGAGGAATTTTCCTTTGGGAAACCTTACATGCCATGAGAGCAATTCCAATGGCAGGGACAAGATTTCTCAGATTCAAGGAAAAGGCTTAGGACCTTTTTACACTTACCACAGCATAGGCCCTTAGCTATACCTCCAGTTCTTCCTGTTGTGGATGATGCTTTTAATGATGTTTGCACTGCTCCTGATACTTTACCTCCAGCCCCTGCTAAGCCCGACAGGTTCTACAGGGTACGGACACTCATCACCACTTATACAAGGCTCCTTTTGCAGATCCGGAGACTATCTCCCAGGGCCTAAGGCAGTAGCTTCGACCTCAGCTAAAACCCTCTCCTTCTGATAGGGAATCCAGGTCCTTAGAGATGGGATAAAAAAGTATACACCTCCGCTACTCTCTCAGCTAGAGCTTTGAACTGTCAGTTTCATATGATCCAATACCAAGAGTTTATGCTTGATCAGTTAACTAAGAAACTGTCCTCTGATGATTCCTTAGATAAGAAATATGTTCTAGAAATGGTGAATAACATTCAGCAGGTTAGTAACCATTCTTTAAAATGTGGCTATGATGCACTGGAGGCTTCATTTAGATCAGCCATGACTGGCACAGTTATAAGAAGACATGCATGGTTGAAAGAGCAGGTCTTGGATCATATTAAAGCAAAGCTTTTAGATGCTCCTATGGACAAGGTCAGTCTTTTTGGTTCTCCTGCCCAACAAGTAATGAAGAAAATGGAAGAGAAGGCAAAATCTGTACAAACAGTTAAAGATTTCTTACAGGTACAGCCCCCAAAGTTCAGCAGGAACTGGCCTTCCAAAAATTGGTCCTTTCCAGACTCCTCTAAAAATCAGAGAGGCAGGAATAGGCGCTCCAGAGGCAGAAACCAACCCAGAGGAGGTGCCTACAGGGACGCCAATGGCAAGGCAATAACCAACGAGGCACGGATACAACCACTACCACTGCAACAGGACAATCACAGTGACTTGGTTCTAACACCGCCTACCAGGGAACAAATAATAGCACCCTTAGGCGGAAAGTTAGCCTTATTTTCAAAAAACTGGCACTATATCACAAGAGACAACTGGATTTTGCAAACTATAGACCAAGGATACAGGTTTCATTTCCACACCTTACCAGCAAAAAGAGGAATGCCAAACCTGCCACCAAATCAAAGGTCAGAAGCCCTAAAACAAATAGCTCAATTAAAAAAGATGAGAGCTGTGGAAAGGGTACCACCTACAGAACAGGGCAAGGGATTTTACTCCAGACTCTTCCTAGTACCAAGAAAAGAAAACAGTTGGAGACCTATTCTCGACCTGTCCGCTTTAAACACATTCATCATTGTTCCAAAATTCAAAATGCTGACCCTACACCAACTTCTTCCCATGCTGGGCAAGGAGTATTGGCTGGTAACTCTAGATCTCAAGGAGGCATACCTGCACGTCCCCATACGACCAATTTGCAGAAGATACCTCAGATTTCTTGCAGGATCAGAGCATTATCAATTCTCAGCATTGCCCTTTGGCTTATCTACTGCGCCCAGAGTATTCACGAAATGCTTGGCATCAGTAATCGCTCATTGCAGGCTTCAGGGAATCCAAATTTATCCATACCTGGATGACTGCCTGATACAAGCGGACAACAAAAGCAAGCTGACACAAGACTTACAAAGAGTCATTTGCTTACTACAAGCTCTGGGATACACAGTCAATTTAAAAAAGTCAAAACTGATACCATCCCAGACAATAACATTCTTGGGTGCAGAATTGGACACAGTAAAACAGATGGCATTCCTTACTGCAGAAAAACAAGAAAAACTCCCTTTGTACTTCTTGACACTAGCAAAGCAGAACAAGCTAACAGCAAGGAAAGTACTGCAGGCCTTGGGTTTCATGGCATCCTGCATAATCTTGGTCCCCCATGCCAGACTGCATATGAGAAAGCTACAGTGGTACCTAAAGAATTTATGGTCTCAACACAAGCACAGCTTAGAAAACAAGAGTTCCTATGGTGGGCTCAGACATGCCAGGCAAACCCAGGATTGTCCTTCCACAATATTCAAGCAAGCCAAACCATCACAACGGACGCCTCAGACCTCGGTTGGGGGGCACACATGCTGGACAAGTGCATTCAAGGCCTATGGACTCCAGATCAGCTACACCTGCACATAAATCAAAAAGAGATGCTGGCAGTAAAACTGGCAATCCAGAATTTCAGACCATTCCTCAAAGAGGGCCAAGTGATGATAAGGACAGACAACACCACAGTCATGTGGTACATCAACAAACAGGGAGGCACTCATTCATACCCCCTATGCCGAATGACTCTGGACCTGTGGAATATGGCTCTGAGCTACAACATTCATTTACAGGCAATATTCGTACCGGGAAAAGAAAACATCCTAGCAGACATGTTAAGCAGAACTACCTCGGATGCTCACGAATGGATGCTACACCCGGACATCTTCAAGGACATCACAAAGAAATGGGGAATGCCACAAATAGACCTATTTGCATCACCACTCAACCACCAGCTCAAGAAATTCTGCACAAGGACACATCACCCTCTTGCTTGGAAGGTGGACTCTCTATCCTTCAATTGGAAAGGCCTGACAGCATATGCATTTCCACCCCTCCCTTTGATGCACAAGGTACTACTGAAAATAAGAGAGGAACGGCCAAGGATAATTTTGATAGCTCCAAATTGGCCAAGACAACATTGGTATCCATTACTGAGGAGCATGTCTCGGGGGGAAACGTGGACTCTACCCCTGATTCCCCTTGATGTTGACTCAGTGCAACTACAGCATCTTGCATCCAAACCTGAAAACTCTGCAACTCACTGCCTGGAACATTTCATAAGAACATCTAACCCAGTTTTATCCCAAAGGGTTAAAGACATTATCCTTGAGGCCCGCAGACCTTCTACTAGAAGGAACTATGCAGGGAAATGGAAAAGGTTTGTCATTTGGAGTACGGAAAGAGGGAAAGATGTGTCAAAAGTAGATATTGCCAACATCCTGGAATATTTGGCAGAGCTCCTACATACTGGCCTGTCCTATTCCTCCATCAAGATACATGCATCAGCTATTTCTGCAGAATACAGCCTCGATCCTCCTGTCTTCTCGCATCCTCTACTCAGGCAGTTCCTCAGAGGAATTAAGAATGTAAAACCTCCTAGGAAACCACCATTACCAGCATGGGACTTGAATTTTGTGCTAGAAAAATCGACACTCCCTCCATTCGAACCAGCAGCAACAGCAGATCTACAACACCTATCCTGGAAAACTGCTTTCCTACTGGCAATTACTTCAGCAAGAAGGGTTTCGAACTACAGGCTTTAATGGCAGTACAACCCTTCCTAATCTTCCATCAAGACAGAGTGTCCATGAGAACTAATCCTACATTTATGCCTAAGGTGGTATCCAGACTCTCTCTAAACCAGGCAATCCACCTACCTACCTTCTTTCCCAATCCACAGAACAAAGGGGAAAGACTGCTGCATACCTTGGATGTACATAGACAGTTGCGCTACTACCTGGACAGAACCAAGGGCAATAGAAAACTGACCAGCTACTAGTAGCCTATGCAACAGGAAGGAAGGAAAAGCAATTTCAAACAGACAATCTCTAAGTGGATAGGAAATTGCATAAGATTCTGTTACTCCTATCATGGAAAGCAAATTCCACAGAACATAAGGCCTCATTCTACAAGGGCTACAGCCACTACCACAGCCTTCTTACGAGGAGTGGCTACCAAGGACATTATTGAGGCTGCTACTTGGACCTCCGTGCATACATTTGTCAAGCATTATAACTTACCTCTATACTCTAGATCCCGAGCAGGGTTTGCCACTGCTGTGTTGCAAGGGATCCTAAGTACACCATAATTCTTATTCCTCCTCCCTAGTTTGGCTATGGTATTCTACCCATTTGTTAGGACTGCAGATGCATCCTTGAAGGACATAGTACAGTTTTGTACCTACCATAAATGTAGATGTCCGAACAGGATAGCATCTGCAGTCAGGATTACCCACCCTCCTTCCCCTCTGTGGTACTCCTAGGGTATTGCCCACCTATTAGCTAGCTGGGGGGGATCTCTTATGGTGTATTTGTTTGTATATATGTACATACATGCATATTTTTTGTGTTTGCCTTCTACTTTTTGGAAAACATTGGCATTTTCCAAAAAATTTAGCTATCCAAGAGGGCTACTGGCATCTGGGGCAAGAAACACTGAGGAAAATGGCGTCGGCTGATGCCTTTATACCCGAAGACCAGCAGAGATGACGTCGGGTGAAGTGCGACACCAGCCGAGGCCAGACCCAGACTTTGGAATCCGGCCGACCAAAGGGCTGCCTGACGACAGGGCAACCCATTTGTTAGGACTGCAGATGCTATCCTGTTCGGACATCTACATTTATGGTAGGTACAAAACTGTACTTTTTGTACCTACCATAAATGTAGATGTTCGAGTGTATATACTGCTGCAGTCAAGGTTACCCTCCCTCCTTCCCATCTTACTGGCTGGTACGTACCTATGTCTTCTGCCCTTACTACCTATGGGGAGTATTTGCTGGTAGCTGTAAGTTGTTTTTTGCTTTTCTAATGTATGTTTTATTAGCAATTGGAATTGCCTACTATTTAGAGGCACCTGACATCTGGGGTAAGAAAAACTGAAGAAAATGGCATTGGCTGCATCTTATATACCCCTGTCGCACTGATGTCAGGGAGGAAGCGACAGCAACTGACGTCGGACCAAGACTTTGGAACTCAGGCCAACTCAGGAGCCGCCTGACGGCAGGATAACCCAAGTGTAATGACTGCAGCAGTGTATACACTCGAACATCTACATTTATGGTAGGTACAAAACTGTACTTTCCTGACTCCCACAAATTCCTTTTCATAAATCCTGTTGCGGATCCTGAAACCATTTCTCAGGGCCCCAAGGGCATTAAGGCTTCTACTGCTAAAAATCCTACCCCTTCTGATGGAGATTCCAGGGCGCTGGATAGATGGGGTAAGAAGGTTTATACTTCTGCATCCTTGGCAATCAGGGCTTTAAACTGTCAATTCCATATGCTAAAATATCAGCAGCATATTATGAGACTGCTTAAACAGAAATGATGTTGATTTCTGACTGTGTGGAAAATAAAGATTTACAGGATTTATTGCATTCAGCTGAACAGGTTGGAAAACATACTCTGCAATGTGGTTTTGATTCTTTGGAGGCCTCTTGCAGGGCTGCTGTAACTGGGTCTGTGCTTAGAAGGCATGCTTGCCTCAAAGAGCAATCTCTGCCTGATCATGTTAAAGCAAAATTGTTGGATGCTCCTTTGCAACAGGACTGTCTCTTTGGTAATAAGGCTGAAGAAGTTCTAAAAAGGATGGGAGATAAAGCTAAATCTTTGCAAACTGTGCAAGATTTCTTACAAGTACAACCTCCAAGATTTAGTAGCACTGGCCTACTAAGAAGTGGTCCTTTCCAGTTCCTTCCAGAGCCACTCAAGTCAAACCCAGACATTCCAAAGGCACCAGGTTTCAGTCCCAAGGGACTTTCAGAACTAAGCAATGGGGTGCCTCCTCTTCCAGATCTAGAAACAACAAGACACCTCCCTATGGTAAGCAGTCTCAATGACTTTCCTCTAGAATTACCAAGGACTTATCTTTTAGCCACCCCTTTGGGGGGAAAACTGGCTCTTCATGCAAAAAACTGGCAACTTATAACCCAGTTCAAGTGGGTTTTAAATATAGTGTCCCAGGGATACAGATTTCATTTCCATACGTTGCCAACTCCGAACGAATGGCCTGACCTGCCCCCAAATCAGTGGGCAGAGGCCCAGAAACAAGTACTTTCCCTCTTAAACATGGGGGCTATTCATCTAGTACCAGAAGAGGAAAAGGGACAAGGTTTTTATTCCAGACTTTTCCTGGTACCCAGAAAAGACAAATCATGGTGTCCAATTCTGGACCTGTCCACTCTAAACACCTTTCTGGACATTCCAAAATTCAAGATGCTGACGCATCACCAGTTACTTCGTATGCTAGGCAAAGATGCCTGGTTGGCAACTCTAGATTTAAAAGAGGCTTACCTGCATATCCAGTCAGAGAATCTTGCAGAAGATACCTCCACTTCAAAGCAAGTTACTTGCATTATCAGTTCTCTGCACTGCCCTTTAGCTTATCTACTGCTCACAGGGTCTTTACAAAGTGCCTGGCTGCAGTAATTGCATTTTACAGGCAAAGAAATATTCAGATATATCCATAACTGGACGATTGTCTAATTCAGGCAGAAAACAAGGCCATTCTTCTAAAACATCTGGCGTTTGTAAAAAGGGTTCTAACTTGTCATGGGTACATTATAAACGAAAAGAAATCACAACTGGTACCCTCTCAAAAAATTACATTCCTGGGTGCAAGCTTGAATACAACTGCCCAGATGGTTTTCCTTACGCCAGAATAGCAACTTCATTTGGTGACTTATTTCAAACAGGTGGCCACAAACACCCTGCTATCTGCAAGGCAAGTACTGCAAGCCTTGGGGTTCATGGCCTCCTGCATTCTTCTAATTTGATATGCAAGACTGCATATGAGGAAACTTCAGTGGTACTTAAGTTTATGGAGTCAACATTGTCACAGCCTGGAGACAATGATTCCTATCATTCCTTGCCTGCAACTAGAGTTCCTATGGTGGGCATTGGCCTGTCACCAAAACAAGGGACTGTCATTCATACCATCCCCTGCTGCCCAAACCCTAACTACAGATGCATCAGACTATGCATGGGGGGGCTCATCTGACAAGGAAGTGCATTCAGGGCAAATGGAGCCCAAATCAAATGCACCTTCATATCAATCAAAAAGAAATGCTAGCTGTCCAGAATGCACTGACAGCCTTCAAGGACTACCTTCATCCAGGACAACTAATGGTAAAGATGGACAACACCACAGTTATGTGGTACATAAACAAACAGGGGGTACACATTCCTACCCCCTCTACAGACTAGCCATGGCATTGTGGAACACGGCCTTCAGCTAACTACAATCTCAATTCCTGCCAGGAAAGCTGAATATTTTGGCAGACGAACTAAGCAGAAATCTCATGGGACCCACACGAATGGAAACTGTAACCATGGATTTTCAACATGTTGACACGCAAATGGGGGAGCCCAGACATAGATCTTTTTGCTTCACCCCAGAACTACCAGTTGGACAAATTTTGCATAAGAACTCCTCACAAAAAGCCTGGAAAGTGGATGCTCTGTCCTTTAGCTGGGAAAACCTATCACTCTATGCCTTTCCCCCTCTGCCTCTACTCTCCAAAGTTCTACTAAAAGTCAAACAGGACAAACCAAAAATGATTTTGATTGCTCCAGACTGGCCTCGCCAACACTGGTGCCCACTCCTACGCAGTCTGTCAGAAATCTCTGGCACCTGCCTCAGACACCTTCCTTACTGTCTCAGCAGAACAACCAAATTCTGCACCCTCAGCTCCAAACTTTGAATCTTGCAGCTTGGCTAATCACTTAAATTCCCCCTTAGCTTCCCTCAGCAAACATGTGATGGATGTCATTTTGGAGGCGAGAAGACCTAGTATTAGAAAATCTTATGCTGACAAATGGAAAAGATTCTGTGCCTGGAATCAGTCTCAAGGGATAAGCACAGCAGTGCCCAATTTACCTCAGATTTTGCAATGCTTAACTGAGATGCTTCACAAGGGCCTGTCTTTTTCTTCCATAAAAAAAACATGCCTCAGCCATTTCAGCTCATTACAACACAGAACCTCCCCTTTTCTCTCATCCTCTGCTAAAGTAGTATCTCAGAGGGACCAAAAACTTGAGACCACCCAGAAGAGCTCCATCCCCTTCCTGGGACCTTAACTTTGTATTGCAGAAACTCACTCTCCCTCCTTTCGAGCCAGCTGCTACTGCAGACTTAAAAATTCTTTCCTGGAAAACAGCCTTCCTTTTAGCAATCACTTCGGCTAGAAGGATTTCTGAATTACAGGCCCTTATGGCAGTGGAGCCTTTCATCATTTTTCATACGGACAGGGTGTCACTCAGGACCAACCCATCCTTCATGCCCAAGGTGGTATCCAGTGTGGCTCTTAATCAGTCCATTCATTTGCCAACTTTCTTTCCCAATCCACAGAACAAGGGGGAACGGATTCTGCATTCATTGGATATACACAGGCAACTTAGATTTTACTTGGACAGGACTAAATCTCGAAGAAAATCTGAACAACTGCTGGTAGCATTTGCTGCAGGGGCAGAGGGAAAGGCTATTTCAAAGCAAACAATTTCCAAATGGATAAGCCATTGTATTCATTTCTGCTATAAGCACCATGGAAAACCTATCCCCCCAGGGGATCAGATCCCATTCCACCAGGGCTGCATCTACTTCTGCAGCCTTTCTCAGAGGTGTTCCTACCAGGGATATTCTAGAAGCTGCTACCTGGAGTTCACTTCATACTTCCACCAAACATTATCATTTACCAATTTTCTGTAAATCCAGAGCTGGCTTTGCCACTGCTGTTTTGCAGGGCCCTATAGCCGGTCCTAATGCTGTATAAATCCATAAATGTAGATGTTTGAGTGTATTCACATTTGGGGGCACCTGACATCCCTCCAGCCCCTGTTTTTTCTCTTACTGCTTTTCTTTCTTTTACTACACCTAAAAAGCCTTTTGGTTGGTTTATTTACTTTTTGTTTTTTATTTTTGTTTTTTTAATTTATTTTATTATATATATATATATATATATATATATATATATTTGGGGCAAGAAAAACTGATGTAATGGCGTCTGCTGCATGTTTTATACCCCTGACGTCATGGAAGAAGGGACAGCAACCGACGTAGGACCCAAGTCTTTGTTAATCAGGCCAACTGAGGGCAACCTGACAGCAGATTACCCAAATGTAATTACTGCAACAGTGAATACACTCGAACATCTGTACTTTATGAAACTTCTGTGTCATTTGGCAGTGTTGATAGGGTTAGTTCCTTTAACAAGATAGCATGAGGGCTCTGCAGTGGACCTTCCTTACTCGTCCCTTGGATTTCCCCATATGGTTAAAGAAGGTGTGTCACAAGCAGATTCGTTGATGGTTACCGTCTGACTTGGTAACTGACAGGAGTCCATTCATGATTCCTTCTCCCTCAGCATGGTCATCGTGGACATCTTTCTCCTGGAGGGGGACATTTCGAAGGGAGGACAGTTCAAGGGTCCTGGTCTTCCGCAGATGTCCACTTTCACGTCAGTGCTCTGAAGTTGAGAGCAGTCCTCTTGGCATTGCAGGCCTTTCAGGATGCCCTTCCTAGAGGTGTGATTGCAATACATGAGGACACTATATCTGTTGGCTGGCATCTCAACAAACAGGGGGGATCATATCCTCTTTGTCAGGAGACCAAGAGGGTTTGACGATGTTCGATTTATTCTCAGTGGTTTCTTTTGGCAATGCATGTCCTAGGGAAGGCCAACATTCTGACAGACAACCTCAGCAAAATAATTCTTTTGCCTCATGAGTGGTCCCTAAATCCAAAGGTTGCACCTTAGATGTTTCAGTATGAGGCACTCCATGTTGCAACTGGTTTGCCTCCCTGCACACCACTAAGTGCAGCAGCTATTATGCCATCGTTCCCCCTCTGGATCAGGCATCCAGTGGTGCTCTGCTGCTCGCTTGGCCCCTGAGACTTCTGTATGCCTATCCCCAGTTCCTTTGATGGTAAAGTTTCTACAGAAAGCATCCCACTGCAAAGCTGTAGTGATCCTCATCGCTCCCTTTTGACCTTGTCGGGTGTGGTTTCCTTTCCTTTGGTCTCTACTGAAGTACCCACCTTGGGTACTGGATCCCATTCCAGATCTCATTTCTCATCCAGCAGGCCTGGGTCCCTCCAGTCTTCAGTCCCTCAAGTTGATTGCATGAGTCTTCCAGTTCCCTTAATTACCAGGATTCCCAAGCTTTCACAGACAGTTGTTTATATATTGTCTCCTCCTCAGAAGTAGTCTACTGGAAAGGTATATAACAGTAAGTCGAAAGCATTTGTTCTGTGGGCAGAGGCTCAAGGATTAAACCCTTTTTCTTTCCCTTTGGAGTCCATCTTGGATTTTCTGTCCGAGTTGTTTAGTTCAGGTTCTAGCTTTTCTACTATCAAAGTATGGTTAGCATCCATTTCGAACTTTCATATAGGTAGGGATATTGTGCCTTTAGCTTTGCTCAAGATCTTAAAGACATTTCTCAAAGGTACTTGCCTACATTATCCCCTAGTACAGGATCCGATCCCTCCCTGGGATCTGCTCTTCATTTTACATGTTTTTGCTGGTCCTCCATTTGAACTTTCAGCCTCTTCGAATTTGAAGCTTTTGTTTCGGAATACTTTGTTTTTGGTAGTGGTTACCTTTGCAAGAAGAGTTTGAATTACAAGAGCTTGATTCTAACCCCCCCCCCTTATTTAGTGTTCCATAAAGAGTGGGTTTTTCTCTTTGTGCGAAGCCGTCCTTTCTGCCTAGCTTCTGACAAAAACCTTAACAGTTCCCTTCATCTACCTGTATTTTTTCACAGTTTTTACAGGAAATCAAGTCATTTTGCCTTCTTTTCATAATTCAGGCTGGGCAGTCCCATGTTTAAAGTGACTTATCCAAGTGGTAGTCAGATTGTTTTTTGTGTACGTTTTCCTTGAAAGGCAAGACTCTTCTACATGAGCCTAAAGATTATTCAGCAAGGGCTGTAGCTACTTCCGCAGATTTCCTTTCTTTAGTTCTTATGGAGGATACTTGTGCTGCTGCCACTTGGCTGGATCACTAAATCTTTGTTTTGCATTATAAGATGCACATTCTGTCTAGATCCAGGGCTTCCTTTGGCTCAGCTGTGCTGCAGAATATCCTTCCTTAGTTCCTCCTGAGGATTGTTCGTGGGTGGAGACTGTGTCCCACATGTTGAAGCCAGATGGAGCAAACAGCATCGAATTTGAAAGTTATGTATCACCATATTGATAGGTCCATGTTCTCTGTCTTCATCTGGTTCAACCTCCCCACCCTCCTCCCCCCTGCCTTATTGCTGACATGGCAAGTCTTTCCATCTGTGATGACAGGACAGTGGAGGTTGCTTATTCCACTTTTTTGGCATCTTGCTTTCTCCTTGATTGCCTTATTCCATGTTGTGGGAGGTATATTTTCAGTTTTATAGGTTTTATTATCATTTTTTTCTCATTGGTCAAACTCTGTCTGCGGTGTTGATGGAGGAGCAGGGAGTTACGGGCAAGGGAAGCTGAGCCAAACAATTTAAAGACACTTGAATTATCTGGTGTCTGATCCAAATTCTCACAAGTTGACCCAGACGGAGACGGACAACATGGATCTGTCATTATGGTGTTGAATACATAACTTTCATGTAAATGCTATTCCCTCCTCTGACAAGGATGGGAAATCCTTTGAAAGAATTGGGAGAAAAGTATATACTTGCGCAACACCCTTTTTTTTTTTTTTTTGAGTTCTTAATTGTTAAGTTCACGTGTTAAATGTTAAGCTTGCCTTGTTTGTCGCATACCTCTCAACTGTACAGATTTTCTCAGAATGTCCAGAGTTCTGCCTCATATTTTTGGTCTGTTTTCTGGCAAATTATTGGTAGTTCATTAAAGATTGAAGTCAGAAAATGACAGACATTTGAGTTTCAGATTTCATACCCTTCGGAAAAGTTATGCTAATGCAAAACTTGTTATTATAACAACTTTCTAAGTTTGTATGAGCAATATTTAAAAGTTGTCCTATTTTTGGGCCTTTGTCCCCCCGTTATTTATGGCTTTGTCTAGATTTCTTACTTTAAGAGGTGAAAGTATGAAGAACATTGTTTTTTTTCTCTTGTATGAGGAAAAAATCATCTTTGTGTAATCTTGTTACTTCTATGTCTCAAGTGACTAAACATTCCTGGAAGTGTGCTTATGATTCAGCTGCTACGACTGGAACTGTTATATTGGCTGTGTACACAAAACTTTCCTAAGAATGTAAATCCTGGAATTTCAAATTCTCCCTTAAAGAGGTTGTATTTAGACCATCCCCTGTAGAGGTCCTTAAAACGTGTGACGAGAGAAGGAGTATGATTTAAGGAGTTTCTCAGATTTCTCTGCCTTCCTTCCTTCAAATTTGCAAAGGCTTTTACAGCTACCTCTGCAACATTTTACAAATAAGCAGACACAGCAAGCTTCTAGTAAGCAGGCTTAAAAAAAATTATAGTAGCAAGGGCCTCCAAAAAGAAAGAAGGGAGCAGTCTAAGTGTGAATGACTGCCTACTGAACCCCCCCCCCCCCAACACACACACACACACACACACACACACACACACACACACACACACACCCCTCTCTGGTAACTCTGTAAGTTTTGCAAAGATCTTGTAGATCAGAATGCATGATATACCTTTAAGAAGCATTCCAGTCAGTGGGCACGTGTATTTAAGTACTGAGAACGTGCAAGCTGGAATGCCATTTTGAAAGAACAGCCAGAGTCAGAGCATGCATATATGTATTCAGTCAGTCAGATAGTTTGTTTGTTTGATGTTCTTGCCATCCATCCTGATGTGTTTGCATATAATAAACTACTTAAATGAACACCCAAGCCTCAGTGTCTGGTGTTAGAAAGGGATCCAGATTCACAGCCATGAGGCAGCTAATTAAAGTTGGAGGAATATATTGGAGTGGATCATTCCTACTGCTCAGACAACTCACAAAACAGGTCAGAAACAAATTCCAGTTGCTAAAACTCATATTGGAGTGGATCATTCCTACTGCTCAGACAACTCACAAAACAGGTCAGAAACAAATTCCAGTTGCTAAAACTCACTTAAATGATTTATTTCGCTACAAATATAAAATGAAGCACTCAGAATGCTCAAAATCTATTTCTTATTAAACAAAATGTCCGAAACTGTGACATATTGATAAAAATATTCAAAATAATTACAAAACCTTTTGAAACAATATCTGAATCCTATAAAATGTATAAAAAAGGGAAAATGACCGTATTTTTTTGCTGTGCACTATTTTTTCGCATTAACTAAGGCTATTCAAAGTATCCGAAGTGTGCAAAGTGTTTGTAAGTCTATGCAGTTATTTTGCAGAGTACAGTTATTTCAAAGAATTTTTCGCAGAGTACAGTCTTTGAAAGAGTTTATTGTATGTTTACTATTATTGCAAGTACCTGGTGTGTGTGCATGTTCGTACATTATTACAAAGGCCAAGATTGCATTATGTTTTACTCTGTTCTGCAGGCATGGCAGAAGGTTTTCGCAGACCCACACCGCTTGTGTTTGATAATATTGCAGAAAATTGGAGAAAGTTTGAGCAGCAGTACGATATTTTCATATAGGCTGCTTTTTGTGACAAAGATGCACATGCTAAAACGTTTATTCTGCTTAATTTGGCTGGTTCAGAGGCCATTGAAAGAGAGTGTTCATTTGTGTATGCAGGGGAGGGGTAAGACTGCCATATTGTGGCACAAGCTGAAACAAGGGAAGACCCTAAATGCTTAAAACGTAAATTTAGAGAAATGTGTAACCCCCAAATAAATAT
Source organism: Protopterus annectens (assembly GCF_019279795.1). NCBI lineage: Eukaryota > Metazoa > Chordata > Ceratodontiformes > Protopteridae > Protopterus > Protopterus annectens. The sequence goes on along the minus strand of NC_056732.1, from coordinate 1,586,335,404 downwards.
TATAATGGAAAGGCACTTAATTTACACAAGGGATCGGAAGCCTGGTGAAACTTTTGCAGCATATATAACCGACTTGAGAAATGAGGCTAAAACGTATTTGGTGATTTGAGAGATGAGTTGATAAAGGACAGGCTTGTGTGTGATATTAACAATGACACAGTGAGAAAGATTTTGCTTTGAGACAGTGATTTGACATTAAATAAGGCCATTGAGATTTGTCAAATGTACAAACTTACAGAGAGGCACACAAGTATCCTTATAAATGAGAAAGCAAGTCTTTCAGTGCCTTCCAATCCTAATGCTGATAGTATGCAGCACATGGTTAAAAGAAGCAGGCCCAAGTACATGGCAGCTACTACAGGTCTTGTAGCAGTCCCTGAGAACCCCCCCCCCCCCCCGAGTCTTTCCAGCAAATTACAGGACGTACTCAGTGAATCATAAGGGTGAGTCAGCAAAGTCAAAACATGTGCCCCCACCCAGCTTCATAGTCAACTGTCGTAGTTGTGGTGGTAATCATGAACCCAAACGAGAAAAGTGCTTAGCTTTTGGTCAGCAGTGCCCCTCCCAGCTACATAGTCAAATGTCATAGCTGTCGTGGTAATCATGAACCCAAATGGCAAAAAAGTGCTTAGCTTTTGGTCAGCAGTGTCATTCTTGCAATAAGTGGAATCATTTCAGAAGATTTTGTAAATCAAATAAGACACATTCTTTAATTAAAAGAGGGCATTCCAAGAGGCATGTTGGTAATTAGAAAGCTGCAATCCTACTTTTTTTGTTGGTGGTGTGTGTCTGTGCATGGTGAAACAGTCAATGCAGTAGATTTATGGGCAAAGATTAATGTGAGTCCTGTAAAGCTGAAAGTAGATACTAGCTCAAAGTGCAGTGTAATGTCAACAGAAACATTTGCTAGAGTAAAAGCTACAAACCATCTTACTTTGACAAAGTGTGTGAAGCTCATTGCTTATGGTGGTGGTGATATTCAAACCGAAGCCTCAGTAGTGCTTTCATGCTACTCTAGTGGAAACAGCTTTGACTTGAAGCTTTACGTAGTCAAGACACACGTGCAGTCATTACTAAGCTTCAGAGACCGTTTGAAAATGAGACTACTTTCACTTAAAGTCCACCATGTAAGCCTGCATGACACTTCTAAAAACTAGTGTGGTCTCCTTTAAGGCCCCTGAGCCAGTGGTAAACATTACTCAAACCGCTGAATCCTTCACAAAAATGCCTTCTACCAGCCTACAGGACTGCATGGATCATCAGCAAAAACCAAAAAAACTAAGACTCTGTACCAAAGCCCCCCAGCCAGTCACCAGGCCCCCCAGCCATAAAAGCTCTCTACAACAAAAGGGAAGCATACACAGCAACGATTAAATCCTTGAAAGGTAAGACACCTTTTTACTAATAAAAAAAGTAAAAACTAAGAGCTCTCAAAAATCAAAATTTTGAGAGAAAATCGAGAAAAACTCTAAGGACAAAAAGACAATCTTAAGGCCTCTTTAGTTATGTTAGAAAAACAGGGAGGAAACTCCAGGATATGCTCAGAATTAGTGTGAAAATTGGAAAACCTACACACATTACACACACACTGGCTGACAGGTTCAGTGCAAACTTCTCCCCCCCCTCCCCCTCCCCCAGAGAGGAGAGATATCTATTTAGATCCCCCCCAAACATCTCCAACGCTCCAGTGAGAACTGCCCTCACTAAAGCAAAAAAACACAGCATCCATGGGACGGGTGGTGGTGCTGCAGCTAACTCTACGAGACACTCAGACCCAGTAACCCACAGTTAGTTAGACAGCTGTTTTATAGCAGCATACTCACCTCAGGAGTGGCGCACCAGACTGTGGTCCCACTTCATAAGGGCGTGGCTCCACAGACCACTGGTCTGAATCAACCAGATTAGCTTGACAAGCTTTAATCAAACCCACCAAGAAGAGAGGGAGAGGATGAACAAATAAATGGAAAACATAAAACTTGCAGGGAACTTGAAGACTTTGGATCCAGTTTGTTGGCTTTGTCAAAATTGAGATCCTCTTAAACTTGGTTGCCTTTTAAACTTGGCTGACAAAGCCAGTGAAAAGTCCAGAAAGGCAGTCCATACAGCCTACCACACAAGGGCACTGCCTACAAAGGCAATAACCCACTCAGGTATCATCGAAAACTCATCAGCTTGTCAAAACCCATAAATCACATCACAAGCCAAAGGGTTCATACTCCTGGAGAACCTCTGAGGTCTGAGGCTCAGAACACAGGGTGTGAGCTGGTCCACAGATATCAGTCTGTGTCCCAGTCAGTCAGTGTGTCCATCCCTGAGGATCTACATCTACTTTTCTGAGGTACAAGCAAACACAGGAGGGCAGCTGGGATTACAAACGCACAAAAAATGATGCGGCGACACAGAAATAAGAACAACTGACACAATCCTCCTCCAAGGCCAGACAGACGAGAAATGCCAGAAAGCCATAACGATCAGGCCAAATGCCAATAATGTTAAATGCCAAAATGGCAAAAACACCCAAAAAGTGCAAACAAGGTGTACACCGCTACCATACAGAATCTGGGCAGACACTGAAAACAAGAAAACACCTATCAGATCTGGGGAATAAGGGTTGAAGGTTTACCTTTTATGGCCTTTATCCATATTGACCTGATAGAGGGAAACACAACAGAATCGCCTGCCTGATCATCACCTGATCTATCAAGGGATTCATCTCTAGATCGAGGAGTCCATACTCCCAGTATCCATCCTCTGACCTGATGCCCTCTGCCCTGCCAATGTCCCCAGAACCGAGTTGACAACCAAAAGGATGCAGGGTCTGAAGTACCAAAAGAAAAAAGGACATCAAAAATATGTCTAATCTCATTCACATGAAAGAGGCTTCAGTGGAGATGATATATGCCTATATTCAAGATTACAATGTGATGATTATATAAGTTATAAGTTAAAAACAAATTCTACCCACCCAGAACCACAAGAAATCTAAAAATTCACATCATCCATCGACATGAAGAGATGTGATGACAGGAGGAGTATAAATAGGAGACTCCTAATAGTGACAAAAATCCCGATCATGACACAGAGAGCACCTATCTTGTGGAACATCAACAGGGAGCATGACTCAGGCCAGAGGAGATCTCTGGCCTTGTTCCAGGGACTTCTTCAGTTTGGAATTTGCAGGGAGATCATCAGTGTCCCATTACTTCAGTGTCCCTGCTTGACAGAGGCACAGCAAAATGATAGGCATAGTTTTATTAAGCCATATAACTATAGACTAGGCTTATAAATGCCCTGGGCTAGATAGCCCCCTATGAACAGCTCAAATTTCACCCAAACCATTTTTTCTTAGTATACTGATATTTTTGCAGACAAACAAGGCAAACTACCATTTGTGTACTCAATGAAGTTAGACCCAGAGGTCAGCACAGTTGTCAGACCAGCCCTGAAAGTTCCATTAGCTATGCAGAACAGAGTCAAAGTCGAGCTAGACAGAATGGTGCAGCTAGGAGTAATTTGTCCAGTCGAAGAACCTACTGAATGGGTACCCTCCATGGTGGTAGCTCATAAGAAAAGCTCAGATGAAAGCAAGAGTCCCATTTTGAGTGAGCAGCCAGAGAGAGCATGCATGTATGTAGTCAGTTTGTTTGTTTAATGTTCTTACCATCTATCCTGATGTGTTGGTATATAATAAAAACTACTTAAATGAACACCCAAACCTTAGCGTCTTCTTAATCTACACAAGAAGAGTGACAGCTCTATCCCTTCATTTTTCTGTTTGGCAGACAACAGATGGTCCATGATAAATGGGTGCTTAGAGAGATTTTTCAGGGATATAAATGGCAGTGGGAAATTCTTCTTCCTTTTCATGGGATTCCTTTTCATACACCAGATTAAACTTTTTTCCTCCGTTTATCTAGTATCTGCTAACATGAGGGTGTGCCGAAAAGAACTGTTACTCCTTTTTGGAAAGGGGAATGTTTTTAATTCAAAAATGTTTCTGCTGCCAAAGAAAGAAGTCTCATTGAGACCAAACCTGAATCTTTCCTTTCTAAACCAGTTTGTGAAAATTCCAAAGTTCAGAATATCCCTTCATGACCTGTTACCAATCATAATCATTGAGTTTTTAAATGACTCTAGATTTAAAAGAAATTTGTCATCTAACACCAGATTTAATATGTTTATTTTGTGTGTCTTGATGACACTTTCATTTCTCTGCATTACCCTTTGAATTATACACTGCTCCAGGGGTATTCGCAAAATGTTTAGCTCCAATAATAGCCTACTGCAGTGACTTCACATTTTTCCATATATAAATAGCTTGCTTTATCCTTTCAGAGTCTTTTTGAAAGTGTCTGGAATCTCTCAACTGGCGAGAGATCTCTTGCATAGGCTGGGGTTTCAAGAGAATATAGAAGTATTGCTTGATTCCTTCTCATAAGGTTGTTTTCCTAGGGTGTCTCTTAGATACCTCTGTTCAGAGAGCGTTTCTTCTACAGGAAAAAGTAGATCACCAGATCTGTTTTTGATTTTTTTTCAAGCCAAGGCCTCAGCAAAGGAATTTCTGAGGGCATTAGAGTTCATGACTTCCATGATTCCCTTATTTCCTTTAACCAGACGTCATACGATAAAAATTCACTAGTACCTAGAAGTCTGCATGGTCCCAACATCAGCGTCCCCTGACATTCCACAGTCCTTTGTGATTTGTGAAAAGGGATCTTCTTTGTTGGAGCATCCAGTTTTGTTTGAATTTAGGTCTACCATTTTATCCATCTAGCTTCACTACAGTTGGTAGCTACAGATACTTCAGAATTTGCTTGTGGGGCAGTGTTTATGGATGTAAAAGTGAATGGCATTTCAAACAAAAAAGACAGACCAAAGTGCACAAATGTAAAAGACATGTTGACTAATACATACTCTCATCTCTGAATCATCACTGGGTCCCATGACCATGGCAAGTGATTGCAGACAAAGCAACAGTAATGTAGTGCATAAATGGGGAAGCAGATGTTACACTCGGTGCGAAGTAGCCATGGTGGCCTGGGATATAACTTCTCATCACAATCTCACTCCACAGGCATCTTACATCCTCAGAGTAAAATTTTGTGGCAGACAGGCTGAGCAGGACCAGGACAGACCCGCATCAATATAGACTGAATTTAAGAGGTCTTGCAGGAATTGGTACGAACATTTCAAATAGAACTATTTACTTCCATTCACAGCAATCACTTGGCAAAGTTTTGCTCCAGTACTCCATGCACGGAATCCTGGAAAACAAATGAATTCTCATTTCCTTGGACAAAAATGTTCCTGTACATTTTTCCACCCTTTCCGCTAATTTCCAGTGTCATTCTTAAGATTCAGAAGAACTGTCCAAAGATGATTGTGGTGACTCCCTTCTTTAGTTAATGGCCAAGAGCTGTTTCAACAAGACCAAGTGTTGGTCACTTTCATCTGATTCAACTGTTGGGACTTGCTTCTGACTGATCAGTCTCTCAGCACCTGTACACCTTCAGATCCAGGTCTCTGACTCCTCTCCTTCCTCAGAATACTTCGGATCTCATTTACTGCCGATACTGAACTCTCACGAGCTCTGATCTCTATTTCAACAAGTAGTCTTTTAAAAAAATCTTATTATTTATAACCTTAGCTGGTGCTTTGCACCTTTCCTTCCCTACTCCTTTCCTTTTGGTGACTTCAGTCAACATTTATATATAAAGTTAAGATTAACATAGTTATAAAGTAGCATTTTTTTTCTGTATTTAAGGTTAATATTTATACTTAAACTTACAGTAGTGTTTATAGCTTAGTGTGTTGTGATTTTTTTTTTCCTGAATTATAGGCTAGTCATCAGTAATGGTTTGGTTTATTGCAGTTGCTGTTAGTTTTGGCTGACAAAAGTTTTAAGAAATGATCTAAATGTGGCTGCAAATCCTCAACCCAGACCCTCCTCTATTTTTATGTCTACTGACTGGGAGCAGCACATCTGAATACAGACTGCAAAGCCTGTGTTTCTTTTGGCCACAAGGCCCTTCAAAGTTGGAGAGACACGTTAATCTTAAAGGGTCTTTTTTCAGTACAGTCATATTCCATGGGCAAAACAGTGGCATCCCCTTCTCCATTAAAATGTTCAGAGAAACTTAGAGAATGAAAAAGAAGTTAGAGATTAGAAAAAAGTTTACTAAGGAGAGCTCAATAAAGCCAAAAAATGGTCTCCCAACCCAGCACATTTCCTTTAGTCCAGCACTGAAAATACTAAGGACTTTGGATATGTTATCCTTCTCCTCAGCTCCTTTTTATCCCCAGAGCTGGTTGGTTCTTGATTTCCTTCTGTGATTCTCCAGCAAAGGCATCAGACTAGGTCTTTCTCCATTGCATGTTATATCAGGTCTGTCCATTCTTCGATGAGCTTTACTGAAGCTGATGTTGACAGAATGATGTGGAGGTACTTAGGAATGCAGATATAGTTTTGGGTTCCTCTTGTCTCCATCTCCTCAAGTCCATCCGAGAACAGTCCCGATAACCCCTCCACCAGTGGCTCCATTTCAGGTCTGATCTTTAGACCTGAAGTCCTCAGATCCAAACATTTCTGAAGCACCTATGTTGATGCTGATTGCGTCTTCCACTTCATCCCCAACAATTCTCCAGTCTCTCTCGACTCCGACATTGTCAGATCTGGGCGAGAGTTTGGAGCAAAAAGGGACAGTGCCTGAGGAGATGGGTCAGCTATGAAATTTTCACATCTGTCTCTCCCCCCTCAGAGCCTCAGCTCTCGACAGCTCAGCTCATTTGTCAACTTCTGGGCCAGCGGGATCGGGGCATCTGGTGCTTTTTCTGGTCTCCCTAAAAGAGCAATCTCCTCGACTCCAATTTCAGCTTCAGCTTTCCAGCAGGCTCTTTCCAACTCGAGACCTCCTTCCTGACCTCTTATGTATGCTGCGTTGGACTCTGTCCCTTCAAGTCTACAGTTAGTCATTTGCCAAAAGCATTTGAGAAGTTCTCTCATTGAGTTCCCAGTATGATTCAGACCTGTCACCAGAGGTACCCCAATGACAGGTCCATAGGAAGCAGACTTGCAAACAGAAGCACTTGGATTCTTCTTCAGAATCTGTTATATTAGACGTGGATTTGGATGAAAGGGGGAGGTCCCCTAGATCTCCCTTCAGAGACATCACCTTTGGTGAAATCCTAGAATTGATGAAGCATAAAATGGGATGGTCCACTGATATACCTCCCCCTGGAAGAATCCATGTTCTTGGAGGCTTTTTGAGCTGGCTCTTCTACTGCCTGGGTGGTTCCACCTCCTGATGCCCTCACTGATTTGGTAGCTCAGAGGTCCTGAAAGGAGACTGATACAGCAGAGACAATTCCCCCTCAAACTAAAAATAGGTAAAATATTTGGTAGCACCAAAGGACAGAGTTCAGTGGAGTAAAAGCTTTACAGTAGATGCTATGGTCATAGTGGCAGCCACAAAGAATGAGTTGTCTGAAGAGAATACATCTATTCACCCCCACCCCAATACACAGTCTAAGGCTTTGGACAGATTTAGCAAACAGACTTTCACTTAAATGGCTTTTCTCTGACAGCACTAAAAATTCTTGTGCATATTACATGCTTCTGGAGAATTGATCAAAGAGAGCAGCAATTCTTCTCTGAGGTAGTTTGTCAGTGGATATCCAGGAGAACGTAGAATCCCAGCTATCTGTCTTAAATTTCCCTTTCTAGCATTTCTGTGCATCTGTTTTCCAGTGCAACTGATGGACAAGCCACAGCAGCAGGTAGCAGCATAGCGATATGCTGCCATGCCTGGATGTGGTTGCATGATTTTGCAGAAGACTTTAATATGTCCTTCCTTAATGCCATCATTGATGGATGTCCTTCTATTCTCATGTTACAGTATTCTTCACTTTAAGGAATTGCTGCCTGCAGCACCGGACATCTGGTCAGTATACCAAAGTCTTGAGTGCAGGGGTATGTGTGACATTGCATGTCAGAGCCCTAAATGGATGCCGGCTATATCTGTGACGTCTGCACATACCCAAATCAGAACATTTCTGCTGCAGTGCGTTTCAGATGTCTGATCGCCAGCTCCAGTTATCTGGCGTTGTTCGATTTTGGCCATCTGTTCTCGACTATTGTTTCAGGCTGTCCACATTCAGATAAGTACCCTTGTGGGGTTTTTGTTTATTTCTTACCTGTTTCAGCTGCATGTCATCGAGAAAGGGAAAGTGTGCTTGTGGAGGACAAATTCCACATGAGGATACGCATGATAAGTGTTTATTCTGCTTAGGGGCAGCTCACGACTACAAGTCTTGTGAGATTTGCCAATCCTTTGTCCCCAAAACTCTGAGAAGCCGTTTTTTGGCGCTAACCCTCTATTTAGAGAATTAGCGAATTTGTCGCTTGGCATCCAGGACGGAAGGCGGAATGGGAACCTCTGACGAGCCACCTAGAAAGAAGGCTAAAAAAGTTAGGCTCAATGTCCTAGCTGCGCCTTAGGAATCCGGTGAGGTCCTCAAGGCAGGTGTTTACCCAGGATATGTCCGGACTTCGGATACCACCCTGTTACCAGGAATCGAAATGGAAGCCTGTGCAATGGGTATTCAGAATGCGTCTGCTGAGGTTTTACAACCATCAGCTCCTGATGGTGAGGGGGAACCACATCTCGTGGCATCGGAGGGGCCTTCTACCACTTTACTATCCGTTCCTATGTCAGCATCCAGGCCTACTTGTGTACCTGCTCCTTCCCTCTGTTAAAAAGGAAACAAAAGGAAAAACACAAGGCCCAAGATCCTTCTCCAGTTTGGGAGACATTTTCTCAGTCCTTATTCAATGCTTTTCAAGTACTCCAGACCCAGATTCCCCACTCAAGCCAACCACTTCTGATAATTCACTTGCTTCACAGGTTGAATCTGAGGAAGACTACTCCTCCTCAGATGAATCCCTGACATACTGCTCCCAGATTGAATCCCCTAAGGATTTTGCTACCCCTGAGAAAGAAGAGAACCTCACTCCTGACTCCCCTGGAGAAGATTTCTCCTTTGGGGACACTATTTCCCTACTTAGACAGCATTTTAAGTGGGAGGCCTCAGATGTCTCTGAAACTAAGAAAATATATTTTTAACTCCTGCAGATGGAGCAGCCCTCACCATCTGCAGTTCATCCCTTACTCCCAGGATGTTCTTCATGTTTCACTGTTGCAGTCATCACATTTGGGTTATCTGCCTGCAGGTAGCCCTCAGAAGGCCTGAATACCAGAGTATTGAGATTTCTGCATCGGATGCTGTTGCTTCTTCCATGATGTCAGGGATTTAAAACATGCAGCTGACGCCATTACATCAGTCTTTCTTGCCGTGCGGCCGACTACTGAAATTTTAGTTTTCGAGTTTCAGACCTGACATCTTCTAAAAGGTAAGTACCCCGTTGGGGATCCTTTTTTCTTGCTCTAACCGATGTCAGAAAAAATGAACAATTGTCTTGCCTGTGGAAAGCAAATACCTCATAGAGATTTACATTCTTACTTCGTCACCTGTTTAGACCTAGACCATGACGTCCCTTGCTGTCGATTTTGTGCCTTGTTCATTGCCCGAACTGTCCATCGTTGGGCAATTTTTGTAGCTAAATACTTCCGCTGTCGATCTCCATACTCCGAAATGGCGTCTGTAAGCCATCCGACTACCGATCTTCCGAGTAAATGTAAGGACAAAGACAGACAGACTGCATAGGTCCAAAACTCCCAACGTCGCTACCATTAAGCTAGTCGCCAGTCCACCAGTACTCAGTGAGATGCTTTTGCAGCCCCGGATACCCGCTTGTACAGATTCGCAGGCCTCTACTGAGACGCATTCGGAGCCCGGTATGCCACGAGATGCTTCTTCGACTATGGAGCCTGCAGATGTCTCTACCTTGGATGGGTCCAGAGCCGCTGTGCAGACATCGGCTTCTGAGGGTGTATTCAGGCCTACCGATTTCCATGTTAAACAGACTAGTTCGTTTCAAGCCAAAAATACTGAATTTCTCATGCCTAAAATTCGCACTGCGCCTAGGAAACCGATGACCAAAGTGCATTCTCAGGCCCAGAGGCATCAAAAACAAATGATTAGAATGGCTGAAGACCTTATTACCTTAATTAGGGGAAGCCAGCCCCCCCCGAGAGACCTAGAACTGATTTTCCTTCTGATTCTTCTGATCAGGAATCTGATATCTCTGTTCCTTCTGACTACCAGGACATACCCTTATCTACCTATGAGGATTCTGATGCAGAGGATTCCATTCCCTCTGCTTCCCCTCCAGAAGATGTTTCTTTTGGCGAAAGCTTGCATACCCTTAGGGAGCATTTCCACTGGGAAAGCCAGGACTACTCTCAGTCCAAAAAGAGACTCAGGGAATGTTTACACCTGCCTCAGCACAGGCCTCTAGCTATCTCTCCTGTTCTGGAGATTTAGATGATGTCTTCTTGGAATCCAGCTATACCCTGGATACTTTGCCTCCAGCTCCCAGGAAACCTGACAGGTACTATAGAGTACCCGACTCTCACAAATTCCTTTTCAAGAATCCTACTGCGGATCCAGAGACCATTTCCCAAGGACCAAAAGGCATTAAGGCTACTACTGCCAAGAATCCTACCCCTTCTGACCGGGATTCTAGGGCTTTAGACAGATGGGGTAAGAAGGTATACACCTCTGCTATTCTGGCCATTAGGGCTTTAAATTGCCAGTTTCATATGTTAAAGTATCAGCAGCATATTATGGGCTAATTAAACAGAAAATGTTGATTCCTGACTGTGCAGAACACAAACATTTACAAGAGTTAATGCATTCTGCTGACCAAGTTGGTAAACATGCTTTGCAGTGTGGTTTTGATGCTTTAGAAGCATCTTGTTAGGGCTGCTGTCACTGGGTCACTTCTTAGAAGGCATGCTTGGCTTAAGGAACAAAACTTGCCAGATCATGTCAAAGCAAAATTACTGGATGCACCCTTAAACCAAGAGCGCCTATTTGGTGATAAAGCAGAAGAACTTCTCAAAAGGATGGAGGAGAAAGCTAAATCTATGCAAACTGTTAAAGATTTCTTACAAGTACAGCCACCTAGATTCAGTAGGCATTGGCCTTCAAAGAACTGGTCCTTTCCAGGCCTTCTCAGTCCAAACCCAGAGGCAGCAGACCCCCTAGACTTCAGTCTCAGGTTATGCACAGATCTAAGAATTGGTGTGCTCCCACGTCCAAAACAGGAAGTAGTAAGCCAACCCCCTATGGTAAACTTGCACAATGACTTATCCTTAACTCCCCCAAGCCTTGCTCAGGTACTTGCACCTTTAGGAGGAAAACTCGTCCTGCATGCAAAAAACTGGGAATACATTACCCAAGATAGATGGATTTTAAACATTGTTTCCCTAGGATGCAGATTCCACTACCACTCACTCCCAGCCCTAAGTGTATGGCCAGACCTCCCCCCAAACCAGTGGGTGGAGACCCAAAAGCAAGTACTTTCTCTCCTCAGCATCAAGGCTATTCAGCCTGTCCTGGCAGGACAAAGGAGACAAGACTTTTATTCAAGACTGTTCCTGGCTTCCCATCCTGGATTTATCTATTCTCAACACCTTTCTGGTGGTTCCAAAATACAAAATGCTAAATCTCCAACAGCTGCTTCCTATGCTAGCCAGTGTTGCCTGGCTGGCAACCCTAGACTTAAAAGAAGCTTTACCTGCACATACCCATAAGGGAATCTTGTAGGAAATACCTTCACTTCAGGGCAGGCTCTATGCACTATCAGTTCTCAGCACTTCCCTTTGGCTTATTTACTGCGCCCAGGGTATTCAAAAAAGTGCCTAGCCCCAGCCATTGCTTTTTGCAGGCAGAGACGTATTCATATTTACCCATACTTGGACGATTGCCTGATTCAGGCAGAAAGTCAGGACTTGCTACTACAGCACCTGGCATCTCTAAAGAGACTTCTAACTTCACTAGGGTACACCATCAACGAAAATAAATCACACCTAGTACCCTGCCAACAGATTGTAGGGGACAAGCTTGATCACAACTTCCCAGATGGCATTCCTTACTCCAGAGAAACAAATGCATTTGACAACTTACTTCAGCCTACTGGCCACCAAAACCCAGCTATCTGCAAGGAAAATACTGCCAACTCTGGGGTTCATGGCCTCTTGCATTCTGTTAATTCCATGTGCAAGACTGCATATGAGGAAACTTCAATGGTATCTAAAAAGTCTATGGTGTCAACATTCTCAGGACCTGGAAACAATAATTCCTATCATTCCGTGTCTAAGGGCAGAGTTCCTTTGGTGGGCAGGGGCCTGCAATCACAACAAGGGACTCTCTTTCACTCTACCCCCTGCCGCCCAAACCCTAACAACAGACACATCAGACTGTGCATGGGGGGCTCAAATGGCAGGGCAGTGCTCTCAGGGCAAATGGAACCCAAAGCAGATGCACCTGCATATCAATCAAAAATAAATGTTAGCTGTACAGAATGCTCTGACAGCCTTCAAAGGCCTTATTCTTCCAGGACAACTATTGGTAAAGACAGACAACACCACAGTTATGTGCTACATAAACAAGCAGGGGGGAACACATTCCCTACCCACTCTGCAGACTAGCCATGGCTCTGTGCAACACAGACTTGAGCAATCCAGTGCACCTGCAAGCTCAGTTCCTGCCAGGCAAACTAAATTCACTGGTAGACGAGTTATGCAGAAATCTCATGGACCCACACGAATGGAAACTGGAACCCAAAATATTCAAACTTTAGAGGAACAGATGGACATCAGAGGTGGACCTGTTTGCTTCCCGTCAGAGCTATCAGTTGAACAAATACTGCACCAGAACTCCCCACAGCCAAGCCTGGAAGGTGGATACCCTATCCTTTCCCTGGGAAAGCCTCTCAGTCTATGCCTTTCCCCCTCTGCCTCTCCTCTCGAAGGTTCTACTAAAGATCAAACAGGACAAGCCAAGGACAATCCTGATTACACAAGACTGGCCACGCCAGCACTGGTATCCTCGTTTGCCCAGTCTGACAGTGCTACAACCATGGAACCTGCCTCAGACCCCTTCCCTGCTGTCCCAGCAGGGGGGCCAAGTTCTGCAACCTGTGCATCAGACCCTGAACCTTGCATCCTGGCTTATCTCCTGAACTCAACCTCTAGCAGCCATCAGTAAGCAGGTGCTGGATGTCATTCTTGAGGCGAGGAGGCCTAGTGCTAGAATATCCTATTCAGAAAAGTGGAAAATATACTATTCCTAGAGCCAGTCTCAAGGGATGGCCACAACTTTGCCCAGCTTACCTCATATACTAGATTACTTAACAGAAATGCTCCACAAGGGCCTATCCTTCTCTTCAATTAAGATTCATGCCTCTGCCATCTCAGCTCATTATAATACTGTCCCACCCCTCCTCTCATCCTTTAGTAAAACAGTTCCTTAGAGGGGCCAAAAATGTAAGACCCCCCAGGAGAGCTCCAACTCCAGCTTGGGACATTAACTTTGTATTGGAAAAACTTACACTTCCCCCCTTTGAACCGGCTGCTACAGCAGAGTTGAAATTCCTCTCATGGAAAACAGCTTTACTTCTAGCCATCACTTCAGCAAGAAGAGTGTCTGAACTGCAGGCCCTTATGGCAGTGGAACCCTTCATTATCTTCCATGCGGACAGGATTTCCCTCAGGACTAACCCATCTTTTATGCCCAAGGTGGTGTCTAGTGTGGCTTAAAACCAGTCCATTCATTTGCCTACTTTTTTCCCTAATCCTCAAAATAAAGGGGAAAGGATACTGCATTCTCTAGACGTGCACAGGCAGCTTACATTCTATTTGGACAGGACTAAGCCTCTCAGAAAATCTGACCAGCTGCTAGTCAGCTTTGCTGCAGCGGCAGAGGGGGAAGGCCATTTCAAAGCAAACCATATCTAAATGGATAGCACACTGCAAACATTTCGGCTACAAGCACCATGGAAAACCTACCCCACAGGGGATAAGAAACACATTCCACTAGGGCTACATCTAACTCTACTGCATTTCTCAGAGGAGTCCCTACCCAGGGACATCCTGGAAGCTGCAACCTGGAGCTCGGTACACACTTTCACCAAGTATTACCACTTGCCTATCTTTTCTAAATCCAGAGCTGGATTTGCCACAGCAGTCTTACAGGGCCTGATTGCCAGGCCTAATGCTTATTAGTCTACCTCCACCCTTCCTTAGCTTTGGGAATTAACCCATATGTGATGACTGCAACAGTGAAACATGAAGAACATAGTACAGTTGTGTAAACTTACCATAAATGTAGATGTTAGAGTGTATTCACTGTTGCAGTCCTGGTTACCCTCCTTCCAGCCCCCTGGTTGTCTTTGCTTTCAACTATCCTTTTTGGTTTGGCATATCTTATACTGTGTGTATTTGCTTTTTGCTGGGGGTGTTCCACAACATATAATTGCTTCATATTTTGGGGGCACCTAACATCTAGGTCAAGAAAAACTGATGTAATGGCGTCGGCTGCATGTTTTATACCCCTGACGACTTTACGTCATGGAAGACGCGACAGCATCTGACACAGAAACCCCAGGACTTGGGTATTCAGGCCGGCTGATTGCTACCTGCAGGCAGATAACCCAAATGTGATGACTGCAACAGTGAATACACTCGAACATCTACGTGTATGGTAAGTGTACACAATTGTACATGTTCTTCATGTTTCACTGTTGCAGTCATTACATTTTGGTTATCTGCTTGCAGGTAGCCCTCAGTCAGCCTGATTAACAAAGTCTTGGGTCTTGTGTCAGTTGCTGTCCCTTCTTCCATGACGTTAGGTCATCAGGGGTATAACACATGCAGCCGACGCCATTACATCAGTCTTTCTTGCCGTGCAGTGCCTGAAGCAGAAGCAGTTCGCAAGTGCCGGTCTGCTGACTCCTTAAATTTTCATTTTCGAACTTCAGAACCAAAGTCTTCAACTAAAAGCTAAGTACCCCATTGGGGAAACTTTTTCTTGCTCTTAACCAATGTCAGTAAAAATAAATAAATGCATTACTTGTGGAAAGCAAATACCTCATAAATATTTTCATTCGTACTGTATTCCTTGCCTAGACCCAGACCACGATGTACCTAGCTGTCGGTTTTGTGCCTTATTTAAACCACAACTATCCGTCGTCTGTATATTTACGCTTCTAAATATTTTGGTCCTCTGTTCAGTTATCCTGATATGTCTTCGGTCAGCCATCCGTCTACCGACATTCCGAAAAAACACAAAGATAAAGACAGAGACAGGCCGTCTAGGTCCATAGCTGCCGACGACACTTCTCCTAAGCCAGTCGCCAGTTCGCCGGTACTCAGTGAGGCTCTTTCGCAGCCCCTGATACCTGCTACTTCTGATTCACAGGCCTCTACTGAGACCCATTGGGAGTCTGGCATGCCGTGAGACGCTTCAACTGTGGAACCTGCAGATGTCTCTACCTTGGATGGGTCTAGAGCGGCTGTGCAGGCACCGGCTTCTGCGAGTGTATTCAGGCCTACTGACTTGCGTATTAAACCGACGCCAAGGTACTCCTCAAGGTCAGACAAGAGAAATCAAAAATGATACTGATTGCCTCAGACTGGCCCCGCCAGCACTGGTACCCAATCTTAAAGAGCTTGTCTCAATGCCCAGCTTGGACATTACCTCAGATTCCTCACTTATTCACCCAACAAGACAGTCAGTTACTGCACAGCCAGCTCAAGACCTTAAACCTGGCAGCATGGCGGATAATGTAGCCATTCAAGACACACCTGTCTCTAAAGCAGTGATGGATGTTATTTTGGAGGCCAGGAGGCCTAGCACCAGAAAATCTTATGCAGAAAAATGGAAAAGATTCTGTGCTTGGAACCAGGCACAAGGTATTGATATGATTGTTCCAAATATTCCTCAGATTCTGCAATACTTAACTGAGATGCTTGATAAAGGCCTTTCCTTTTCATCAATTAAAATTCATGCCTCTGCCATTTCAGCTCATTACAATACAGAACCACCTATTTTTTCTCATCCATTACTAAGGCAGTACCTCAGAGGGGCCATAAACATAAGACCTCCAAGTAGAGCACCAGTACCTGCATGGGACCTCAACTATGTCTTGGAAAAACTCACACTGCCTCTGTATGAGCCAGCCTCTGCAGCGGATATAAAATTCTTATCCTGGAAAACAGCTCTGCTCCTAGCAATAACCTCCGCTAGACGAGTCTCAGAGTTACAGGCACTCATGGCTGTGGAACCTTTTATCATTTTCCATCCTGACAGGGTTTCTCTGAGGACAAACCCTACATTTATGCCTAAGGTAGTGTCCAGTGTGGCCCTTAACCAAACAATTCATTTGCCTACTTTTTATCCAAACCCACAGAATAAGGGTGAGAGTATTCTGCATTCTTTGGACATTCACAGGCAGCTACGCTTCTACTTGGACAGAACCAAAGCTTTCAGAAAGACTGAACAACTTCTAGTGGCATATGCTGCAGGATCACAAGGAAAGCCTATCTCAAAACAGACTATTTCAAAGTGGATAGGCCACTGTATTCGTTTCTGCTATTCACAGCATGGCAAATCAGTGCCTAAGGGCATTAGGCCACATTCAACCAGAGCAGCAGCCACTTCAGCAGCCTTTCTCAGAGGAGTACCAACCAAAGACATCTTAGAGGCTGCAACTTGGAGTTCAGTGCATACTTTTACAAAGCACTATCACCTACCTCTCTACTCTAAATCCAGGGCAGGCTTTGCCACTGCAGTTCTGCAGGGCCTGATAGCCTCTCCTAATCCTATTTAGCGCCAACCTCCCAACCTTAGCTTTGGGATTCAACTCAATTGTAATGACTTCAACAGTGAAACACGAACATAGTACAGTTGTGTACCTACCATAAATGTAGATGTTCGAGTGTATTCACTGTTGCAGTCCAGGTTACCCTCCCACCATCCCCCTTTTCCTTTGCTGGGACCTCTGTACTTTTCTATTCTATACAATCTATGTTGTTTATTTGCTTGTAGATGAAGGAAAAGTTGTTTTTTGTGCATGCATGCTTTTTGGCATAATTTAGCCTACCATTTTAGGGGCACCTGACATCTGGGGCAAAAAAAACTGAAGAAAATGGCGTCGGCTGCATCTTTTATACCCCTGGTGCACTGACTTCAGGGAGGAGGTGGCAGCAACCGACGCCAGACGTAGACTTTGGCTGACTGCAGGTAGCCTGCCAGCAGGATAACCCAACTGAAATGACTGCAACAGTGAATACACTCGAACATCTACATTTATGGTAGGTACACAACTGTTCTTTTCCTCTGATGACCAGGATTTACCCTTATCTACCTATGAGGATTCTGATGTTGAGGACTCCATTCCCTCTGCTTCCCCCCAGAGGATTTCTCTTTTTGTGAAACCTTGCATACTCTCAGAGAGCATTTTCGTTGGGAAAGTCAGGATTTCCCTGATTCTAAAAGGAGACTTAGGGGTTTCTTACTCCTGCCCCAGCACTAACCTTTAGCCATACCTCCTGTATTAGACATTGTTGATGATGCATTTGCAGAATCTGGATTGGCTTCTGATTCTTTACCTCCTGCTCCCAGGAAACCTGATAGATATTACAAGTTCAACAACTCTCACAAGTTCCTTTTCAAAAATCCTACTGTGGATCCTGAGACCATTTCACAGGGGCCTAAGGGCATTAAAGCTACCACTGCCAAAAATCCTACTCCCTCTGATAGAGACTCCAGGGCACTGGATAGATGGGGTAAGAAGGTATACACATTTGCAACTTTGGCAATTAGGGCCTAAAACTGCCAGTGCCATATGTTGACATATCAGCAGCATATTATTGGATTGCTTAAACAGAAAATTGTGTTGATTGTGCTGAAAATAAGGATTTACAGGATTTATTGCATTCAGCTGAAAAGGTTGAAAAACATACTTTACAGTGTGGTTTTGACTCTCCAGAGGCATCTTGCAGGCCTGCTGGAACTGGGACTGTACTTAGAAAGCATGCTTGGCTTAAGGAGCAATTCCCACCAGATCATGTTAAAGCAAAATTACTGGATGCTTCCCTAAACCAGGACCACCTGTTTGGCAACAAGGCAGAAGAAGTTATTAAAAAAAGATGGAAGAAAAAGCTTAATCTATGCAAACTGTTAAAGATTTTTTACAAGTACAACCTCCAAGATTTTGTAGACATTGGCCTTCCAAGAATTGGTCCTTTCCTGCCTCTTCCAGACCTCCTCAGTCCAAACCCAGATCCAACAAAGCTCCCAGGCTGCAGTCCCAGGGTACGCACAGGACTAAGCAGTGGGGGGCCTCTACTTCCAAATCTGGGAGTAATAAGACTCCCCCCTATGGTAAACTGTCTCAATGACTTCCTTTTAAAATTTCCAAGCACTTATCAACTGACTGCCCCTTTGGGGGGAAAGATTGCGCTTCATGCAAAGAACTGGGAACTCATTAACCAAGACAAATGGGTTTTAAATATAGTGTCCCAGGGATACAGATTTCACTTCCACACGTTGCCAACACCAAGCAGGTGGCCAGACCTACCCCCAAATCAGTGGGCAGAGGCCCAAAAACAAGTAATTTCTCTCTTAAGCATGGGGTCTATTCATTTGGTACCAGAAGAGGAAAAGGGACAAGGTTTCTACTCAAGACTTTTCCTGGTACCCAGAAAAGACAATTCATGGCATCCTATCCTGGACCTATCTACTCTAAACACCTTTTTGGAGATTCCAAAATCCAAGATGGTGACTCTTCACCAGTTGCTTCCTATGCTAGGCAAAGAAGCCTGGTTGGCAACACTAGATTTAAAAGAAGCATACCTGCACATCACAGTCAGGGAATCTTGCAGAAGATACCTACAATTCAAAGCAAGGTACACACACTATCAGTTCTCTGAAATGCCCTTTGGCTTATCTACTGCGCCAAGGGTATTCACAAAGTGCCTAGCTCCATTCATTGCATTTTGCAGGCAAAGAAATATTCAAATATACCCATACCTGGACGATTGTCTAATCCAGGCAGAAAACCAGGACATACTTTTGAATCATCTGGCCTTTGTACAGAGGATTCAAACTTGTCTGCGGTGCACCATAAATGAAAAGAAATCACACCTGGTACCCTGTCAGCAAATTATATTCCTGGGAGCAAGCTTGAATACAACATCCCAGATGGCTTTCCTCACTCCAGAGAAACATCCATTTGACAATCTACTTCAAACAAGTGGCCACAAAAACCCTGCTATATGCAAGACAAATACTGCAAGCCTTGGGGTTCATGGCCTCCTGCATTTTTCTAATTCCATATGCAAGACTGCATATGAAGAAACTACAGTGGTATCTAAAAAGCCTATGGGTCAACATTCTCAGGATCTAGAAGCAATGATTCCTATCATACCTTGCCTACGCCTATAGTTCCTTTGGTGGGCAGAGGCCTGCCACCAAAACAAGGGATTACCTTTCACACCACCCCCTGCCACCCAAACCCTAACAACAGACGCATCAGACTATGCATGGAGGCTCACCTGGCAGGCAAGTGCATTCAGAGCAAATGGAACCCAAGTCAAATGCACCTGCATATCAATCAAAAAGAAATGTTAGCTGTACAGAATGCTCTGACAGCCTTCAAGGATCACATACTTCCAGGACAACTAATGGTAAAGACAGACAACACCACTGTTATGTGGTACATAAACAAGCAGGGGGTACACATTCTTTCCCCCTCTACAGACTAGCCATGGCATTGTGGAACACAGCCTTAAGCTACCAAGTGCACTTACAACCTCAATTCCTGCCAGGAAAATTAAATACAATGGCAGACGGACTAAGCAGAAACCTCATGGACCCACACGAGTGGAAACTGGAACCAAGGATTTTCAACATGTTGACAAGCAAATGGGGGTGCCTAGATAAAGACCTGTTTGCCTCTCCCCAGAAGTACCAATTGGACAAATTTTGCACAAGGACTCCCCACAAACAAGCCTGGAAAATGGATGCTCTGTCCTTCAGCTTGAAAAACCTGTCAGTCTATGCCTTCCCCCCCTGTGCCTCTGCTCTCCAAAGTACTACTAAAAATCAAACAGGACAAACCATGGATGACGATTGCTCCAGACTGGCCACGCCAACACTGGTACCCCCTCCTGCGCAGTGTGTCACGGTTATCCCCATGGCACCTGCCTCAGACTCCTTCCCTGTTGTCTCAGCAGGAGAACCAGATTCTGCATCCTCACCTTCTAACACTGAACCTAGTAGCCTGGCTTATTACCTAATTTCTCCTTTACCATCCCTCAGTAAACCTGTGATGGATATCATTTTAGAGGCAAGGAGGCCTAATACTAGAAAATCTTATGCTGAAAAATGGAAAAGATTCTGTGCCTGGAACCAATCTCAAAGGATGAGCACAGCAGTTACCCAATTTACCTCAGATTTTATAATGCTCAACTGAGATGCTTCACAAGGGCCTGTCTTTTTCCTCCATCAAAATTCACGCCTCAGCAATTTCAGCTCATTTTAACACAGAACCTCCCCTCTTCTCTCATCCACTACTCAAGCAGTTCCTCAGAGGGGCAAAAAATTTGAGACCACCCAGGAGAGCTCTAACCCCAGCCTGGGACCTTAACTTTGTTTTGGAGAAACTCACTCTACC
The DNA here is from genome assembly GCF_019279795.1 of Protopterus annectens. Taxonomy (NCBI): domain Eukaryota; kingdom Metazoa; phylum Chordata; order Ceratodontiformes; family Protopteridae; genus Protopterus; species Protopterus annectens. Next base: position 1,586,314,760 of record NC_056732.1, on the reverse strand, counting down.
TCCTTTTGAGCCAGCTGCTACTGCAGACTTAAAATTTCTTTATTGGAAAACAGCTTTCCTTTTAGCAATGACTTCAGCAAGAAGGGTATCTGAATTACAGGCCCTTATGGCAGTGGAGCCTTTCATCATCTTTCATGCGGACAGGGTGTCCCTCAGCACCAATCCATCCTTCATGCCCAAGGTGGTATCCAGTGTGGCTCTTAATCAGTCCATTCATTTGCTAACCTTCTTTCCCAATCCACAGAACAAAGGGGAATAGATGCTGCATTCCTTAGATGTGCACAGACAACTTAGATTCTGCTTGGATAGGACTCAAAAGGAAAACTGAACAACTGCTGGTGGCATTTGCTGCAGGGGCAGAGTGGAAGGCTATTTCAAAGCAAACCATTTCTAAATGGATATGCCATTGCATTCATTTCTGCTATAAGCACCATGGAAAACCTATCCCACAGGGGATCAGACCTCACTCCACCAGGGCTGCATCTATCTCTACAGCCTTTCTCAGAGGCGTCCCTACCCTAGAATCTGCTACATGGAGTTCTGTACATACTTTCAGCAAGCATTATAATTTTCCAATTTTCTCTAAATCCAGAGCTGGCTTTGCCACTGCAGTCTTGCAGGGCCTTGTAGCTGGTCGTAATGCTATCTAAATTCCTCCTCCTCCCAACCATAGCTTTGGGAATCTACCCAAATGTAATGACTGCAACAGTGAAACACGAAGAACATAGTACAGTTGTGTACACTTACCATAAATGTAGATGTTTGAGTGTATTTACTGTTGCAGCCCTGGATGTTCTTCATGTTTCACTATTGCAGTCATTACATTTGGGTAGTCAGCTGGCAGGTTGCCCTCATTTGGCCTGATTAACAAAGTCTTGGGTCCTGCGTCAGTTGCTGTCCCTTTTTCAGGTTGTCAGGAGTATAAAACATGCTACCGACACCATTACATCAGTCTTTCTTGCCGTGCGGTGCCTGAAGCAGAAGCAGTTCGCAAGAACCAGTCGGCCGACTTCTGAAATTTTAGTTTTTGAGTTTCAGCTCCGAAGTCTTCAAATTAAAGGTAAGTACCCCGTTGGGGAAACTTTTCTTGCTCCTTTCTGATGTCAGTAAAAGTTAATAATTGCATCACTTGTGGAAAGCAAATACCTCAAAGATTTTCATTCGTACTGTATTCCTTGCCTAGGCCCAGACCACGACGTACCTTACTGTCAGTTTTGTGCTTTATTTAATCAGCGCACTATCCATTGTCGTTGTATTTTTGCCTGTCATTATTTCGGTTCTCTGTTTAATTATCCAGAAATGTCGATTATCCATCCGACTACCGGGATTCCAAAAACATGCAAAGATAAAGACAGAGACAGGCCGTCGAGGTCCAAAACTGCCGACAGCACTTCTCCTAAGCCAGTCGACAGTTTGCCAGTACTCAATAAGGCGATTTTGCAGCCCCTGATACCCACTACTTCTGATTCGCAGGCCTCTACTGAGATCCATTTGGAGTCCGGTATGCAGCGAGATAATTCAACTATGGAACCTGCGGATGTCTGTACCTTGGATGGGTCCGGAGCCGCTGTGCGGGCACTGGCTTTTGATGGTGTATTCAGGCCTACAGACTTGCATATTAAAACAACACCTCCTTCATTACTAAGGCCTAAATCTCGATCCATGTCTAAAAAATCGACACCCAGGCCACATGCTCAGGCCTCTATACCTAAAAAACAAATGATAAAAATGGCTGAAGGGTAATCAACCCCCCCTCTAAGAGGCCTAGGGCTGAGCTTGCTTATGAATTTTCAGAACAGGATTCTATTTCTTCTGACTGTTCTGGTAACCTGGATTTGCCAATACCTACTTATGAGGATTCTGATGCAGAGGATTCCATTCCCTCTGATTCCCCTCCTGAGGACTTTTCTTTTGGGGAAACTTTGCATTCTTTAAGGGAGCATTTTCACTGGGAAAGCCAGGAATTTTCTGATTCAAAAAAGAGGCTTAGGGATTTCCTCCTTCTACCTCAGCATAGGCCTTTGGCTATAACTCCTGTTCTAGACATTGTTGACGATGTTTTCTCAGAGTCCAGTTTGGCCCCTGATTCCCTGCCTCCTGATCCTAGTAAACCTGAGAGATACTACAGGGTTCCTGAGTCCCACAAGATCCTTTTCAAAAATCCTGCTGAAGATCCAGAAACTATTTCTCAGGGACCCAAGGGTATTAAGGCTTCTACTGCTAAAAATCCTACCCCTTCTGATAGAGACTACAGGGTGCTGGATTGATGGGGTAAAAAGGTTTATACTTCTGCAACCTTGGCAATCAGAGCTTTAAACTGCCACTTTCATATGTTAAAATATCAGCAACATGTTATTGGACTGCTTAAACAGAAAATGTTGTTGATTCCAGACTCTGTGGAAAATCAAGATTTACAGGACTTAATGCATTCTGCTGAACATGTTGGAAAACATACTTTGCAGTGTTGCTTTGATTCTTTAGAGGCCTCTTGCAGGGCTGCTGTTACTGGGTCTATGCTTAGAAGGCATGCTTGGCTTAAGGAAATCTTTGCCTGATCATGTTAAAGTTAAATTGTTGGATGCTCCTTTAAATCAAGACCACCTGTTTGGCAGCAAGGCTGAAGAAGCTCTTAAAGAAATGGAAGATAAAGCTAAATCTATGCAAAGTGTTAAAGATTTTTTACAAGTGCAACCTCCTATATTTAGTAGGCACTGGCCCACTAAGAATTGGTCCTTTCCGGTCCCTTCCAGGTCTTCTCAGGCCAAACCCAGGAACAGCAAAACCCCCAGGTTTCAGTCCCAGGGGACTCTCAGAACCAAGCAGTTGGGGGCCTCCACTTCCAAATCTGGAAATTATAAGACACCCCCTACAGTAAACAGACTCAATGACTTCCTTTTAACCGCCCCTTTAAGGGAAAGATTGCTCTTCAAGCAAAGAACTGGGAACTCATAACCCAGGACAAATGAGTTTTAAATATAATGTCCCAAGAATACAGATTTCATTTCCACACATTACCACCACCAAACGGGTGGCCAGACTTGCCCCCAAATCAGTGGGTAGAGGCTCAAAAACAGGTATTTTCCCTCTTAAGCATGGGGGCAATTCTACTGGTACCAGAAGAGGAAAAGGGACAAGGTTTCTATTCCAGGCCTTTTCTGGTACCCAGAAAAGTCAAATCATGGCGTCCAATCCTGGACCTGTCTACTCTAAACACCTTTCTGGAGATTCCAAAATTCAAGATGCTGACTCTTCACCAGTTACTTCCTATGCCAGGCAAAGAAGCCTGGTTGGCAACTCTGGATTTAAAAGAAGCATACCTGCACATCCCAATCGGGGAATCTTGCTGAAGTTACCTACGCTTCATAGCAGGCTTCTTGCATTATTAGTTCGCTGCACTGCCCTTTGGCTTGCCTACTGCGCCCAGGGTATTCACAAAGTGCCTGGCTCCAGTTATTGCATTTTGCAGGCAAAGAAATATTCAAATATATCCATACCTGGACGATTGTCTAATTCAGGCAGAAAGCCAGGGCATACTTCTAAATCATCTGGCGTTTGTAAAAAGGGATGTCCTTCAAGGATGCATCTGCAGTCATAACAAATGGGTTGTCCTGTCCCTCTGCCCCCTCTCTGTCGGGGTCAATTCCAAAGTCTGCCTCGCTGCTGTGCTGCCACACCACTTCACGCCATCCGCGTGGCAGTTCTTATGCATAAGGGATCAGCCCATCACCTTTTCCCCCCCCTCTCTTCTTTGCCGCTACAGGTTGCAGAAGCTGTTCAGAAGCCGAAAAGAACAGAGAACCAGGATTACTGCAGACTTCTAAAAGGCTTTATCGCTGGGTCTCTCTCTTCTTGCCTCCGCCAAGGATGTCAGAAAAATGAATAACTGTTGGGAAACAAAACAAAAATGCAAGATTTCCACTCTGCAACTCTACTTTGTTTAGGCCCAGACCCACGTTAGCTTGCTATCCCCGCTGATCCTTCTTTAAACCACCTAACACTTAGACGCGGGTCGGACACTGCAGAGGGAGTCGGAGTTTGCAGAGGATTGCTTATGCTCCGCCTCGACTTCACAGGACTTCAAGCGGCAGCTCGACTGCGAGCTAAAAGGATCGAATTCAAAGGTCCGCTGCGGCCAGGTAACTGAGCGTTCGAATCAACTCATCACTCATGTTTCGTCTTCGGCCGAAGCCTGCTCCTAAGCCCTTCTCGCTTTTCTTCCTCTCTATACAGAAATCTCTTCTTCTTTACAGGTGGCTCAGTCAGTTTGGCTGAATCTACTGGCTCTTCTACTCCTCTCACAGTTTCAAGAAGGGATTTCCCAGTTACATGTATCTTTGCCTGCATCTGGAGCTGTAAAGCTTCTAGGCCCTCTGCATCCATGTCACCTGCTAGAGCCTAGTAGGCCTAAGCTGCTTCTAGCCCTGGAGCCTCTCACTCACAGAGGTCTCCTCACCCAGTCTCAAGTTAGACAGGCATGCTCACTCCTATCTATGATCAGGCAGATCAGGGTCCAGCCAGGACAGGTCTGCCCTGGTTATCTGATCATCATAGAAATACTCTGATGCAGAGCCTCCTTATTTTTCTTCAGATTATTCTCTGATGATTCATTCTGATACAAATCCTCCAGAGGGCCCTTTTTCTCCTCTGGAAGGACTCTGATGCAGAGGACCTCCACCTTTTCCTGAGGGATTTTCAATGACTCCTTTGGAAAACTTTTACGCTACCTTTCTGCAATTTCACAACATGGGCCCTTTTTTTTCAGACTCTAGAAGAGGCTTAGTCCTCTGATGGATTTAATCATAACAGGCATTTAGCTGTTCCTCTTCCTTAAGCCCCTGCTAGATGCACCAGATGCTATGCTTGATGACACACATTATCATTTACGCCTCCTCCGGGCCAAGCCCTCCGAAACTTACAGGGGGGGCCACACACAGGATCATGTGTTTCTTGCAGGCTCCCATCTCCTCTGAAAGGGCCATGAACCCAAAGTTGTAGTAGTGCCCCTTTAAAAAACTGCTGCTTTCCTTGAAAGTGAGACTAATGGGTTTTTTAGAGGGGGTAAAAGAGCCTACTGAAAACTAGGTTAGATCTCTTAAACTGTCAATTCCATTCTTCAATTTATTTCAGATTCTGCTCAGCAGTTTTATCAGGATCTGTCCTCCCTAAGGCTTAGAATGGATTCCCTCTTTCATAGGTGCAGTTAGTACTCAGCCAGTCAGGAATGCTCCATGAAATACTCAGGTAATCAGAGATGCATGCTTCCTTGTAGAGTTATCAGACTGAAGCCGTAACTAAAAGAGCCATCAGTTAAAAAGGACAAAGAAGTTTTTGGCATTACAGTCAAAGCTTCTAGATGCTCCCATGGAAAAGCACAGTTTGTTTGGTTCCTGCAGGAGTTCTGCTGAGGAAGTGTGACAAAAAGCTAAGGGACTGCTGCAGAAACCAGCGTCAGACAGAGACAGTCAAGGGGAGGTGAGCTGGAATAGGCCTTTCAGGAACTTCCTTTCCACAGACCACCAGAGCACACAGAGGCAGAGCAGCCCTAACAGAGAAAGGCAGAGGTCAATCCAGAGAAACCCTCGCAGAGGGACAGTGGCAGCCCCTTATCCAGAGAGAACCCAGTGCAGGAGACAATCCACACTATTCCTACAGGACAATTACAGGACAACTGCAGTGAATTGGCAGGCCAAAAAGGACTAGAGCACCCAATGGGCTAGACCAGAAACAAAGGCTTCAGTTTATCAGTAAATTGGCATTAGAAGAATGGACAAACAACTTTGAGACAAACAGGAGGATACAGATTTCACCCAAAAATCACCCCAAAACTAGGATCAGAGCCCTACCTCCAACCAAACCATTACCCAAACTAAAAGCAATAGAAAGGTTACTACTATACAGAGCTAAGAAAGGAAACCATTATGGCTGCTATACAAGGACGCACGCCAAGTGGAACAAGGATCATAAAAAAATTCAAAATGCTGACCTAGTAACACCCTCTGAATTGTCCTATCTCAATATCTCATTGTGGTCCCATTACTTCCAAACACATATAGCAGGAGTCCAAATTCAAATGCTTTCATTTCTTTTCAACTCTCATCTTAGCATTGCCAAGGATGCACGCCTGATGGTGCACTACATTGCAAATTGCAGAAGATTGCGAAGATAGGATCAGAGCATATTGCATTTTTGCATGTTTTCATTCTTTGCAGGACCATGGCTTGTTCAATCCTTGTCTACAATGACAACTTATCAAATTATTAAAAGATTGAATTCAAATGGTACCCTCCTGACAGCTGCATCCAACAAGCACTCAAAATTAAATTACAATGAGAAAGCAAAGACAACCTTTGGCAAAAAAACTGGACACATCAACCCATATTGCATTTCAGTCAAGGGATAAACCAGAAGCAAAGGATGACCTTCCTGGGTGCATTAAGTCAAAGACAACCAGATCTGCAGAAGCCACAGCACAAAAATATAGCTACATCCACTCTAGCAATATATTGATTATCAACAGCAGACCAACTATGAGAGAGTGCACCTTATACCCCCCTGGGCTACATGGCATCCTGCATAATATTAATTAAACATGAATTTCCACATATTGGAATCCTGAAGCAAAGATGAGGATGGAGAGCCCAGACCACTCAGCACAAGCACACTTGAGAAACAAGAATTTATTCCATTCCAGAACTGAGAATTCCATTGAAGGTCCAGGGGGGGGCAATTGTTGACCGAATAAGCAATCCACAACACAGGACTATCAAGCCCTTCACCTACACACACACGACGCCCCAGACCTGATTCAGGCACACATGGTGGACATGCACATATGGTGACCATGGACAGTAACCATTGAACCTATACAAATATAAACAACACCAGAGTAAACAGGATATAGACACAAGGGGCCACTCAGGGAATGCAGAGAGTTGGTTGATACAGACGGACAATTCCAACATTCATTGGTATATCAATATCAAGAGGGAGGACCACACACATGCAATCTCTACACAATATACACAAAACCCTGAATGTGGAATGGAGACTCTCAATTCAGAATGGCAATAACCTCCATTCAGGAAAACTAAAATATTGACATTCACATCTTAGCGGAAATAGACATAATATCTGCTCATATCATAGCAGCAATCTTACATCTTCAAACTATCACAAGGAATGGGGACTGCCAGAAATAGACCTTGGGGAAATCCCCACACAACCATTCCCCACCTCTTCCAAAAATTCTACACAACTACTGAAACAACCTGAACAAGGTCTTGTTGTGACTTTATTGGCGAGGTGGGAACACCTAACCTAATTTGCATGAATCTGCATTCCTTTCATTCACACAGTGCTAAATTAGACATACTTAGCTCACAGAGATCAGAAAAGATGCAAAAAGGGCTCACACTGCTTACTACTCACATAACAGCCAGGAATAAATTTAGCCACATTCCGCTTAAAAATTGGACACTAACACCTAACAACTTTAAACTCAACAATCCAAACTTGAAAAACTTGCAGGAAAAATAAGGAACATGGCATCAACAAAAATTTCTCATTTGAATTTCTCAAATAGCTAAATGAGTTATCTGGAAAGCTAAGCTTCCCCAACATAGAGAAAACTTTCCTTGCAAAATGAAAAGATATCTCAGACACATTGCTCATAAAATGAGTTAACATTCAGCATACTGACCACTACTTTCCTGGAATTCTTACAGAATGGTTTCCACAAAGACTGCTCTTGGAATAATTTTAAGACTATTACAATTAATTTTCCCAGCAGGTCAATAACCCTCCTCCAGACTTTGTGCAACCTCAGTCTGACAAGTAGAGTACAAGGAACAAGCAATTCCAGACACTCATCACTTCCATTGCCTGGTTGGTCTTTGGAACTTTATCATGAAAGCAAAACAAGTTATCCCACAACACACAGCACCTCCAGAACAGCCCTATCATCTTTCACTAGCCCCCTCTGGTGGTCAATCATCAACAGCTCCTACTGAGTTACCATCACTTGCTTTTCCTTTCATCATTAAAGAGTTTCCTTGCTTGACCAGAATTATGGATTACAGGGTCCATGAGTCTACATGGACAGAACCAATGCCTATAGAAAGGAGGTATCTTCCAGGAGCATAAACAGAACTCCAAATAGAAGCTCCCAATTTCTTGCAGGCCAGCATTACTAAAGATTAAATTGCAAATGATGTTGACAAACACCAGACTACTACGCTTACTTGGAACATCAGAACTAATGCATGAGAGCTTTCTGACCTACCTGGACAGTCTCAAAAGGGTAAGCAAACATGGGGCAATTTCTTGGAAATGGATGCATAAATGCATTAGAAAAGTAATCTCTTTTTGACCATTCCTTTTTGTGGGCTTTTATTCTATTAGTTTTGTTGCTCTTAACTACTACCAATAACTCTTGAGCACTACAGCTTATATTTTAGAGGGCTTTGGTTGAGTCTGCATACATTTGCCAATGCTTATTCGAGCAGTTTATACTACCTCCTTGTACAGTTTTGTACCTTGCATATTTGCAAGGGATTATAATCTTTACTATAAACAGCTAGTGCCAGTGTTTTGCCTCTATGGTACTCTGGGTATATGCCCATGATCCATTTGTTAGGGATGCAGATGCATCATGTAAGGACCTATACCAGAGCCTACCTAGAGGCAATTATGCAGATCTAGATTGTTTGGACAGTATAGGACAGGCCTGGTCCCCTCTGGTGGTACTAAAAGCTAGAGCATCTCAGGTATGTGATCTGTGGCAAATGTATTTGCCAAACTTTGGTTGTATATATATGATTATATCTGTTCAGATTTGGATTTGCTTGCTGTTTTCAAAAGGACTGCTGATTGAGGACATATTGATACATGGGCACCAAGCATCTGGCATATCTCGGACATGAAGATTATGGTTTCTAACTTGTCTGGGGTACACCATAAATGAAAAGAAATCACAACAGGTACCCTCTCAACAGATTACATTCCTGAGTGCAAGCTTGAATACAACTGTTCAGATGGCTTTCTTCATGCCAGAGAAGCAAATTCATTTGATAACTTACTTCAAACAACTGATCACAAAAACCCTGCTATCTGCAAGACAAATACTGCAAGTTTTGGGGTTCATGGCCTTCTGCATTCTTTTAATTCCATATGCAAGACTGCATATGAGGAAACGACACTGATCTCAAATGTCTATGGAGTCAACATAGTCACAGCCTGGAAACAAGGATTCCTATCATACCGTGCCTACGCTTAGAGTTCCCATGGCGGCCTGAAGCCTACCACCAAAACAAGGGACTACCATTCACACTACCCCCTGCCGCCCAAACCCTAACTACAGATGCATCAAACTATGCATGGGGGGCTCACCTGGAAGGGAATTGCATTCAGGGCAAATGGAACCCAAATCAAATGCACCTACATATCAATCAAAAAGAAATGTTAGTTGTACAGAATGCTCTGACAGCCTTCAAGGACTACATTCTTCCAGGACAACTAATGGTAAAGACGGACAACACCACGGTTATGTGGTACTTAAGCAAGCAGGGGGGGTACACATTCCTACCCCCTCTGCAGACTTGCCATGGCATTGTGGAACACAGCCTTGAGCTACCAAGTGCATCTACAAGCTCAATTCCTGCCAGGAAAATTGAATACACTGGCAGACAGACTAAGCAGAAACCTCATGGACCCACACGAGTGGAAACTGGAACCATGGATTTTCAACATGTTGACAAGCGAATTGGGAGCCCAGACATAAATCTATTTGCCTCCCCCCAGAACTACCAGTTGGACAAGTTTTGCACAACGACTCCCCACAAACAAGCCTGAAAAGTGGATGCTCTCTCCTTCAGCTGGAAAAACCTGTCAATCTATGCCTTTCCCCCACTGTCTCTGCTCTCCAAAGTTCTACTAAAAATCAAACAGGACAAACCAAGGATGATTTTGATTGCTGCAGACTGGCCGCGCCAACACTCGTACCCCCCTCCTGTGCAGTGTGTCGCAAATATGTCCATGGCACCTGCCTCAAACCCCTTCCCTGCTGTCTCAGCAGGAGAACCAAATTCTGCACCCTCAGCTTCCAACATTGAACCTTGCAGCCTGGCTAATCACTTAAATTCACCCTTATCATCCCTCAGCAAACCTGTGATGGATGTCGTTTTGGAGGCGAGGAGACCTAGTGCTAGAAAATCTTATGCTGACAAATGGAAAATATTCTGTGCCTGGAACCAATCTTTAGGGATGAGCACAGCAGCGCCCAGTTTTCCTCAGATTTTGCAATACTTAACTGAGATGCTTCACAAGGGCCTGTCTTTTTCCTCCATTAAAATCCACTCCTCGGCTATTTCAGCTCACTATAAAACAGAACCTCTTCTCTCATCTTCTGCTCAAGCAGTATCTCAGAGGGGCAAAAAACTTGAGACCACCCAGGAGAGCTCCTACACCTGTCTGGTACCTTAACTTTGTTTTGGAGAAACTCACTCTACCTCCTTTCGAGCCAGCTGCTACTGCAGGCTTAAAATTTCTTTCTTGGAAAACAGCCTTCCTTTTAGCAATCACTTCAGCTAGAAAGATATCTGAATTACAGGCCCTTATGGCAGTGGAGCCTTTAATCATCTTTCATGCGGACATGGTATCTCTGAGGACCAATCCATCCCTCATGTCCAAGGTGGTTTCCAGTGTGGCTCTTAATCAGTCCATTCATTTGCCAACCTTCTTAACCAATCTACAGAACAAAGGGGAACGGATTCTGCATTCCTTGGATGTGCACAGACAACTATGATTCTACTTGGACAGGACTAAATCTCGAAGAAAACCCGAACAATTGCTGGTAGCATTTGCTGCAGGGGCAGAGGGGAAGGCTATTTCAAAACAAACCATTTCTAAATGGATAAGCCATTGCATTTATTTCTGCTATAAGCACCATGGAAAACCTATCCCCCAGGGGATCAGATCTCACTCCACCAGGGCTGCATCTACTTTTGCAGCCTTTCTCAGAGGTGTTCCTACCAGGGATATCCTAGAAGCTGCTACCTGGAGTTCTGTGCCTACTTTCACCAAGCACTATCATTTACCAATTTTCTCTAAATCCAGAGCTGGTGTTGCCACTGCTGTCTTTCAGGGCCTTTTAGCTGGCCCTAAAGCTGTATAAACTCCTCCTCCCAACCATAGCTTTGGGAATCTTCCCAAATGTAATGACTGCAACATTGAAACACGAAGAACATAGTACAGTTGTGTACACTTACCATAAATATAGATGTTCGAGTGTATTCACTGCTGCAGTCCTGGTTACCCTCCCTCCAGCCCCCTACTTTTTTCTGACTATGCCTCTCCTTTCCTTTACTATGATTAAAAGCCTTTTTGGTGTATTTGCTTTTGGTTGTAGGTATACCTTTGTGTTTTTGTGTTTATTTGTTCCCCATTAGGGGGGCACCTGACATCTGGGGCAAGAAAAACTGTTGTAATGGCATCGGCTGCACTTTTTATACCCGACCACCTGACGTCATGGAAGAAGAGACAGCAACCGACGCAGGACCCAAGACTTTAATCAGACTGACTGAGGGCAACCTGCCAGCAGATTATCCAAATGTAATGACTGCAACAGTGAATACACTCGAACATCTACATTTATGGTAAGTGTACACAACTGTACTTCACCTGCCCTCCAAGCCCCCTAACTTCTTTTGGCTGTACCTCTACTTTCCTTTACTATGCTTAAAAGCTTTTTGGTTTATTTGCTTTTTTGTTGGAGGTATATAATTTTATTTTTATATTTAATTGCTTCCCATTAGGGGGGCACCTGACATCTGGGGCAAGAAAAACTGATGTAATGGCGTCAGCTGCATGTTTTATACCCCTGACGACCTGCTGTCATGGAAGAAGGGACACCCAATACTTTGTTAATCAGGCCGACTGAGGGCTACCTGCAAGCAGATAACCGAAATGTAATGACTGCAACAGTGAATACACTCTAACATCTACATTTATGGTAAGTGTATACAACTGTACTTTTTCCAGGATGCCTCCCAAAGCCCAGAGTCAGAGCCTTCTGCTAACAAGAGCCCAGACAGATTTTAGAAAGTGTCTGCAATGGAGCCTTACCTTTTTAAGAATCCGCCAGTAGATGCTGCTGTTATTGCAGTTTCTGCTGACAAATCTTCAAGGCAGCTACCTTCTTCTTCCCTTTTTCCCCACTGATAAGCACAGCCAATTCATGGACAGGTTGGGAAAGAAGGTATACACTTCTTCCACTTTGGCTATTAGAGCAGTTAATTCTCAAACTCATATAACCAAGTTTGTCCTGGATTCCCTGACTAAGGCCTGTACTCTGTTGTCTGATATACCTGACTCACCAGCCAAGATGCATCTGGGCACCCCACTGAACACAGTATCCCAGGTTACTAGACAATCAAGTGCAGCTGTGGTGCTGTGGAAGCCTCTTCCAAATCGTCTGCATCTGGTTCAGTGTTAAGGAGATTCTCATGGTTGACACTCCAACCTTTGCCCTTGGATATCCAAGCAAAATTGTTAGATGCTCCTTTAGAATATTCAGCACTCTTTGGAACTGCCTCTGCAGAGTTACTTAAGTCACTGCAGGAAAAAGGCAGATACTTGCAGAATCTAAAACACTTATTGGTGTCACCGGTTTCCAGGTTCCATAAGAACTAGCCCCAAAAACCCAGCTTTAAGAGGCAGTCCTCCCATTCCTCTGACTCTCATCCCAAGGGAAGAAGACAACCTAGGAAACCATCTGCTCTTAGATCTTCATCCACCTCTACACCCTCATCCTTTTGGTGGCAGCCAGACCCAGATAGAGCTGCTCCGCTGTGACTCCCATCCCTTACCCATCTCCAACCCCCTCTCCCTACGTCTAGCTCTATCTCTTCCCTCCTGGCAGAAAATTACCACAGACAGGTGGGTACTCTCCATCATCAAGAGAGGATAGTTTATGACTTGGTGGGAATCTCCACCCTTCCAGGGAGTTCCACAACCTCCACCTAGTCAGGTTTCACTGTTATCACCCATCCTGAGACATCTTCTCTCTCAGGGCACTATAGAGGTTGTACCCAGCGACCACATAACCAAGGGGTTTTATTGCAGGATGTTTTTGGTTCCAAGAAAGGATGGCTCATGAAGACCAATCCTCGACCTATCCTTCCTTTAGGTTCTGTAGTGTAGTGGTTATCCATGTCTGCTTCAAACACAGAAGGTCCTGGGTTCAATCCCCAGTGGAGCCATTATACACCAGAGCTGATGTTCATCATGCATACAGCTGCAGTCATAACAGATGGGTTTTCCTGCCGTCAGGCGGGTCCTCGGTCGGCCGAATTCCAAAGTCTAGGTCCGGCGTCTGTTGTTGTCGCTTCTTCCCTGACGTCAAGTGCGACAGGGGTATAAAAGAACTAGCCGACACCATTTTCTTCAGTCTTTCTTGCCGTGCGGTGCCCGAAGCAGAAGCAGTTCGCAAGTGCCGGTCGGCCAGCTCCTGAGATTACGAATATCTGCAACCAAAGTCTTCTTGAAAGCGAAGTACCCCGTTGGGGAAACTTTTCTTGCCTCAGACCGATGTCAGACAAAGATAATAATTGTATTTCATGTGGGAAGCAAATACCACATAAGGATTTTCATTCCCTCTGCATTCCTTGTTTAGGCCCAGACCACGATGTCTCGGCATGTCGTTTTTGTGCTACAGTCAACAAACGCACCATTAAGCGTTGGGCGGAGTTCGCCCAGCACTTTTTTGGCAAAAAATTTAACTACATAATGTTGTCGGATACTCCGACTCCAGTTTTGACTAAAAGACGCAAAGATAAGGACCGACACATGAGGTCCGCAGCCTCTACCGACACCACGCCAAAGCCAACTACAGGTGGTCCGGTTCTCAGCGAGGCACCTACGCAGCCCCTGACTACCGACGACACTTCATTGGCGGTGTCTTCTGTACCGGAGGTCGCAGGCTCTTCAGCCCACACCCCGACTACAGATACCGAAGCCACTCTTGGCGGTGAAACTCTGCCTCCTCTCAAGGTGTCTTCAGGCCTTCCTCTTCTTTTTCCATCAGGGCTTTCACTAAGTCTAAGACAGCCATGCATTCTAAAAAACAAACCCCACAGGGCCCTTCTCAAGGCCCCATGCCTAAAAAGCAGATGCTCAAAATGGCTGAGGACTTAATTTCTCTAATCAGGGGTTCTCAACCCCCCCCCCCCGGAAAAAAGGACCAGAGTGGAGGAAGAATCCCCCTCCTCGGACCAGGCTTCCATTATTTCAGAACATTCTGATGACCAGGAACAGTCATACTCCCCTTTTGAAGATTCTTTTGCAGAGGAGTCCATTCCCTCTGTCTCCCCCCCTGAGGATTACTCTTTTTGGGGAGACCTTGCATACCTTGAGGGAGCACTTCCACTGGGAAGGTCAAGAGTACTCAGACTCCACGAAAAGGCTTAGGGATTTTCTCTTGCTCCCTCAGCATAGGCCTCTGGCTATACCCCCTGTCTTAGGTATCCTTGATGATGTGTATTCGGAGTCCTGCCTGAACCCAGACTCTCTACCTCCAGCCCTGGTCAAGCCTGACAGGTATTACCGGGTTCCTGACTCACACCAATAACTATACAAAAGCCATGCGACTGACTCGCACCAATTCCTATACAAAAGCCATGCGGCTGACCCAGAAACTATCTCACAGGGCCCCAAGGGAATTAAGGCCTCCACTGCTAAGAATCCTTTACCTTCCGAGAGGGATTCCAGAGCTTTAGAAAGGTGGGGGAAAATGGTATACACCTCGGCCACCTTATCCATGAGGACGTTAAACTGCCAGTTCCATATGTTAAAGTACCAACAGTTTCTGTTATCACAGTTGAGAAGCAAAATGTCACAACCTGAACAACCAGATTTGAAGGAGTTGCAGGATTCGATACATAGTGCAGAACAAGTAGGTAAACATACCTTGCAATGTGGTTTTGATGCTTTAGAGGCCTCATGTAGCGCTGCTGTTACAGGATCAGTCATGTGTAGACATGCTTGGCACAAAGAGCAAACCTTACCAGATCATGTCAAAGCTAAATTACTGGATGCACCTCTGCAAAAAGATGTATTGTTTGGTGTTAAAGCTGAGGAGGTATTAAAGAAAATGGAGGAAAAGGCAAAATCAATGCAAACAGTGAAATATTTCCTACAGGTACAACCTCCACATTTCAGTAGAAATTGGCCTTCAAAAAATTGGTCCTTTCCAGCCTCGGACAGACCCCAAAGAGGTAGATACAGGCACCCGAGGGGTAGAGGGCAATCTCAAGGATCGTTTAGAGGCAGACAATGGCAAGCACATACCCAAAGAGGTAGTGAGGATAGTTCACAGCCATTCAGAAAGCAGAACCAATGACTTTCCCCTTTGCATGCCAAGCAAGGCTCAAATGGCAGCACCTTTAGGCGGAAAACTGGCATTATTTTCAAAAAATTGGCATATTGTCACAAAAGGCAAATGGATCCTGGACATTATAGACAGAGGCTACAGATTCTACTTTCACACCCTTCCAAAAATGAGAGGCATGCTAAACCTGCAACACAATCAAAGGGCAGAGGCACAAAAACAAATTTCAGATCTCATGGACATGAAAGCTATTCAAGAGGTACCTGCCCAAGAACAGGGTCAAGGTTTTTATTCCAGACTGTTCCTGGTACCAAGGAAGGGCAAAGATTGGAGACCTATTTTGGACCTATCCATCCTAAACACATTTTTACTCGTGCCAAAATTCAAGATGCTCACATTACAGCAGCTTCTTCCCATGCTGGGCAAGGAGTTTTGGCTGGTAACATTGGACCTCAAGGAGGCATACCTGCATGTCCCAATCAGACAAGATTGCAGAAGATACCTCAGATTTCTTGCAGGTTCAACACATTATCAATTCTCTGCATTGCCCTTTGGCTTATCTACTGCCCCCAGAGTGTTCACGAAATGCCTGGCATCAGTAATTGCCTACTGCAGACTGCAAGGGATACAAATATACCCATATTTGGACAACTGCCTGATCCAAGCGGACAGCAAGCGCATACTTCTGAAACATCTGGCTTTTGTAATAAGGTTGTTGAATTCCCTGGGATACACAGTCAACAAAAAGAAATCAAGGCTAATACCCTCTCAAACAATAATTTTCCTGGGTGCCAACTTGGATACAAACACCCAGATGGCCTACCTCACGCCAGAGAAACAAGGGCAACTAACTCAATACTTCAGAAAACTGGCAACTTTCACCAGGCTGACTGCAAGGAAAATCCTGCAGGCTCTGGGATTCATGGCATCTTGCATCCTACTAATCCCATGTGCAAAGCTGCATATGAGTAAACTTCAATGGTACCTGAAAAACCTATGGTCTCAGCACAGCCACAGCTTGGAAACAATAATACCACTAATTCCATGTCTTCAAAAGGAATTTCTATGGTGGGCTCAAGCATGCCAAACCAAACACAGGTCTCCCATTCTGCAAGCCTCAAGCAAGTCAAACCATCACAACAGACGCCTTGGATTATGCCTGGGGGGCGCACATGACAGATCGGTGCATTCAGGGCAGATGGTCCCAAAAGGAAAAGCACCTACACATCAATCAAAAGGAAATGCTAGCAGTAATAAATGCTATTATAGCTTCCAAAGACCTGCTACATCCAGGCCAGCTATTGATAAGGACAGACAACACCACAGTAATGTGGTACATAAACAAACAGGGAGGAACCCACTCATATCCCCTATGCAGGCTAGCCATGTCTCTTTGGAACATGGCTCTAGAATTGCAAATCGAGCTTCAAGCACAGTTCCTGCCAGGCAAGCAAAACACGCTGGCAGACAACCTAAGCAGAAATATGACAGATCCACACGAATGGAAGTTGCATCCTCAAGTTTTTTCAAAGATAATTCAAGCATGGGGAAGGCCAGACATAGATCTCTTTGCCTCCCACAGAAATCACCAATTGGCAAATTTCTGCTCAAGGACCTTTCATCCACAGGCCTGGAAAGTGGACGCACTCTCTTTCAGTTGGACAACACTGACAGTTTATGCCTTTCCACCTCTTCCTCTGCTGCCCAAAGTTCTATTAAAAACCAGAGCAGACAGACCAAAGATGATTCTCATCGCTCTAGACCGGCCAAGACAACACTGGTACCCACTCCTGAGGAGCCTAACGCATTCCCCACCATGGATCCTACCTCTAATGCCTCTTCTACTGACTCAGCACAACTTCAAAACTCTTCACAGCCAGCTGAAAACACTCAACGTAGCCACATGGAAGATTCCTTAAAATCACAACAGACCCTACTCTCCAAGGAGATACAGGATGTCATTTTGGAGGCCAGAAGACCTACTAGAAAAGCCTACTCTGCCAAATGGAAACGGTTTTGTGCTTGGAATGAGAAAAAGGGCCAGAACCGTGGAATACTGAATTTACCTCAAATATTACAGTACCTACCTGAGATGCTAAGCAGTGGACTTTCATTCTCTTCCATCAAAATCCATGCCTCAGCCATTTCTGCAGAATACAACACTGATCCTCCTTTATTCTCTCACCCCCTCTTAAGGCAGTTCCTCAGAGGGGCTAAGAATATAAAACCCCCAAGGAAACAACCAGTACCTGCTTGGCATCTCAATTTCATTCTAAGAAACTGACTTTGCCTCCTTTTGAGCCAGCTGCCTCAACAGAACTGCAATATTTGTCCTGGAAAACAGCCTTCCTGCTGGCTATCACCTCAGCTCGCAGGGTTTCGGAACTACAAGCCCTCATGGCTGTGCAGCCTTTCATCATTTTCCATCAGGACAGAGTTTCCTTACGAACCAATCCTTCCTTTATGCCATAGGTAGTATCCAGGGTAGCCTTGAATCAGGCTATCCACTTGCCTATCTTTTACCCCAATCCTCAAAACAAAGGGGAGAGACTACTACATTCCTTGGACATTCACAGACAACCACGTTATTATTTGGACAGAACAAAGCCTTTCAGAAAATCAGAGCAACTCTTTGTGTCCTATGCTACAGGGGCTCAAGGGAAGCCTATTTCCAAACAGACAATCTCAAAATGGATAGCCCACTGCATACGCTTTTGTTACTCTCTTCATGGTAAAACTGTACCTGCAGGCATCCGGTCTCACTCCACAAGGGCCACAGCTACCTCTGCAGCTTTCCTCAGGGGGGTTCCTACCAAAGATATTTTGGAAGTTGCCACTTGGAGTTCTGTGCATACTTTCTCCAAGCACTATCACCTGCCTTTATACTCCCAAATCTAGAGCAGGTTTTGCCACTGCAGTTTTGCAGGGCATCTTGGCTCCTCCTAGTTCCACCTAGTGCCTTTAGCTTTGGTATTCTACCCATCTGTTATGACTGCAGCTGTATGCACGATGAACATAGTACAGTTTTGTACCTACCATAAATGTAGATGTTCGAGTGCTAGTACAGCTGCAGTCCAGGTTTCCCTCCCTCCTTCCCCTCTGGAACAGGCCTAATGGCTAACACCTCCTCATACAACCTGTTTGGGGTATTCTTTTATGATGTATTTCCTTGCAACTACTGTTTTTTGATTATACTGCATTGCATTATTACATAAATTTATGTATTGCCTTCCTTTTGGGGGCACCTGACATCTGGGGCAAGAAAAACTGAAGAAAATGGCGTTGGCTGGTTCTTTTATACCCCTGTCACACTGACGTCAGGGAAGAAGCGACGACAACTGACGCCGGACCTAGACTTTGGAATTCGGCCGACCGAGGACCTGCCTGACTGCAGGAAAACCCATCTGTTATGACTGCAGCTGTATTAGTACTCGAACATCTACATTTATGGTAGGTACAAAACTGTACTTTTCTTCTTCAGCAGCCTTTCTCAAAGGCATTGATTTTCTCGTCTTTTCTAGAGGCTACAACTTGGTCCTCCGTACATACTTTCACCAAGCATTTTAAGTTGGATTCCATCTCCAGGTCTAGAGCAGGGTTTTCTAGGTCTTTTCTGCAGGGTCTCATAGACTCTGGTCCCACACCTGCCACCCACACCACTACCTAGACTGCTTTGGTCCTCTCCCTAAAGTGAAGAATGCTGCAACATGAGAATAGAGGGATACAGAATAGTTGTGTAAGAACTTACCATAACCATAGATGTCCTTCTCTTCCATGTTGCAGTATTCAAGCCCACCCACCTGCCCCCTCTCTTGCCTATATTATAAACTGGGTCCTTCCCCTGACTACTGACCTTGTGTCTTGGAAGGGTCTTTATTACCTTTTACTACTCTTATACCTAGGGGCTATCTTTATACAGCAGCCAGTTCTGATATGGGTACGTGCAGATGTCACCGATAAAGCCAGCATCAGTTTAGGGCTCTGACATGCAACGTTGCACGTATCCCTGCATTCAAGACTTTGGTATACTGGCTGGATTCCGGTGCTGCAGGCAGCAGCTCCCTAAAATGAAGAATACTGCAACATGGAAGAAAAGGGACATCTATGGTTATGTAAGTTTTTTTCACAACAATTCTTTCCACTCTGTTTGGACCTAAGGAAACACTCACCAGAAGCAAGCAGGATGGTAAGACTCAATCTGCCATGGGAATCCACATCTCTGCTCCTGAAAGGACCTTCTCCAGGAATCAATAAGGAGGAAAGATGTTCCACTTTGGAGGCAGCCGGGGGTGGGGCGAGACTTAGCCCTACCCCGTCAAGCCTGGTGGGTCATCACTTCAGACTCTTGGGTGTTGAGGATAATAACCAGGGGATACACCATTCCATTTCCTTCCCCTTCTCAAATAAAAACAATGATTCCCTTAATGCCACCCAACAAATAGAATCCACAACATCAGAAGTCAAAAGCTGTTGGAAAAAAAAGGGCTCTGCAGCTGGTCCTACCAGACCAGATAGGATCTGGAGTCTACTCCAGGTGGTTCTTGTTCCAAAGAAAGCAGGGGACCTAAAGCCAGTTCTGCATCCAAGTCATCTAAATCAATTTTTGAAGCAGACAAAATTCCAGATGGTCATGGTTCAGTCCATTTTATCTGTGCTCAGGAAGGACGATTGGATGTGTCCAGTAGATGTTCAAGATGCCTACTTTCATGTAAAGATAAACACGTAATCCAGGAGATTCCTCCATTTCAGGCTGGGAGCTGATCACTTTCAGTGCAGAGCTCTGCCCTTTTGACTCAGCACAGTCAGCCCCCTTGGTGTTTATCAGGTGCATGGCAGTAGTAACAATCTGTCTCAGAGTTTAGGGGTTTCTGGTGTTCCTGTACTAAGATGATGGCTCTGACCGGGAATCTGTTAATCCAGTAGATGGACCTTTTATTTCATTTTACTTCACATTTTGGGGGTCTCTGTAGACCTGACAACAAATTGATTCCATCTCAGTCCATAGAATTCATGGATTGCCGTCTGGACAAAACAACTCAAATAGTTATCTTGCCACACCCTAGGATTCTTTCCATTTGGCAAGTAACAAACCAAGTACTGTCTCATCCATTACCCCCAGTGAAACTATTTCTGAAACGTCTAGGGCGTATGGCCTCTGTGATCACCTTGACCTGTATTTGCAGATTTTACATGAAGATTCCTCATTGGATTCTCTCAGTCAACTGGTCTGAAGTTTATCGGCCCCTCAACACCTCACTCAGATTAACATTCATGTGCAGAACTCACATCAGATGGTGGATCACATCCACACATTTGTTAGAAGGATGTCTATTCTTTCAGCTTAAACAGCTGTAGTTATCACGGACACTTCCCTTTTAGGGTGAGGGTACATTATGAAGGGATAGACTGTTCAAGGTACTTGGATCCATTAGAGACCAACCTTCACATCAACGTCTGGGAAATGAGAGCAGTTGTATTTGTGTTGCAGGCATTTCAATACACTCTGCTAGTGGGTGTGATTTCAGTTCAGACAGACATGTTGGTTGTCTGGTATGTTAGCAAGCAGGGAGGAACCAGCTCTTATCTATGTGGAGAAGCAATGAGAGCGAGGCAATGATCAGTGTCTTCCCATCGCATTCTGTTAACGACCCATATCCCTGGAACTTCCAGAGTATTAGCAGACAGGTTTAGCAGATATATTCTTCTGCTTTACAAGAGGTCCCTCAATCAGACAGTGGCAAATAACATTTTTCACCACTAGGGCCAACCTTGCTTCACCCTGTTTGCTTCTTACTTAAACATCAAGTGCAGGAGTTAACTTTATCCTTAATCCCTCTTCAGGGTCAGTCACTGAGGGATGATCTGATCCACAGTTGGTCCCTGGGTCTCCATTACATCTTTGCCCCTTTTCCATTAATCATGAATTTCATTCAGGAAGCCATAAGGTGCAAGGCAGAAGTAATCCTCAATGTTAAGTTGTCAATCTCGCCTTCATTCTTGCTGGATGGGTTCGGAGCCGATCCTCGGCTCCGACTCGGCACTAGCTTTAGCTCGAGAACTCCTTTTACCAGCTTGAGGCAACCCTATATCCCATGATGCAAGGCGGAACTACCTCAGATCTCGTTTGCCGCTTAGCGAAAGAGGTCTCCTTTGCCAGCTGAGGTAAGTTTTTTCTTGTTAAAGAAGAAAAAGTTTAGTTAGGGGTTTAATTTCCCTTCAGTGTTAGGTTAGCCTGTATTTAGTACAGCCCACCCTATTCCCTTCCTTTTTAAACTTTCAAAATACTTTTTTCAGTTAAATCTTTAGTCAGGCCTAGTTCCCCAAGTTATTCCCTTCCTGTGTGTCTGTGTAGGGATTAAGTTGTGTGTTTGTGGGGACTGTTTGTGTATATCCTTTAGGATGTCTAGGAAGGCAAGGTCTCAGGTTTCCAGAAGTGTGACCAGTGCTGTCAGAAAATGTCCCTGACAGACGGTCACACTTCTTGTGTGTATTGCCTGGGGCCTTTGCACCTGCAGGACTCCTGTGCGTTGTGTCATGCTTTTAGCCAGAGAGTCCTGCAGGAAAGGAGGAACAAGTTGATCCTCCGAGGTTTGTTAAAACCTGAAGGTTCTCCTCCTAAGCAAGGGGCAGGAAAACCTCTTAAGTCACCGAAGGCTCAGGCTACAGTGTCCAAGCCTCCTCCGGTGGCTCGGCCCGTCGAGCCGATATCGCTCCGGCTGGAGCCGATACTTCTTCTGCTAAAGTAGTGGGTTCGTGCCGCCGGCTCCGACTGACTACTGTTGCCTTGTCGGCCCGGCTGGAGCCGACACTTTATCCAGCATCGGAGCCGAGATCCTCGGCTCCATCTGGGGTTCAAGGGACTTCGGCCCGATGGCTCCGCCCGCAAGAGATCCCGGTCCCCTTCGATACTAAGTATTCACTGCCCGGGTCTCCTCTTTTGTCGGAGCGGAGCCATCGGAGCCGATCTTCGAGATCTTCCAGGCTGTCTGACCACGATTTGGAGAGGGTGGTAAGCAGGCTGTTGAAGTCTCAGGCACTGGCCCAAATGCTCCATAGCCCGTCTCAACAGACTTCGCTACAGCCCCACTCTTGAGATTCCTCCTCCGACTCCACACCAGAGTTCGAGCCGGAGCTTCTTGGGACAGCGACTGTTTCGATGCCGGAGCCGATACATCCTTCGGCTCCGTCATCCTCGGCTCCGATCTCCTCCTTGAGACTTTCCTTGGAGGGATCCGGTCGCCGGGTTTCCACTGTTGGCTCCGAGGGCTAGTGGCATCGGACCCTTGTCCGACCCCGCTCTCCCTCTCGAGCTTCGCTTTGGTAAGCTCGGCGCCGACATCGCCTCGAGCCTTCTCTCCTTGGAGCCGACCATTCCTGTTTCTTCGGAGCGGGTGTGTTCAGGTCTCCCGGGAGAGGAGCCTTTGAGGTGATGAGGAGTGTCCTGGCCTCTGAGCCTGGTCAACGGTCTATCCCTCTAGCTCCTCCCTCATCAGTGCCTGCAGATGCCTCTTGCCAGCCTCTTGCTCTCAGGCCCAGGGATCCATCTCCCCAGGTTTCCCCACTGGGAATTTCCTCCTCTTCCGAGGTTTCTCCTGACCCTGCAGGGGAACCCCTCGAAGAGGACGTGTAAGAGGAAACACACAGACTCCCCTGAGTCTACTACATCTGATACTGACTTAGATGAGTCGGAGGGTTCCCCACGGTCTCCCTCTGAGGATGTCTCATTTTCAGACATCCTTGAGCTCCTCAAACAGAGGGGAATTGGCCTCCATTGACCCCTCCGAGGATGAGTCGGTATACCTGGAGGCTTTTGGATCCCGACCTCCACCTCCTGGTGTCTCCGCCTTCGACCCACTCATGCAGGTAGTGGCTCGAGCGTGGGCGGCTCCAGATTCTGTGGAACCTGTCCCCAGGAGACCATCCAAGTTCATCACGGCCCCTTCGGACAAACAGTTCCTGTCCAAAGGTGTCTCTGTGGATGCTATGGTGGCGGCGGCCACTAAGAAGGAACTGGCGGATCCTTCAGTACCTGTTCATCCTCCTAATAAGGATTCTAGGACCATGGACAGGTATGGAAAGCGGATGTTTTCCTCAGCGACCTTTGCAATGCGTTCGCTGAATTACCTTTGTCACTTCACCAGGCTTCAACGAGATATTCTCAAGGAACTGGGAGAAGTAGTCCAGGATCCTTCAGCTGCTGGGGCTCAGGAAAAGATTGCCTCTCAGCTAGCTATCCTGAATTCGATATCTAACTCCTCCATGCGGCTCATATCTTATGCAGCCGATGGAACGAGCAGGGCCGCAGGCACAGGTGTTGCTCTTAGACGCCAAGCCTGGATGCGGCTGTGTAATTTTGCGGACCCCTTTAAGGCGCCCTTCACCAACACCCCCTTTGACGGTTCGGCTTTGTTCGGACCTCAGGTGAAGGATACTTTGACCAGATATGAACAGGACGGTAAAACTCTTTCTGCCGTTGGAGTCCAGTTTTCTACTCCTTCTAGACCATATCCCAAGGGTCAGAAGGGGGGGAAGATGTGGTTCCGTAAAGCCCAAGGAGCTACACCGGACACACGTGGTCAGTTTACCCCAGAGGCAGAGGGGTAACAATAATAGACGCCGCCCTAGAGGCAGGGGGGGTCCTCAGAACCAGGGCAACAGGGAGCCTCTTCCTGAGAAGCCCTTTCAGCATCCCTGAGGTGTTGCCCGACTGTCCACCCTTGGAGGCAGTCGGGAAGAATTCGCTGTACCCAGTAGCCTGGCAATCCCTATCACAAGACAAGTGGGTACAGTCGATTATATCCGAGGGTTACAAAATCCCTTCAGAGGTTTCCCACCTCTACAATCCCTTCCAGACATCTCACCCGTCAAAGGGATTTGGCAAAACAGGAAGTTTCAAAACTCCTGGCAAAAGAGCCATCCAAACAGTGCCGGCAGACCAAATAGGATCCGCTTCTACTCAAGATTCTTTTTGGTCCCCAAAAGGACGGAGATTGAGACCAATACTAGACCTAAGCAGACTAAACAAGTCTGTCAGAAAGGCAAGATTCGGATGGTCACGCTGCAATCCATTCTGCCCTTTCTGGGCAAGGACAACTGGATGTGCTCGATAGACCTTCAGGATGCGTACTATCATATAAAGATTCACAGACGCTCCAGAAGGTTTCTCCGCTGCTGGGAGCCAGTCATTACCAATTCAGAGCACTGCCCTTTGGCCTCACTTCAGCCCCCAGAGTGTTCACCAAATGCATGGCAGTGGTCACAGCTCACCTGAGACGCCGAGGATTCCAAGTGTTTCCTTATTTGGACGACTGGCTCCTCTCCGCCACCTCCAAGGATCAGCTTCTTCGTCCAGAGACTACACCTTACAGCTTTGCAAGAGTCTAGGAATTTTGGTGAATTTCAAAAATCCTCTCTGCTGCCTTGCCAATCTATCACCTTTATAGGCAGAGTTAGATACCGTCGAATGTTAGCCAGGCTAACAAATCAAAGGATTCTGGACATCCAAAATTTGTTCAGCTTCTGTTACAAAGCAACAGGGTCAAAGCCAGGTTTGTCTTGAAAGTTCTAGGCCAATGGCTGCAGCCATTGTTCTTCTTCCACTGGCTCGCTTTCACATGCGCCTCCTGCAGTGGATGTTATTCACGCAGTGGTCGTACCCATCTGCCCATGAGACACGAGATCTTAGTGACACAGTCTTGCAGGGCTCATCTACGATGGTGGATATCTTCCCTCTTCTTCATCAGGGCCGACCCTTTGTTCCCCTCCTCCAGTTGCCACAGTCACCACGGATGCCTCTCTGATCGGGTGGGGGCATTATCAGGGCAGGATGGTCCACGGACGTGGCAACCCATAGAATACCACCTGCACATAAATGTCCTAGAGATGAGAGCAGTGCTTTTAACGCTGCAAGCCCTC
Source organism: Protopterus annectens (assembly GCF_019279795.1). Taxonomy (NCBI): domain Eukaryota; kingdom Metazoa; phylum Chordata; order Ceratodontiformes; family Protopteridae; genus Protopterus; species Protopterus annectens. Next base: position 1,586,289,463 of record NC_056732.1, on the reverse strand, counting down.
GACGACTTTCTTCCCACGGGGACTATTGCAGTACAGACAGACAACATGTCCGTGGTCTGGTACATCAACAAACAGGGCGGAACCAGGTCCTATCCCTTATGTCGAGAAGCTCTCAGACTTTGGCAATGGGCGATCTCTTCACAACGGTTTCTGATAGCAACGCACATCCCGCAGGTCCAACCTATTGGCGGACAGGCTAAGCAGATCTATTCTGATGCCTCACGAATGGTCTCTCAATCAGTCTGTAGTGGATCAGATTTTTTCTGAAGTGGGGCACCCTTGCTGCGATCTTTTCGCTACCCTCAAAACAGCAAGTGCCCAGATTACTTCACACTTTTTCCTCTGCCTGGCCAACCCTTGTGAGACTCTCTATTCCAGGATGGGCCTCGGGACTTCTTTATGCTTTTCCTCCTTTCCATTGATTCCACAAGTCATTCAGAAAGCCACCGCTTTGAGAGCCAAATTGATCCTCATTGCTCCATATTGGCCTCGACAAATTTGGTTTCCGTCTCTACATCATCACCTTCTGGTGCAGCCCTGGCATCTGGACCCAGTTCCGGATCTTTTGATCCACCAGTCGGGTCAGCAGTACCGGCCATTCATTCTCTCAACCTCACTGCTTGGTTGCTCCACTTCCTTCCTAGCCAGGCTACCAATGATTTCTGACTCAGTCAGGGACATTTTAGTGTCTTCTTTAAAGTCGTCCACTAGAACTGTTTATGCTAGCAAGTGGCGTTTTTCTATTTGGGCAAACGCCAGAAATATTGATCCTTTCACGCTCCTATACATTCTGTTTTGGATTTCCTGGCGGAGGTTTTTCATTCGATCGCCATCATCTACAGTCAAAGTACAACTGGCTGCTATTTCAAAATTTCATGTTGGCTTGCAGGACAGTAACATCATGTCTCATAGGTTATGCAAAGCCTTTTTGAGAGGAGTTTTTCTCCTAAAACCGCCTGTGAAACATCCTCCTCCAATGGGATCTGAACTTAATGTTGGCATCCCTTATTCTACCTCCTTCGAACCGTCTGCTACGTGTTCTTTAAAGTTGTTGACATGGAAAACTATATTTTTGCTGGCTGTTACTTCTGCAAGAAGAGTTTCTGAGATTCAGGCCCTCTGTATTCGTTCACCTTATCTGGTGTTTCATAAGGATAGGGTTTCTCAGAACTAACCCTTCCTTTCTTCCCAAGGTTGTATCTCAAGCCAATATTAACCAATCTATTGATCTACCAGTTTTCTTTCCTAACTATTCTGACAGAGCTGAACAGAAGCTGCATTTTTGGATGTTCATCGTCAGCTCAGGTACTACTTGCATAGGACTAAACAAATTAGAAAATCAGACCAATTGTTTGTCTCCTATGCAGAAAACAGGATGGGTCTTCCAGTATCTAAAGTGACCTTATCTAGATGGTTGACTTCCACCATTTCCTATGTGTACTCTCTCAGGGCAAACAACTATCTTCTAAGCCAAAAGCACATTCGACCAGGAGTCTATCCACTTCTGTAGCCTTTCAGGATAGACTTCCCATTGACACTATTTGTGCAGCAGCTACTTGGGCCACGCCTCATACCTTTGTGTCTCATTACAAGTTGGATTTGGCCTCCAGAGATAGGGCCAGTTTTGGTTCCACTGTTCTCAAGAGTCTGTTCCATTGAGCCACCCGGGATACAGGTGCTAGGGACGCTGTCCCATCCAGCAAGAATATAGATTGACAACTTAACATTTAGAAGTTATGTACCTACCATAACGCTCCATGTTAGTTGTCTTCTCTCCTTCTTTTAAGGCCCCTCCCTCCTTCCCCTGGCCTGGACAGATCTTGAGAGTTCCTATTAGATTGCTTCCTCTGGAGCATTGTTATGAGGACTTCTTTTAGGAACCATGGTTCCTAATTATATTAGGATAACTCTTTAGCAGGGTTAGTTAGCTACCAAACGAGATCTGAGGTAGTTCCGCCTTGCATCATGGGATATAGGGTTGCCTCGAGCTGGTAAAAGGAGTTCTCGAAGCTAAAGCTAGTTTAGTGCGGAGCCGAGGATCGGCTCCGAACCCATCCAGCAAGAAAGAAGGCGAGAGAAGACAACTAACATGGAACGTTATGGTAGGTACATAACTTCTAATTTCTCCGTATTGGTCTCGAGAAGTCTAGCTCCCATATCTTTGGTCTCACTTAGTACATGTTACCTGGATATTGGCATCCTGTCCCGGAACCAGGGACTTTGAAGTTAACTGCTTGGTTCCTCCAAATTTAGCGATAATGAGAGACGCCAGGTTTTCAGACAACATAGAGCATATCCTTACAGCTACACATGAGTCTAGCACCAGGAAGGTATTTTGAAGCAGATGGAAAGGGTTTTCCTTTTGGGCTACAGGAAAGGGTTTAGGTCCTTTTTTCTGCACCCCTTCCTTTTAGATTTTTTGTCAGTATTGTTCCGAAAAGGTTGAAGATTTTCTGCTGTCAAAGTACAGCTCATAGACATTTCTGATTCACACAGGGCACAATGTCACTCTTGTAGCCTCTGTAAAGATCTCCAAGGCTTTTCTTAGAGGCACTTTCCTTTTTTGGCCTCCTATAACAGTCCCAGTTTTCCTCCATGAGATTTTACAGTGATGCTTAAAGACTTTACACACCCTCCTGTTGAACCAACATCTTTAGACTTAAAGTTTTTAACATGGAAGATGATTGTTTTGGTGACAGGTACTTCTGCAAAGAGAATTTCAGTATTGCGAGCCCTTTCATGCGAACTGCCATATCTGTTTTTCATAGAGACATGTTTTTTTTTCTAAAACCAATTCCCTCCATTATTCCGAAGGTGACCTCCAAATCCAATATAAACCAATTCATTAATCTACAAGTTTTCGTTTGGAAAGTTTCAAATAGGGGGGGGATATATATTGCATTTGCTTGATGTTCATAGACGACTTAGGTTCTGTTTACATAGAATTAAGGATTTCAGGAAGTTGGATCAGTTTGTTGCATTATGCAAAGCTGGACTAGGATATGGCGTTTCCAAGGTCACATCTTTGAAGGTGGCTCTCAAGTTGTTCATAGGTTCATACTAGGCTATCTGCCCGAGGGCATTTATAAGCCTAGCCATAGTTTTGTGGCTTACGCCACCCCTTAGTTTGGAGAAACTATGCCCATTATTTAACTGTGCCCCTGTCGAGCCGTGATACTGAGGTAACCCCTGGGGTGTATCTGCGATCTCCCATCCATTGGTCAAGATTCCTCTTGAACAAGGCCAGCGAGGTGCTCTGCCTCACATAAACCGGGATTTTGTTCCACAGCATAGGGAGTCTTTGGGTGATGAATCTATCCCTCCAGCACGTCCTATTAATAACCGTGTCGAGGTTTAAGTCACCCGCCCTTGTGGCTCTGAGGGATCTAGATTTTTTGAGATGAAGCATATTCATCAAATCTGGGTTTGACATGGCCTTGTATGTCAGGCATAGGTCACCTCTGAGGAAGCGGTACGCAACTGAATATAGCTGGAGTTCTTTCAGTCGTGCAGCATAAGACAGATTTTTGAGACCCTTTATCCTTTTGGTGAGGAACTTTTGTGGCCTCTCCAGCTGCTGCAAGTGTCGGGTCAGATACATTCCGAATGGGGCATTGTACTCGATCATTGGTCTGATGAGTGATGAGTATAGGGAGACACTGACTTCCCTCGATCTAGATGTGAATCCCTTCATGATAAGGTGGGCAATGTAGAAGGTCTTCCTAACTACTTTAGCAATATGAGTGTCGAATGAAAGGCTACTGTCAACCTGGGTTCTCCCAGTTCCCCTAATAACTTCTTCTGTGTTCAGGGGATTGCCACCTATATGGTAGCTAGGGGTAACCTTATTTTTCCCGAAGGGTATGACTATGCATTTCTTGGCATTTAACTTGAGGCCATGGCTCTGGCACCAGTTATCCGTTTCTGTGAGACCCTTCTGAAGGATATCTGTGTCGGATGTGTTCTCAACTACGGCACCCAGTTTGCAGTCATCTGCGAACTTTGTCAGCCATAACCCTCCTGTGTTTGCTTGTACTTCAGAAAAGTAGATGCCAAACAAGAGTGGGCCCAGGACTGAGCCCTGTGGGACACCACTTGTGACAGGCTTAGAGTCTGACATGGCGCCAGCAACTCTGACCCTGTGGGTTCTGTCACTCAGCCAGTTTGCAACCCATCTTGTAATGTATGGGTTTACATTTAAGTTGATGAGTTTTTCAATGATACCCGAGTGGGGTATTGTATCGAAAGCCTTCGCCAGGTCTAGGTAGGCTGTATGGACTGCCTTTCCCTAGTCAATGACCTTGTGACTGTTTCAAAAAAGTCAACCAAGTTTAAAAGGCATGATCTGCCTTTGACAAAGCCAAACTGGGTTTGATCCAAAGTCTGCAAATTCCCTATGTCTTTATTTATGAGATCCATTATGATCCTTTCCATGGCTTTGCAGATCAGGCTTGTCAAGCTAATGGGACGGTAATTTCCAGGGTCGGTGGAGGCACCGCCTTTGTGGAGTGGGACCACAGTCCAGCGCCACTCCTGGGTGATCCGAGGTGAGACTAAGATTAAACAGCTGTCCTAACTGTGGGTTTAATTCCTCGTTGAGTTCATGGAGCACACAGCCGGGGACACCATCAGGTCCCATGGATGCTGTGTTCTTTGTCTTGGAGAGAGCAGTTCTCACCTGAGCGTTGGAGATGTTTGGGGGGCTGCAATCATTTGGTATAGATATCTCTTCTTTAGGCGGGGAGGGTGTCAGCCAGTATGTTGGCAATGTCTGTAGGATCAGTAATCTTCACATAATTTTGAACTAATTCTGAGCATATCTGGGAGTTTCCTCCTAGGTTTCTGACACAGCTAAAGAATGCTTTATGGTTGTCTTCAGAGTCCTTAGCTATTTTTTTCTCAAAATTAGCTTTGGATGATTTTATGAGAGCTCTTAGCTTTTTACTTATAGTGATCAGCGGTGTCTTACCTTTTAAGGATTTTGCTCTATCTTGTAGTAGCTTCCTCCTTTTATTGTAGAGTTTGTTTATGGCTGGGGTCCACCAGACTGGACGCTTGCCTTTGGTACAAAGAGTCTTTGTTTTGCTTGGGATTGCCTGATCCATGCAGCCCTGCAGGTGCTGGTAGAAGGCATTTGTAAGTGATTCAGCGGTTTGAGTAATGTTAACCGCCGGCTCGGGGGCCTTGTATTACATTTGTTTTATTAACCAAGAAACCAACAGCTCATTTGACAAAGGCAATAGCACCTTCCACAGTTTTTCCAACATAGCCTTCCATTTGATGAGATTTGTGCTGCTGCCACCTGGTCTACTCTCCATATCTTTATCTCTCACTTGTATTTGGATGTAAGTCCAGGTCTTGTACCTGTTTTGGCTCTGCTTTTCTCAGGAATATCCTCGTTTGATGCCACCCAGACAAATTGGTAGCTAGGGAATGTTTCGTAAAAGTTGAATCAGATGAAAATGGACAGCATTGGATAGGAAAGTTATGTACTCACCATAATGATAAATCTGTGTTGTCCTACTTTCATCTAATTTATCATCGCTCCCTTGTTCCCCCTTCTAAATTGACACCTCCTGTATCTTGAAGAACAGATAGTACCCTAGGTGAGTACTGCTAACATAAACCTCGGCAGGTTGGTTTCTCTTCTTTACATAGAACCCATTTTGTATTGAACATAGTCTGTAATTGTTTTTCAGTATTAGAAACGTATAACCTTATATTAGGTAAACTCGAGCTGGGAGATGTTGAGCATTTGAAGAGCTGCATTACTGGGTTTGTCAGATTATAAATCGTGATTAGTGCTTAGAAATTTAAAGAAATGGAGGTGAAGTAAGGCACTGGGTAGGGCAGAAAATGTAAATATTGTGGTGGAAATGGGAACTAAAGCAGGTTCAGAGATAATTATCTTAAGGTTAATATTAGAAATATAGGGGTATTTGGGGTGAGCAGTGTCAGAAATGTATTAATGTAGCCAGGAGATGCTAGTAAAACTGTTTTGGTATTGAAAACTGTCTGAGGGGCATAAGATTCTGAATGAATAGAAATGGTTTGGCAATATGGCAAGCTGAAGATAACAGTGGAATTTATCCTGTTAACATGCAAGAGCAGGTCCATTGATTAGATAAGTGAAGTTTTAGTTCTTATAGTTTGCATTTTGGATACATTTCAGATGTATTGGGATATAGAGTGTCACCTGCAGTTACATGTTTTGGTTTTAGTGATTAGTAATTTTTCTCAAGTAAAAAAAATCTATTGAGGGAGTTCTGTATTAAGTTTGTATTAAGTTATCAGGGACTGAACAATATTCTAGATTATAGAAAAGTCTGTATATTGTAGGTAGCTGTGAAAAAGCTTGATTATGTGGTAGTTCTAACCAGTTTAACTCTCTGAGGGCTAGTCAGTGATATGTTCTGTTACAGTTTACTGCAAATTTGGTTATTTTATTTTAACATTGCTCAAGTTTAGTTAGCTGTGAGATTTGAACATTAGTGAAAATTGGGACAGCATAGAGGAGAGGTGACAGTAGAAGCTGTACATCTCCTGGCTATTTCACTGAAATAGGTTTCAATTTTGAATAATGTAACAAGGTTTTGATTAGTTTTTTTAAACTGTTTATGATGCATGGTGCTCAAATTTCATCTAAGATGAAAAGCATTCTGGGTTACTAGTTCTATCATGGTGGTGCTGACCAAGATGATTGTGAATAATGTTTTTGGTAGAGATTTGTTTAGAGCTGGAGAACAGTAATTTAGTGATGTCCTTCTGTATCACTGTTGCATTATTCTTCACCTAAGGGATCTCCTGCCAAGGACAGCCCAACATCTGGCCAGTGTACCAAAGCCTTCAGCTCTTGTAGGTGCTGTATGTCATATGTATGCTCCCTGCTGACCATGTAAGGCATAAAGGTAACATACGGACGCAAACACTATTAACTTCCTTGCCACCAGTCCAAACACCGTTATCAAATGTTGGCCTGAACACCCTTTTCCTGTGCTAGTTATCAGGTAGATGTTCTTCATTCCACATTGCTGCAGTCCTAACCATTGGGTAGTCCGCTGTCCAGTCGGCCCGAATACCAAAGTATATGGCTGACGTCGGTCAAGGCGCATTAGACTGACGTCAGGACGTCAGGGTACTAATGCGCATGACCGACGTCATATCCCCAGTCTTTTTTGCCGCATGGTCCGATGCAGAAGCAGTTTTGCGAGTGCAGGTTGGCGTTCTGAAATTTTCTGAAGTCGGAGTTTCAGACCGAATCAAAGTTGGCTAAGTACTGCTGGGGAATATTTTGGTTTTTCTTGCCTCAGTATTTAACCGATGTCAGAAAAAGTGAATAACAGTATTTCTTGTGGGAAACAGATACCTCATAGGGATTACCATACCTTGTGTATACCTTGTTTAGGGCCTGCGCACGACGTTGTTGGATGCCGCTCTTGTGCTAGGTTTAACAAACGCACTATTAAGAGAAGGTTAGACTGTGCCAGGTTAGTTTTTGGGAAGCGTTGTAATTATAAAATGCCGCCGGATGCTCCGACGCCCGCTTCGTCAAAAAGCGCAAGGACAAAGCAGCAAAGTTTAGAGTAGAAGAACCGGCAGTCCCGGACGTCGGTTCTTTAGTAGGCTCAGTGGAGCCGGAGGTTTTGCCAGGAGTTTCTTTGGAGTCTCAGGGAGAGACTTTACTGTTACAGGATGTGTCCTCTCAGGAGGTAGGCCAGGCTGAAGGGGCTTCTCAAGTGGCTGTTCTTCCCTCTCTTCCTAAGGTGGTTAGAGCCTCCCCTTCTGTTTCCAAGGCTTCTTTGAGAGGCAGGCCAGGTTTAACTTCAGTGGGGGTTTCTCCTAGCTCTTCAGGATCTTTGCCTAAGAAACATATGCTTAAAATGGCAGAGGATTTGATTACTATGATTAGAGGTTCTATGCCCCCTCCTGATAAGAGGCCTAGGGTGGAGCCTGAGTTTGAGAGTTTTGAGCAGTGTTCGAGGCTTCTGAGTCTTCTGAAGACTTGCAGGAGTTTCCTCCTTATTCTGATTCTGATGTGGATGATTCTACTCCTTCAGCTTCTTCTCCTGAGGATTTTTCATTTTCAGAGACTCTGCATTCCATGAGGGAGCATTTTAAATGGGAAGGTCAGGATTTCTCTGATTCCAGGAAGAGGCTTAGGCAATTCTTGTTTTTACCCCAGCATAGGCCTTTAGCTATACCTCCTGTTCTGAATGTGGTGGAAGATGTTTTTGCAGAGGCTTCCCTGAACCCTGATTCTTTGCCTCCTGCCCCAGTTAAACCGGATAGGTACTATAGGGTGCCTGAAGCTCATAAGTATCTTTTTAAGAGTCCTAGGGCAGACCCAGAAACTGTCTCTCAGGGGCCTAAAGGTGTTAAGGCTTCTGTTGTTAAAAATCCTGTTCCTCCTGATAAAGAGGCGAGGGCTTTGGATAGATGGGGAAAGAAGGTGTATACTTCTTCCACTTTAGCCATGAGGGTGTTGAACTGCCAGTTTCACATGTTAAAATATCAAAATTATCTCCTTTCACAATTGCAGTCTAAGGTGGATGCTCTGGCGGAAGGTATTGAGTGTAAAGAGTTGCAGGATTTAGTTCATGTGTCTGAACAGGTGGGTAAGCATTCATTGCAATGTGGTTTTGATGCTGTACAGGCCTCCTCGAGGGTGGCTGCCACTGGTTCTGTTCTTCGTAGGCACGCCTGGTTGAGGGATCAGAATTTAGCTGAGCATGTTAAGACAAGGATTTTGGATGCTCCTTTACAGTCTGACGTGTTGTTTGGTTCGCCTGTGGAAGCAGTTTTAAAGAAAATGGAGGACAAGGCTAAGTCTATGCAAACAGTTAAAGATTTTTTGCAGGTGCAGCCTCCGAAGTTTAGTAGAAATTGGCCTACTACGGGATGGACATATCCTGCTTATGATTCCCAGTCTAGGGGTAGGTCTAGACGTGGTAGGGGCAGAGCTCAAGGTTCTTTTAGGCCTAGAACAGGGAGTTCACCTGCTCAGACTTCTGGTGAGGGCAGGGGTCAGTCCTTTCGTAAACAGACCCAATGACCTGCCTTTTCAGCTGCCAGTACATTCTCATCTGGCAGCACCTTTGGGAAGAAGGCTGGCTCTTTTCAAAGAAAATTGGGATTTAATTACCCAAGACAGATGGGTTTTGGATATCATTCACCACGGTTACAGGTTTTATTTCCATACCTTGCCTCCTTTCAAAGGTATGCCAGACATTCCTCCTCTGCAAAGAAAAGAGGCTCACAAGCAAATTTCTCTGTTACTCCAAATAGGGGCCATTCAGCCAGTCCCTGTGCCAGAAAGGGGCCTAGGATTTTATTCTCGCCTGTTCCTAGTACCAAAGAAGGGGGACACGTGGAGACCAATTTTGGATTTGTCTATCCTCAACACTTATCTGGACATTCCCAAGTTCAAAATGTTGACGTTACAACAGCTTTTACCTCTGCTGGGCAAAGATCACTGGATGGTAACTTTAGATCTCAAGGAGGCTTACCTTCATGTGCCTATCAGACTAAGTTGCAGGAAGTATCTGCTTTCGAGCTGGAAATTCCCATTATCAGTTCTCTGCATTGCCCTTTGGCTTATCTACTGCCCAGAGTATTCACAAAGGTTCTGGCTCCAGTGATAGCTCACTTCAGGCTAAAAGGAATTCAAATCTATCCTTACTTGGACGACTGCCTGATTCTGGCTCAAGAAAAGGAAGACCTTCTACAGCATTTGGAATATGTGATAGCAGTGCTAAGATGCCTAGGGTATTCTGTGAACTAAATAAAGTCCAGTCTAGTACCCTCTCAAGACATGTGCTTTCTGGGTGTGAGACTGAATACAGCAGCCCAGATGGCCTTTTAACCCCGACAAACAAAAGAATCTTTTCATTTACTTCCATCAACTATTTCTTCAGTCCGGGCTGACTGCAAGGACAGTCCTTCAAGCCTTAGGGTTCATGGCATCTTGTATTCTGGTGCTTCCCAATGCCAAACTGCATATGAGGAAGCTGCAATGGTATCTCAAAACTGTATGGACACAGCACTGCCAGGATTTGGACACTGTCATTCAAATAATACCTTGCATTCAAAAGGAATTTTTGTGGTGGGCTCAGGAATGTCACCTAAACAAGGGACTCTCTGTGACCCGGCCAGAAGCTTAGTCAGATTCTAACGACAGATGCCTCAGACATAGCTTGGGAGCTCATCTGGATGGAAAGTGGATACAAGACAAGTGGCCTGCCAGACTACAGCATCTACATATCAACATGAAGGAGATGTTAGCAGTCCAGTTTGCATTAATGGCTTTCAAGGAGTTACTTCTTCCAGGGCAGGTGTTGATTCTAACAGACAACACAACTGTCATGTGGTACATCAACAAACAAGGGGAACACATTCTTACCCTCTATGCAGGCAAGCAATGATTTTATGGGAGACTGCGCTCAGCTTGCAACTAACTCTTCAGGCAAGGTTTCTGCCGAGCACAGAACTCCTTAGCAGATGTGTTAAGCAGGCAAATCATGGATCCCCACGAGTGGAAACTGGATCTTCATGTATTTCAGAAATTGACAGTGTCATGGGGAACTCCAGACATAGATCTGTTCGCTTCTCCACTAAACCACCAGCTGCCAAAGTTTTGCACAAAAGGTTTCATCACACAGCTTGGAAAGTGGATGCTCTTTCTTTCAGTTGGAAAAATCTTCATGTGTATGCCTTTCCACCTCTGCCTCTTCTCCCAAAGGTACTCCTAAAGGTCAGACAAGACAAGCCAAGGATGATTTTAATAGCTCCAGATTGGCCTCGACAACACTGGTACCCATTACTGAGGAGTCTGGTAAGGAAGCCTCCATGGCCTTTACCTTTGATTCCACACCTATTGTCTCAGAGGGACGGTCATCTACTCAATGTCAAGCTTCACTCTCTTCATCTAACAGCATGGCATATTCTGTTTTGAAACACAGCAGGTCTCAACTTCCTCAACAAGTTTTGAATGTGATTATGGAAGCCAGAAGACCTAGTACAAGGAAAGTGTACGCAGAAAAATGGAAGAGATTTTATTTTGGTGTGCAGCAAAGAATTTGGAGATTTCTGAGCCTAATTTGAGTGTGGCTCTTCAATATCTTACTGAGTTATTGGACAAAGGTTTGTCTTTCTCTTCCATTAAGATTCATGCTGCAGCAATTTCAGCTCACTATGATTGTGACCCACCATTGTTTTCGCATCCTTTGTTCAAGCAATTTCTTAGAGGGGCAAAGAATATAAGACCCCACGAGAGCTCCTACTCCTGCTTGGGATCTCAATTTTGTGTTGGAGAAACTTACTCTACAACCTTTTGAGCCTCAAGGCTACTGCTGACTTGAAATACTTGTCATGGAAGACTGCTTTGTTGTTGGCCATTACTTCTGCAAGAAGGGTTTCTGAATTGCAGGCCCTTATGGCGGTAGAGCCTTTTGATTTTCCATAAGGATAGGTATCATTACGCACTAATCCTTCTTTTATGCCTGAGGTGGTTTCTAGTGTGGCTTTAAACCAAACTATTCATTTGCCTACTTTCTATGCAGATCCCCAAAATAAGGGGGAAAAGATTTTGCACACTTTAGATGTACACAGGCAGTTGCTACTATTTAAGCAGGACTAAGGATTTTAGGCAGTCTCAGCAGTTGTTGGTTTCTTTGCTTTGAGTTCTCAGGGCAAGCCTGTGTCAAAACAAACTATTTCTAAGTGGATTGGGTTTTGCATTGCATTTTGTTATTCCCATCATGGCAAGGAGATTCCAGCTGGGATTAGGCCTCATTCCACTAGGGCTACTGCCACTTCAACAGCATTTCTACGGGAGTGGCAACTAAGGATATTTTGGAGGCAGCTACTTGGAGTTCGTGCATACTTTCTCTAAGCATTACCACCTTCCTCTCTACTCTAAATCTAGGGCTGGTTTTGCCACAGCTATTTTGCAAGGCATGTTGACAGCTCCTGCTTCCTTATGATTTGCCAGCCTCCCTTACCTCTGCTTTGGGATTCTACCCAATGGTTAGGACTGCAGCAATGTGGAATGAAGAACATAGTACAGTTTTGTACCTACCATAAATGTAGATGTTCGAGGATCCACATTGCTGCAGTCCAATTTACCCTCCCTCCTTCCCTCTGTGTTTAGGGGTGGTTGTGTGGGTGAGGTTATACCTTGTAATTTTGTATATATTGTACATATTTTTGGTGCAGGAGTGTTTGGTGTTTTGGTTTTGGCCTTATCTTTTAGGGTCTTCTGACATCTGGGGCAAGAAAAGACTGAGGATATGACGTTGGTCATGCGCATTAGTACCCTGACGCCCCTGACGCCAGTCTAATGCGCTTGACCGACGTCAGCCATATACTTTGGTATTCGGGCCGACTGGACAGCGGACTACCCAATGGTTAGGACTGCAGCAATGTGGATCCTCGAACATCTACATTTATGGTAGGTACAAAACTGTACTTTTTTTTCAGATAAGTGCCTGGTTGGAGTTTCTTTTCCTTATTGTTTGTTGTGTTCATGCCATTCAGGAAGGGAAAATATCAATGTGGGAGGCAGATTCCCCATAAAGACCATCGTGACCAGTGTCTCTCTTGTTTGGGTGCATCCCACGATCATATGCAGTGCTCTATCTGCAAGGTGTTTGTGCCTAAGACCGTGTGTAGTTGCCTCTCCTATTTGTCCATATATCTTGGAAACCAGTGTCGTAAGTTGTTGGCTCAGGTTGCTGTGGCAGAAGGTTCCTGTCCTGAGGGCCAGTCATCTGCCACGAAAAAGGCCAAAAGGTCGGGGCTGATCTGGATGCTGTCCAGCCTCTCCCTGGACGTCTCACACTAGAGACCTGTGAAAGCCCTAAAGACTATCCAATGCTTGCTTCAGATTCCTCTGCCATGACCTTTGTCAGGGGCCAGCATGGATCCAGCTTCTTGCAAGTCCTTGGAGGCTTTTCAAACATCTGTACCTGACATTGAGGGGGAACTTCAGCTTATAATATCTGAGGGACTGAGGGGGTTTCCTCAGATTTTACTGAGGGAGGAGAGCCCTTTAACTATTAGAGTCAGATCAGGGGTCTGGCCTTCAGAGGGTGTTTTGACTAGATGTCCATCAGAAGAAGAAGAAACAAAAGACAAAGCATATTTCTCCCTGTTCTGAAGGATCCCCAACATGAATGACAGGGTTTCACTCAGGGTTTATTTAATGCTTTGATGGCCTTTCAAGCCACCTCAAGGGGTCTCGTTTCCTGCTAAGGCCATGAAAAGGCTGGGCAAGAAAGTTTACACTGCTACCACCTTGTCCTTTAAGGCCATTAACTACCAGACTCATATGACCAGAAATGTTTTGGCTGTTCTTTCTCTGGTTTCTAAGGTGGTTTCTGACCTTCCTAACTCTGAGGGGAAGGCTTCTGCCCTTTTCCTGCTGTGCTGCATTTTGCAAGTTGCTCAATATTCAATCAAATGCAGCTAATGCCTCCTCCAGGGCTGCTGCCTTTAGTTCATTTATGAGTCATTATTCTTGTCTTTGTCTTCAGGCTTTGCCTGATGATATCAAGGCCAAACTTGGATATTCCTCTGGGTAACAAAAGTTTTTTTGGTTCTGCTGCTTCTGACCTTTATAAGTTCCTCCAGGACAAGGGCAAAGCTTTACAAGAGCTAAAGCATATTTTTCTGTCTCCTCTCCCTGAGCTTCAGAGGAACTGTCCTTCCGTATCTGCCCATGTTAGTAGACAGTCTCACCCTCCTCCTGAAGGAAAGAAGGGATGCCTTTCCATTTCACTCTTGCAGTATTCATAATATTAGGGATTCCTTGACTAGGGCAGCCCACCATCCGGCCAGTATACCAAAGACTTAGGTTGCTTTCAGATACGCCGTACATCACACGTATGCTCCTCATGTAGCATAGGTAATAAAGGTGATGCCTTGATGTACCATCCTTAGAACAACTTTGCCACCAGTCCAAATGCCGTCCTTTGATAGTATGAACACCTACATTCTGTTGCTGTTTCACCGAGCCGTTGCAGATGTGTGCCCCATTGTGGTTCCTTTTATTTGTCTTTTTCTTTTTGTTGCTTATGGGATTTTCATATTCAGGAAGGGTGAATGCCAGTGCGGGAGACAGATTCCCCGTAAAGATAGCCACAAACAGTGTTTGTTTTGTCTTGGCGCCTCGCATGACCATACATCCTGTTCCATCTGTCATGCTTTTGTTACTAAAACCTTACGTAGTAGACTTAATCGTTTGACGCTGTATCTTGAAAATCAGCATCTTAAACTTCTTGTGAAAGATGTGATGAGGGAACTTCCCGTTTCAAAGGCCAGCCGTCAGGGGAAGCAGAAGGTCAAAAAGACTAGGCCGGAATCTTCCACTGTTCGGCTTCCTCTGGACGTCTCTCCAGAGGTTTGCCCGGCTTTGTTGTCGGATTCTTCTGCAGCACCCAGGTTGGAGGCCTTTGGGAATCTGACTTCAAGTACGTCCAAGCAGGCTTTGCAGACATCCATTTTGAGCATTCACAGGGAACCATGATTGATCACTTCCCAGTAGCCTATTTAGTCCAAGAAGTCACTACTACCATTATTGAATGCCGTCCTGGGTCAGAGCCTTTCAAGTTTTATAATGCAGATGTCCCACTGAAAAAAGAACAAAAAAAACTAAACATATTTCTTCTGCTCCTAAGGACCCACAAAGTGAGTAGCAGGCCTTCACTCAGGGTGTGTTTAGTGCTTTGATGGCATTGGAACCTCCTCAGGGAGTTTCTGTTTTGGCTCCCTCTTGGGCCTGTACTCTCCTTAAAAAGAGCCAGGGAACAGGATTCCTCTGAGGAGGAGTTAGATTCGGATGAGGAATCCCTTGCTTACTCTTCTCAGATTCCTTCACCTTTGTACTATGGATCAGAGGTAGAGGAAGCTGCCAGTCCTGATACTGCCTTTGAAGAGATTTCTTTTCGGGGGACAGTCTCCAGGATGATGGAGTTCATCAATTGGGATTATGGTCAGGTCTCTTGAGATTCATAAGAGATGCTATGAATTGCTGCAGATGTAATCTCCTAAACCTTTTGCTACCCCTTTTGTTTTGGCTGCGTTTTCCAGCGCCTCTAAAGTTCCAGATTCTCAGCCCCTGCTCCCAAGAAACCTGATAGGTTCTATAGGTTGCCTGAGGACTATAAAGTTTTGTACAAGTTTGTTGCTGCTGACCCCTCAGTAGTGTTTGTAGCCTCTCACAAGCCCTCTTAGTTGCTTTCTTCTTCCAAATTACTGGTCTCTGAAAGATTGCAGAACCATGGAAAGGCTAGGTAAGAAGGTTTACACCTCTGCTAGCTTGGCTTTTAGGCCGGTTAGTTATCAGACCCATATGTCTAGGTACTTGTTGACCCTCCTAACCCAGGCCTGTCAGGTTATTTCTGATCTTCCAAACTGTGAAGGTAAAATTTCTGCTCTTTCCTTGTTAGGGACTTCCTCCCAGGTGGCTCGTCATTCCATCAAGTGCAGTTATGATGCAGCAGATGCTTCTTCTAAAGCTGCTGCATTTGGGTCAGTGATGAGGACGTATTCTTGGCTTCAGCTTCAACCTTTGCGTGATGATAGTAAGACTGAGTTGATGGATGCCCCTCGTGATAATAAACAGTTGTTTGGTGAAGCTGCTGCTGATATGTTTAAGTCCGTTCAGGGTAAGGGAAAGGCTTTGCAGGAACTTAAACATGTCTGTTTCTCCTGCTCCTAAATTTCAGAGAGACTACCCCAGTAAGTCAGCCTTTGTTTGCAGGCAGTCTTGCCCTCCTCCTAAGAGCAAAACCGATGACAAGCGGGCTCCTTCTGCTAAGGCTACTCAGACTTCAGTGCCTCAAAAGTCTTCATTCCAGATAAACCAGGTGCTGTCTGCATATCCTATTTTTCCCAGCCACTTTCCTTTTTCTCTTCACCTCGCTCTTTCTCTCTCTTCCTGTTTGGCTACAGATTACTAAGGATTCCTAGGTTCTGTCCATTATTCGCCAGGGGTATTTCATGGTGTGGAATTCCCTTCCCCTTTTATGGATATTCCTTAACCCCCTTGGGAACGACTCTCCTTTTTCTCAGCAGTGCTTTGGGGCCCTTTGACTCTGGGTACAATTCAGGAGGTGCCTGTGTTCCAAAGTGGGGGGAGGCTTTGCTTCAGGATGTTTCTATTACCCAGAAAAGAGGGTACTTGGAGACCAGTTCTAGACCTATCTCATCTAAACACTTTTTTGAAGGTGCCCTCCTTTCGTATCCTTCAGACTTTTTCTTCCTCTGGGTTATATGGTGTCTGGATCTCAAAGTTGCCTATCTCCATATTCCGATCCATCCCCTTTTTAGGATGAGTTTACATTTGTCTGTTGCTTCCTAGCATTTTCAGTTCTCTGCTTTGCCAAATGGTGTTTCTACTGCCCCAAGGGTATTCACCAAATGCCTCGATCTTGTGATTGCATTTTGCAGGATTCAGGGGATCCAAGTATTTCCTTACTTAGATGACCTTCTGTTTCAAGCATCCTTTCCTGAGATCCTGTTGCAAAATCTCCATTTTGCCATTGCTTTTCTTCAGAGCCTGGGGTTTACAATAAATTTCATAAATATTTTCTGACTTCTTCTCAGGACCATGTTTTTCTGGACTGCAGGATCCAGATGTTGCCTTTGCTGGCATTCTTGCTTCCTATCAAGACTTTAACCATCATCTTCTTTTTTCAACTTCTTTTTCCTCTGGCCTCCATTACAGCTAGGGAGTTTCTGAGAGCACTAAGTTTCATGGCATCTACCATCTGTATGCTTCCTCTGGCCAGACTTCACATGAGGCAGTTTCATTGGTTCCTTAAGTCAGTTTGGCTTCAACATGCTCATCCCCTAGAGTTTGTAGTTCCTCTTCTACCTTGTCTCGAGAAGGAACTCCTATGGTGGATCCAACAGTTGTCCCTAAATCCAGTGCTCCCTTTCACCCCCCTCTTCCCTCCCAGGAGCTGTTTACAGATGCTTCAAACATGGGATGGGAAGCAGCTTTTGGCTCCTTAAAGGTGCATGGGGTTTATTCTCCTGTTCAACAGAAGGAGCACATCAGTGTCAGAGATAAGAGCTCTTCTGCTGGCCCTTCAGGCTTTTCTTCCTCATTTCTCCCCAGTACCTCTCCAGTTGTTTACAGACAACAGCACACTGATGTGGTATGTAAACAGATGTGAGGAACCAGCTCTTACCTTCTTTATTGGTTGGCACTCCTGGTATGGGATCTTGCTGCCCAGTGTCACGTGACTCTTCAGGCAGTTTACATTCCCTCAGGTCAAAACATTGTGGCAAACACTCTGAGCAGGTTCTTAATTCAGTCCCATGAATGGATGCTTTAAAGGGATGTGTTTCTGGAAATTGTCCACCAGTGGGGTACTCCTCAGATATTCCTATTTGCCTCCCCTCTAACAAGACAACTTCCTCTTTTGTGCCAGAGTCCCAGGTCCTCTGGTGTGGAAGGTGGACTCCTTCTCTTTTTCTTGGAAGGGGATGTTTCTTTGTTTTCCCTCCTCTTCCTCTCATTCTAAAAGTCCTATTAAGAATTCTACAGAACACCCCCAAAATCTTGTTGGTGACTCCCTTTTGGCCGAGACAGCATTGGTTCCCTGTACTGTGTTTAGCCAAGGGCAGTCATCACAAGTCACTTAACAGGGTGGACCTACTCACACAAGACAAGGGATATCTCATCCATCCCCACCTGTCCACTCTTAAACTGAGATTGTGGGTGATAGGATTCTGATTCCACATACACACCTTTTTTCTGAGGATGTGCTTAAGGTCCTGCAGGAGGCCAGGAAACCCAATATTTGGAAATCCCGCTTATCCAAATGGAAGAGGTTTTCCGTTTGGTGTCTTTCTCATAACATGTATCCTCTTTCTGTGGATGTTCCTTTGGTTCTCTTTTATCTGTGAATTGCTTAATGCTGGGTTGGCTTATTCTTCTGTTAAGGCCCACTTGTCAGCTGTCTCTGCTTGTCTGCCTTTATCCCCCTGTTTAGATTTTAAGGTAAGCAATTACTTAAAGGCATCCTTCACATTAGGCTTCCCAGGAAGCCTGTTCCTCCCTAGGAGCTTAATTTTGTTTTGGAGAAATTAACTCTGGTTCCTTTTGAGCCTGCAGCTTCAGCTTCCTTGCAGCATTGCTCTTGGAAGACTGTTCTTGTCTTAGTCCTTACCTCTGGCAGATGGGTGTCTGAGCTTAAAGCCCTTATGGCCTGTCCTCTTTTTTTGTTGTCCTTGCATACTAATTCTTCTTCCATGCCCATGGTGATGAATGAGTTATTCCTTAATCAGTCTGTTCATTTGCTCACTTTTTTCCCCCCTCTCCACAGTCTGCCATTGAGAATGTGTTGCACATGTTGGATGTGCATAAACAACTCAGATTTTATTTGGATAAGACTATTGGGAAATCTAATCAGCTCTTTTGTTTCCTTTCATCCTATGACCTTGGGCTTAGCTATTTCCAAGCAGAATATTTCTTCTTGGATTTCAGAAGCTATTTCTTTTTGTTATTCTTTTCATGGTAAGAGCCTTCCTTATTCTGTTAAGGCTCACTCTACTAGTGCTTTTTTTCAAGGTTTTCGATATTAACTCTATTCTTGAGGCAGCTTCCTAGACTTCTCTGCATACATTTACCAAGCACTACAAGTTAGATGGAATCTCTAAAGCTGGTTTTGCTAGGGCCATTCTTTATGGCTTCTTAGAAGGCTGTGCTGGTCCTTCCTTCTCCCAAGTTTCTTCCTGAGCTTTGGTACTCTTCCTAATGTTATGAATACTGCAGTAGTGACGTGGAAGGACATAGTACAGTTGTGTAACATCTTACCATAAAGGTAGATGTCCTTCTCTTCACTGTTGCAGTATTCACTTTTTCCCTCCTCCCCCTGGTCCATTTGTCTTCTGGATGTGATGGTTACCTCTTGTTTTTCTTTGGACTGGTGTTCCTACTGGGGCTTTGAGTTCTAAGGATGGTGTGTCCAGACATCACCTTTATGCCCTATGCTACAGGAGGAGCATGCATGTGATGTACTGCATACCTTAAATCAACCTAAGGCTTTGGTAAACTGGCCGGACGTTGGCTGACCTAGGCAGGGGATCCCTAATATTATGAATACTGCAACAGTGAAGAGAAAGACGCCTACATTTGTGATAAGAGGTTACAGAACTGTTCCTCCTGCTAAGTCTACTCAGACTCCTGCCTCCCAGAAAGCTTACTTTCAGGTCATGCCTGGCTCTATTTGACTGTTTGCCCCCCGACCCCCCCCCCCCCCTGCCAGGTTCCCTTGTCTCTCCGCCTTTCCCGTTTCTTCCAAATTGGCTACAGATCATCTCTAACTCTTTGGTTCTGTTCATTATCCATCAGGGTTATTTCATGGTTTAGACATCCCTTCTTTCCCTCTTGAGGAGGTTGAGGAATGCCTGAAACAGCTTTGTCGTTTATCAGAGGTTCTTCACTCTCTTTTGGATCAGGGCACCATTCAAACAGCGTCTCCTACCCAGGTAGGGAAGGGATATTATTCCTGAGTGTTTTTGGTCCCACAAAAGAAGCATACATGCAGACAAATTCCTGATCTTTTCCAGCTAAAGACTTTTCCTAAAGATTCCTTCCTTTTGGATGTTATCTCTTCAGAGATTGTTTCCTTTTCTAATTCCTCAGGCCTTTCTGGTGTCTCTGGATCTCAAGGATGCATGTCTTCACATCCCCGTCCATACTGTTTTCAGGAAATGTTTTGTTTCTCTGCCTCTTCCTTGCTTTTTCAGTTCTCTGCTTTGCCATTTGACATCTCTACCGGTCCAAGGGTATTCTCTGAATGTTTTGCTCCTGTCATTACTTTTTGCAGGATTCAGGGTATTCATATTTATCCATACCCAGATTATCTGCTTTTCCAAGCTCCTTCTCCCAGCAGTCTGTTTTAGGAACTCCAGTATACTACTTTCTTATTACACAGTCTGGGGTTCACTATAAATATCAAAAAAGTTGTTCTGATGACTTCCCATGATCATATTCCCCTCTGATGCAGGCTTCGAACAGATGTTCTTCGTGTTTCACTGTTGCAGTCATCACACTTGGGTTATCTGCCTGCAGGTAGCTCTCAGTCTGCCCGAATACCAGAGACTTAGTATTTCTGCGTCTGTCGCTGTCGCTCCAGGACTGATGTCAGGTCGTCAGGGGTATAAAAATAGGCAGCCAATACCATTACAGCAGTCTTTTTTGCCGAGGAGCCATGAAGCAGAAGCAGTTCGCACGAGTGCCGGTCGGCCTCCACCTGAGTTTTCATTTCCAAGTTGAATTATTTTGAAGTCTTCTAAAGCTAAGTACCCCGTTGGGGACCCTTTTTTCTTGCTTTAACCGATGTCAGAAAAAGTTAACAATTGTCTTGCCTGTGGAAAGCAAATACCACACCGAGATTTCCATTCTTACTGCATCACCTGTTTAGGCCCAGACCACGACGTACCTCACTGTCAGTTTTGTGCCATGTTCAACGCCCGAACTGTTCATTGTCGGGCCATTTTTGTTGCTAAATACTTTCGTTTTCGATCTCCATATTCTGAAATGGCTTTGGTAAGCCATCCAACTACCGATCTTCCAAAAAAAAGTAAGGATAAAGACAGAGACAGACCGCATGGGTCCAAAGCTGCCGACGATGCTTCCGTTAAGCTAGTCACCAGTCCGACGGTGCTCTGTGAGGCACTTTCGCAACCCATGATGCCTACTTCATTGGATTTGCAGGCCTTTACTGAGACCCATTTGGAGTCCGATATGCAGCGAGACTCTTCAACTACAGAACATGTGGATGTCTCTACCTTGGATGGGTCTGGAGGTGCTGAGCAGGCACCGGCTTCTGAGGAAGTTCTTCGCACTACCGCTGCTCAACACAAACCAGCAACTTCTTTCGCATCTTCAGTTCTGTCTAAAACCCGAATTTCTAAGGCCAAGAGTACACGCTACGCCTAAAAAAACGACGACCAAAACGCATGCACCTGCTCCCTTGCCAAAACATCAAATGCTTAAAATGGCAGAAGACCTTATGCTGGTTAGGCGAAGTCAGCCTTCCCCTGTTAAGAAAAAAAGAAACCTGTTTCCAGCTGCTTCAACAGACCAAGTGTCCAATGACTCTGAGGTATCTGATTATGAAGACTTACCCTTATCTGCTTATGAGGATTCAGCTGCAGAGAATCCATTCCCTTGGCTTCTCCTCCAGAGGATTTTTCTTTTGGTGAAACCTTGCATACTTCAAAAGAGCATTTCCAGTGGGATTGCCAAGACTACCCTTAGTCCAAAAAAAGACTAAGAGAGTTTCTAGATTTGCCACAACATAGTCTTTTAGCAATACTCCCAGTCCTGGATGTTGTGGATGATGTCTTTATGGAATCCAGTTGAACTCCTGTTATTTTACGAAATTTTTTTTTTTATTTTAAGAAACCGGGCAGGTACTACAGAGTACCTGACTCTCACAAATTCCTTTTCAAAAATCCTACTGCTGACCCAGAGGTCATCTCCCAGGGGCCTAAAGGTATCAAAGCAACTACAGCTAAGAATCCCACCCCTTCGGACAGGGATTCTAGAGCTCTGGACAGATGGGGTAAGAAAGTATATACCTCTGCAACTCTCGCCATTAGGGCTTTGAATTTTCAGTTTCACATGCTGAAATGCCAACATTTGTGGAACTTATTAAACAAAAAATAGCTACCTTTATAGACTGTGCAGAAAATAAAGAATTGCATGAGCTTATGCATTCTGCATGCCAAGTCAGCAAGCATACATTGCATTGTGGCTTTGATGCCCTAGAAGCATCTTGCAGGGCAGCAGTCACTGGTTCTGTACTGAGAAGGCATGCTTGGCTTAAGGAGCAGACCTTGCCAGACCATGTCAAATCAAAGTTATTAGATGCTCCTTTGAACAAAGACAAGCTGTTTGGCACCAAAGCAGAAGAGGTTCTTAAAAAGATGGAAGAAAAGGCTAAATCTATGCAGACAATCAAAGAATTCTGCAAGCACAGCCTCCTAGATTCAGTAGGCATTGCCCCTTGAAGCATTGGTCCTTTCCAGCCCCCTCAAGGCCATCTCAAACTAGACCCAGGGGAAACAGACCCCCCCCCCCGACTACAGTCTCAGGGTATGCAGAGATCTAAGCAATGGAGTGCCTCCACCTCTAAAACAGGGAGTGCTAAACCACCCACTTACGGAAAGAATTCCTAATGACTTTTCAACTCCACTCCCCACCTCTGCCCAACTGCTTGTGCCCCTAGGAGGAAAACTTGCCCTTTATGCAAAAAACTGGATTGCCATCACCAAAGACCGATGGGTCCTCAACATCGTATCCCAGGGGTACAAATTTTACTTCCTCTCACTGCCAACCCCAAAAGGGTTCCCAGACTTTCCTCCAAACCAGTGGGCAGAGGCACAAAACCATATTCAGTCCCTGCTCTCTATAAGGGCAATTCAACCTGTTACTGCGGAACAGATAGGTCAAGGATTCTACTCCAGACTTTTTCCTAGTACCCAGAAAAGAGGGCACTTGGCGCCCAATCCTAGATCTTTCAATTCTCAACACTTTCCTGGTGGTACCAAAATTCAAAATGTTCACCCTGCAGCAGCTTCTACCTATGCTAGCCAAAGATGCCTGGTTAATCACCCTAGACTTAAAAGAAGTCTATCTGCACATCCCTATAAAGGAGTCATGCAGGAAATATCTACGCTTCAGGGCAGGATATATGCATTGTCATTTGTTCTTCGTGTTTCACTGTTGCAGTCATTACATTTGGGTAATCTGCTGGCAGGTTGCCCTCAGTCGGCCTGAATTCTAAAGTCTTGGGTCCTGCGTCGGTTGCTGTCTTCTCTTCCATGACATCAGGTTATCAGGGGTATAAAACATGCAGCTAACGCCATTTTCTCCAGTCTTTCTTGCCGCGCAGTGCCCGAAGCAGAAACATTTCGCAAGTTCCGGTTGGCCGACTACTGAAATATTCACGTTTGAGTTTCAGAACCAAAGTCTTCAATAAAGCTAAGTACCCCGTTGGGGAAACTTTTTTTTTGCTTTTTACCGATGTCAAAAAAAGTTAATAATTGTATTGCTTGTGGGAAGCAAATACCTCCATAAGGATTTCCATTTATACTGTATTCATTGCCTAGGCCCTGAACACAACGTGCCTGGCTGTCGGTTTTGTGCTAGATTTAACCAACGCACAATTAAGTGTCGGTATATTTTTGCATCTAAGTATTTTGGAAACAGATTTAACTACCCAGAGATGTCGTCGGATAGCAATCCGACTACTGGAGTACATAAAAAAACGTAAAGGAAAGGACAGAGAAAGGCAGTCAAGATCCAAAACCAATGACAAAGCTTCTCCTAAGCCAGTCGCCGGTACTCAGTGAGGCACTTCCGCAGCCCCTGATACCCAGTACCTTAGAGTCGCAGGCCTCTACCGACACCCATGTGGAGTCCAGCATGCAGCAAGATACTCAAGGTATTGGACCAATGGATGTGTCTCCCTTGGATGGGTCCGGAGCCGCTGTGCAGGCACCGGCTTCTGAGGGTGTATTCAGACCTCAACATTTTTATATCAAACTGATGAAAGCTGCAAAACCAAAGGCAAAGACACCTTCTAAGACTACAAAACTGACGCCTGAGCCTAGTGCACAGGCCTGTCTGCCTAAAAACAGATGATCAAAATGGCTGAAGACCTTTTTACCTTGATCAGGGGTACCCATCCCCCTCCAGATAAGAGGCCTAGGCAAGACACTGACTATGAATCTTCAGATCAGGTTTCTATTTCTTCTGATTCCTCTTCTAATCAGGAATTATCTTTACATCCATATGAGGATTCTGATGCTGAGGAATCTATTCCATCTGCATCTCCTCCTGAGGATTATTCATTTGGAGAAATCTTGCACACTGAGGGAGCATTTTCACTGGGAGAATCAAGACTTCTCAGAATCAAAAAAGAGGCTCAGGGATTTCCTCCTACTCCCTCAGCACAAGCCTTTAGCCATCCCCCCCTGTGTTAGACATTGTGGATGATGTTTTTTCGGAGTCAAGCCTGACCCCTGACTCTTTACCTCTGGCTCCCAGTAAACCTGACCGGTATTACAGGGTCCCTGACTCTCAAGTTTTTATTTAGAAACCCTGCTGCTGATCCTGAAACTATTTCACAGGGTCCAAAGGGAGTTAAGGCCTCAACAGCAAAACCCCCTACCCCCTCTGACAGAGATTCAAGGGCACTGGACAGATGGGGAAAAAAAGGTTTATACATCTGCAACCTTGGCAATCAGGGCCTTAAACTGTCAGTTTCATATGCTTAAGTACCAACAACATGTTATGGGATTGCTGAAACAGAAAATGATGATGATTTCAGAATGTGCAGAAAATAAGGAATTGCAGGAATTATTGCATGCAGCCAAACAAGTTGGAAAGCATACTTTGCAAAGTGGTTTTGATTCTTTAGAGGCCTCCTGCAGGGCCGCATTTACTGGATCTGTGATTAGGAGGCATGCCTGGTTAAAGGAACAAAATTTGCCTGATCATGTTAAAGCTAAATTGCTAGATGCACTTTTACAGCATGATTCTCTGTTTGGTATTAAGGCAGAAGAGGTTTTAAAGAAAATGGAAGACAAAGCTAAGTCTATGCAAACTGTGAAAGATTTCTTACAAGTGCAGCCACCTAGATTCAGTAGACACTTGCCTACAAAAAATTGGTCCTTTACTGTGTCACACAGAGCTCAAAGGGGCAAATCCAGACGCCCTAAGGGTTCCAGGTACCAGGCTCAAGACTCGTACAGGTCAAAGCAATGGGGTGCATCCACCTCCAAATCTGGCGGAGATAAAGCGCAAACCTACAGAAAGCAATCCCAATGACTTCCCTCTGCCTACACCAAGCACTTATCTTTTGGCAGCACCCATAGGGGGAAAATTAGCACGTTTTGCTCAAAATTGGCAGTTAATAACCCAGGACAAGTGGGTACTGAACATCGTATCACAGGGATCCAGATTCCATTCCCACACTCTGCCAATGACAAATGGTTGGCCAGACCTGCCAAAAAAACAATGGGCAGAGGCATAGAAACAGGATGTTCGTCGTGTTACCCTGCTGCAGTCATCACAATTGGGTTATCCTGCCGTCAGGCAGTCCCGCAGTCGGCCCGAATTCCAAAGTCTTGGTCCGGCGTCGGATGCTGTCGCTTCCTCCCTGACGTCAGTGCGCCAGGGGTATATGAGGCATCCGACGCCATTTTCTTCAGTCTTTCTTGCCACGCGGTGCCCGAAGCAGAAGCAGTTCGCAAATGCCGGTCGGCCGACACCTGAGATTTTCAATTTGAATTTCAGTCCGAAGTCTTCAATAAAGCTAAATACCCCGTTGGGGAACATTTTCTTGCCTCAGTCCAATGTCAGAAAAAGTTAACAATTGCATTTCTTGTGGGAAGCAAATACCTCATAAGGACTTCCATTCCTATTGTATTCCTTGCCTAGGCCCAGACCATGACGTCACAGGTTGTCGGTTTTGCGCTAGGTTTAATAAACGAACTATCAAACGCCGTTTTGACTTCGCACGGCATTACTTTTGTAGGAAATTTAATTATATCATGCCGTCGGAGCAGCCAACGACCGCCACTCATAAAAAACGCAAGGATAAGGACAGGCAGCCTAGGAATAAGCCAGACACCGAGGCCTCAGCTGGGCCTGTCGCCGGTTCTCCGGTTTTCAGTGAGGCACCTACGCAGCCCCTGACGACCGCAGAGCTGGAACCCCAGACAACTGCGGATTCCCATGCAGAGTCTTCTAGGCCGACGCAGCCTTCTACCAACACCGGAGCAACGGACCTTCGGTTTCTGAAGGTGTCTTCAGACCGACTACACTCACCATTAAATCTTATGCTAAACTTAAAACTCCTTTAAAACCAAAGAACACTGTACATCAGTCTACAGTTCAAGGCCACATGCCTAAGAAGCAGATGCTTAAGATGGCTGAAGATGTTCTTCGTTTTCCATTGCTGCAGTCCTGACTATTGGGTATAGTCCGCATCCAGTCGGCCCGAATACCAGAGTAGTAATGACGTTGGTCAGGGCGATTATTAGACTAGCCGCACGCCAGGGTAATTAATGCGCATGACCGCGCGCCATATCCTCTCAGTCTTTTCGCTGGTCCCATGCAGAAGCAGCTTAGATTTTTTATGGTTTTTGTTTGTTCAGAAATATTTTTCCAAAATTTCGTTTCAGACAGAGTTAAGGCATCAAAGTACATTGAACATTTTGTTTTTTTTTGTATGCCTCCGATTTTATGTCAGAGAAAAGTGAATAACTGTATTTGAAAGAAACAAATACCTTCTTACCATACAACATGTTACTGTGTATTATGTTTAGCACGACGTTGTTTTGTTGGTTGCGGTTTTAGCAGTAAGTTTTAAGGGTTTAAGAAACGCAGGCTAGGACTGTGCCAGATTAGTGTTTGGAAGCGTTGCATTATAAAAATAATTATAAATGCCGCCGGACCCCGCCCGTCAAGCAGAAGGAAAAGACAAAGAAGCGAGGGTTGATGAACCGCACCGCCGTCGCCGGTTCGTCGCAGGCTCAGACGCAGAGAGCCAGAGGTTTTGCCAGGAGTTTCTATGGAGTCTCAGGTGGGACAGGATGATGTACTCAGAGAACAGCCTCTCAGGAGGCAGGCCAGGCTGAGGGGGCTTCAGGCTTCCCATTCTAGTTCTCTTCCCTCTCTGTTGCCCTCCTTTCTAGAGGTAGGCCAAGCCTTTAGAGGTAGGCCAAGTTCAGCTTCAGTAGGGCTTGTACCTATTGGGTTCTGTACCCAAAAAACAGAAGATAAAAATGGCAGAAGATTTGATTACTATGATTAGAGGTTCTAAGGGCCCTAGGGTGGAACCAGAGTTTGACAGTTTTGAACAGGGTAGTTTGACAGTTCAGAAGATTTGCAGTTTCTTCCAGGAGTACTGCTTCAAGAAGACTGATGCCAATTCTTCGCTTCTCCTCCTGAGGATTTTTTCTTTCATGTGGATGATGCTCAGGAGGAGCACTTTCCATGGAAGGCCAGGATTACTAGAGACCCAGGATTAGGATTAGGGGAATTCCAGGATGGGAAGGCCAGGATTCCTTAGCTATACCTAGTTATACCCCCTGTGTTGTATGTACCTCAGAGGCCCATTGAAATGCTATTCTTTGCCTCCTGCTCCTTCCCTGATGAATAGGTAGAGGCTTCCCTCGGCTCAAGTATTGTCCTGAGAACCAGGGCCTGATTCAAAAGTGTTTAAGCGGGCCTAAAGGGGTATTTGGGAACTGGAACTAAATCCTGGGGTTAAGGCCTAAAGGGGCCTAAAGGTGTGTGGGTAAGTGTGTAAGTTCGTCTGGAGCCAGATAGGTGGGGAGTGGATAAGAATCATTCCACTACAGAAAGAAATTTCATTATCCACTCCTTTCTACAACAATCTAAGAATTGTGCTGGCAAAATTTCTGATTTGAAAGATCAAAATTATTTGAATTATAAGTCTGAACTGAACAGGTGGATTTCTTGCAATGTGTGGGATGCTGTGCAGGCAATGAGGGTTAACTGGTTTGGTTGAACGCAGGCATGTTCATGGTAGGTGCCAAAATTTGAGGCTGTGCAGGCTGAGGCCACTTGTTCTGCCTTTAGTTTCTTACCCTCTGGATTGAGTTGCTCAAGCTGTTGTGAGAACATGTTGAACATGTTTTAGGAAGGAGTTTTGATGAAAGATTTTTTTGCACCTGTCAAAGGTTTTTACAGAAAGAAAAGTGCTAAGGGGTGGAGTCCCCTTTATGCAAAAAGGTAGGTAAAACTTGCTAAGCGTGGGTAGGTAAGGCTTAGGGTTCTACGGTAAAGGGGCCTGCTGAGTTCCTCACCATATCTAGCTGGTTCTTCCTGCAGGGGGAGTAGGGGTAGGGGCAGGGGTCAGTCCTTTCGTGAACAGACCCATAGATCACCCTGCTCAGACCTTTGGGAGGACGCATCGTCTCTTTCCTTTAGGAAATGTCCTGTCTTTTCAGAAGAAAGATGGGTGTTGGACAGCCAGAACCACGGGGACAGATTTTATTTCTTGTGAATGCCCTTATTCCATTCAAGAGACGCTCCTTTTTAACTACAGCTCACAAGCAAAGTTTCAGTTACTCCAAATGGGGCTACATTTTTGTGTCATACAACGCCCCCCTTTCTAGGGCACTCCAATCGCCGTTCCTAGACGCAAAAGCAAGTACGTCACAAGCATTTTTCACGCCTCCAAATGGGGGTTATTCAGCCAGTCCTGTATCAGTGAGGTTTTCCATATTCCTTTTACCAACTTGGGCAAACATCACTGGAACAAAGCTTTTTACCTTGGATCAGCACTTAATCTCAATGGGCAAGCTAAGTTGATTCCATATCTGGCGGTTCGAAGTTCTTTTGGCAATTTATCAGTGCTGCATTGCCTCTTTGGCTTATCTAGCTTAGCTTCAGAGTATTCACAAAGGTTTCAGCTCCAGTGAGTTCTGGCGCTACAAGGACTAAATCCTATTATCTTCATTCTATCGCCCTCTTCTTTGCTCAACTGGCTGAAGACCTTCTATTCAAAGGGACTATGTTATATAAAGAAAGGACTTATGCCTAGGAGATCTTGAAGATCGAAATAAAGTCCAGTCTAGTACCTCTTCTGATTCTCTGCTCAAGAAGATACACTGTTTCTGTACAGTCTTAGCTGTTAAACAAAAAGAGTCTATCACTTTCTGTCCATCAACTATCTATCATAAAGCCCTCATAAAGATCTCAAGACTGTATCAGGGGTTCATCAAGCATTGTATTCCATGTGCTTCCCAGGATTCAACTTTTAACCCCGAAGTTAACTTAATATGAGGAAATCACTTTACTGCCAAACTGCATCTCACTCTAGGACACGTCTATTCAACAATGGCATCTTCAATGTTGCCTTCAAATGGTGGTGGGTGGCTCTGGGTCACCAAAATGGGACTCTGTCAAAGGCTCAAGCGACTGCCACAGATTTTAACGACAGATGCCACGACATTGCTTGGGACTTGCCTTCAAAGAGAATACCTGTAAGTCAAAGGAATGTCACCTAAACAAGGGACTCTCTATGACCCGATAGGAGGACAGGAAAGTCCAGTTCGCAGGGGGCCTGCCTTACTGCTCTTATCTAGCATCCGTGTGGAAGCACAGATACCCAAACTGTCACAGTGTACATCAACAAATGTGGGGGAACACACAAGGTCTACATATATCAAAAGCAAGGAGAGTTGGGAGACTGGCGCTTGAGCTTGCACCTAACTCTTTCAGGCAGCCAGGCAAGCACAGATTTCTTAGCAGATCACACAAGCAGACAAATCAGCATCAACAAACAAAGGGAAAACACGAACTTATCCAAGGATCTTAATTGACAGTGAAATGGGAACTCCTTTGGGGTGCAGACAATCTTCTGTAAGGTTCACCAGCTACAGTTTTGCACCTTTTTGTTTCATAGATCAGCTTGACATGCTGAACTCCCAGCTTCAGTCTTTCAAACCTCTCCAGATGCCTTTCTTCCTCTTGCCTCTTCTTCCAAAGGGGAGACATTCAGGTGTTCAGAAACACTACACTGCCAGTTGCTTGGGTCTATGATTTAAAGGGCAACAGCTTTACACACTACTACGTCTGTTGGTAAAGAAGCAGTTGGACTTTTTGCCTTACCCCACATTTGTTTCCACAAGGACGGGCATCATCTGCTCAATGTCAAAAGGTCACTCTTCATACAGCAAGGCTGCATATTGGAGCTTGCAACACAGGTCTCAACTTATCTGCAATTTCTTATGCATGATTATGGAAGACCTGCCCATCTGTACAAAACATGTGTCAGCAAATGTTATTCCAGAAGCTTTATTTTGGGAGTAAAAGGAAAGATTTGGAGATTTCTGATCTATTTATAAGCATTTATCTTGTTGAAACAATGCAGAAGACAACTTCCAGTCTGTTTAATGGCCATTCTTAGTCCAGCTGCAGCAATTTCAGGAAAATGGGAAGAGATTTGTTTTTATTCTTTTCAAAGAATTATTGTTCAGGCTTTCAAAGGGCAAAGAACTTTAGATCCCACTGGAGCTCCTACAGCCGTTCTTAATCCAATCCCATGTTGGAAATCAGATAGCAATTCTAGCTTGGTAAGTGATTGTGACCCACCATTGTTTTCATGGACGGAAGTTTTTTTTTTGTTGGCTAGGGGCAAAATTTGACAAGTGTCTGAGTTGACTGCTACCCCTGCTTGGGAGCTTTTTTTTGAATCCATAAAGATATGGTATCATTATTTATCAATCCTTGGCTACTGAATGGTTTGAAGGATAGTGTATTAAAAACTACTATTCATTTACCTACTTTTTATGCATGTTCCCAAAAAGAAGGGGAAAAATTTTGGCACTTTTTTCCTTTTTTATTCAATTGCGCATACTTACAGGACTCAAACTTTAGTGGTAGTTATGCCAGTTTTTTTGCAGACCCCCAAAAAAAAAGGAAAACAGTGTTTTCAATGTTTTATTTGTTTAGGTGGATTTATTTTTGCATTGCATTTTGTTTAGGCCATCTCAGCAGTTGTTTGTTTCTTTGTTTTTGAGTTAGCCACTTCCAAGCCCGTAAACTCAACAAACTTTCTAATTCTGGATGGCTTTGATATTTATTTTGTTATTCCCATCATGGCAAGGGAGATTCCAGCTGGGATTAGGCCTCATTCCACTAGGGCTACTGCCACTCTGCAACAAAGCAGCTGGGTTTTGGTACATGTTAAGGATTCTAGCTTCTTCTGATTTGCCAGTCTGTGCCTAGATTCTGTATGCATTCTTCTTGTTAGACTCTAGGAATAGAAAACGAAGAACATTTGCTACAGCCACCTTGCAATCAGATGTAGAGATTCGAGATGGTGCCAGCCTCCCTCTCCTCTGCTTTGGGATTCTGGGATTAAGCCAGGTGCAATAAGAGTGCCAATTAATGCTTTGTAGTTGTACATGTTGCAGTGCATAGTGCAGGAGGTTGTCTTTTGTGCTTTGATTCTTCTGGCACAGTCCAATCTACCCTCTGTTTAGATAGTGACGGTCTGTTACATAATTCTGGAGCATAGACGCTTGTATTATGTTCGGTATTGTTGGTTTAGGGCCTTAGGTATTTATTACGCTTACTGTCTTGACTATACCCTCTGAAGACTACTGCAGAGGAAAAGGCGCTCTAACATCTATGGTACTAGCGCAAACTACTATTTGATTACCCTTATCAGGGGTTCCCATCCCCCTCCTGATAAAAGACCAAGACAAGAGGAGGATTATGCATCCTCTGACCAGGTTTCTCTCTCCTCAGATTCTTCTGAGGAACAGGATTACACTTTACCACCTTATGAAGATTCTGATGCTGAAGACTCTTTTCCCTCAGCATCTCCCCCTGAAGACTACTCCTTTGGGGAAACTTTACATACCATGAGGGAACATTTCCACTGGGAATGCCAGGATTACTCAGATTCTAAGAAAAGGCTCAGAGAGTTCATTTTACTACCCCAGCACAGACCTCTTGCTATCCCTCCTGTTCTGGATATTGTGGATGATGTTTACTTGGAGTCTAGTTTAAATCCAGACTCTCTTCCTCCTGCTCCAGCCAAACCAGACAGATACTACAGAGTACCTGACTCACACAAATTCCTTTATAAAAGCCCTGTAGCTGACCCAGAAACCATTTCCCAGGGTCCTAAGGGAGCAAAAGTTTCTATGGCTAAAAATCCTGTGCCCTCTGAAAGGGATTCCAGAGCCCTAGATAGATGGGGCAAGACAATATACACTTCAGCTACTCTGGCTATGAGAACATTAAGTTGCCAGTTTCACATGTTGAAATATCAACAATTTCTAATGTCTCAGGTAAAACAAAAAATGAGCACACATTCAGAACTGCCTGAATTCAAAGAAATGCAGGATCTGTTGCATGCAGCTGAACAGGTGGGCAAACATACTTTACAATGCGGATTTGACTCATTGGAAGCTTCTTGTAGAGCAGCTGTTACTGGCTCTGTCATACGTAGGCATGCTTGGTTAAAAGAACAAACCCTCCCTGACCATGTTAAAGCAAAATTATTGGTGGCACCTTTATAACAGGATGTATTATTTGGTGTCAAAGCAGAAGAGGTTTTAAAGAAAATGGAGGATAAGGCAAAGTCTATGCAAATGGTCAAGGATTTTTTGCAGGTACAACCCCCTCGATTCAACAGAAATTGGCCAACAAAAAACTGGTCCTTTCCAGCTTCAGACAGATCACAGAGGGGTAAATACAGACGCCCAAGGGGCAGAGGTCAGTCACAGGGCCCTTACAAATCTCGCCAATGGGGTTCTGCTACCCAGAAAGGAGGAGAAGACAGGCCCCAAGCTAGCAGAAGACAAACACAATGACTCTATCCGCAAACTACCAAGCAAATCTGTCCTGGCAGCTCCCTTGGGAGGAAAACTAGCATTTTTTGCAGACAACTGGCACATCATCACAAAAGACAAATGGGTTCTAAACATTGTCTCTCAAGGATACAGATTCCACTTTCATACCTTACCAAGGAACAAAGGAATGCCAAACCTGCCACCAAATCAATGGGCAGAGGCACAAAAACAAATTACAGCTCTCATGAACATGAAAGCCATTCAGCAGGTACCTACACAGAAGCAAGGACAAGGATTTTACTCAAGACTCTTCCTAGTCCCAAGAAAGGACAAAGCATGGAGACCCATTCTGGATCTTTCAGTTCTGAACACCTATCTGCAAGTACCAAAATTCAAGATGCTAACACTACAGCAGCTTCTTCCCATGCTGGGCAAGAATGCTTGGCTAGTCACTTTGGACCTCAAGGAGGCATACCTGCATGTCCCTATCAGACGAAATTGCAGAAGATACCTCCGCTTCATTGCAGTTTTAAAGCATTATCAATTCTCTGCACTGCCCTTTGGCTTATCTACTGCGCCCAGGGTCTTCACAAAATGCCTGGCACCAGTAACTGCATACTGCAGACAAAGAGGAATTCAAATATACCCATACCTGGACGACTGCCTTATTCAAGCAGAAAGCAAAAACATTCTTTTAAAGCATCTGGCATTTGTCAAACACCTTCTAAGTTGCCTAGGGTACACAGTAAATGAAAAGAAATCAAAACTAGTGTCCTCACAAAACATAATATTCCTGGGTGCCAGCTTGAACACAATGGCCCAGATGGCTTATCTGACGCCAGACAAGCAACGACAGCTGTTTCAATATTTCAAAATAATGGCAACAAAGACCCAACTCCCTGCAAGAAAAATTCTGCAGGCCTTGGGATTCATGGCATCTTGCATACTACTAATACCATTTGCAAAACTGCATATGAGGAAATTACAATGGTACCTGAAAAGTGTATGGACTCAGCACAGCCACAGCTTGGAAACAATGATACCACTCATTCCCTGCCTTCAACAGGAGTTTCTGTGGTGGGCACAGGCATGTCACCTCAACAAGGGTCAGCCTTTCACCTTACCCACAGCCAGGCAAACTATGACAACAGATGCATCGGACTATGCCTGGGGAGCACAAATGGCAGGACAGTGCATTCAGGGCAAATGGACTACAGATCAGAGGCATCTGCATATCAATCAAAAAGAAATGCTAGCAGTACAGAATGCCCTAACAGCTTTCAAGGACCTTCTACACCCAGGACAACTACTAATAAAGACGGACAATACTACAGTTATGTGGTACATAAACAAGCAAGAGGACACACATTCCTACCCTCTATGCAGGCAAGCAATGACCTTGTGGAACACTGCACTGTATTACCAGGTTCAATTACAAGCACAATTCCTGCCAGGAAAGAAAAACACATTGGCAAACGACCTAAGCAGAAACATCATGGATCCACACGAATGGAAACTAGATCCACAAGTATTTGCAATGATAGCTCAAAAATGGGGACGCCCAGACATAGATCTCTTTGCAAGCCCCCACAACCACCATCTTCAAAAATTTTGCACAAGGACCTTCCATCCACTAGCTTGGAAAGTGGACGCCCTCTTATTCATTTGGAAAACATTAACAGTGTATGCCTTCCCTCCACTGCCTCTTCTAGCAAAGGTACTGCTGAAAGTCAGATTAGAGAGACCACAAATGATACTCGTTGCACCAGACTGGCCACGCCAGCATTGGTACCCAATTTTAAGGAACATGGCCCACGGCCCACCAAGGATTTTGCCACAAATTCCTCACCCAGCCGAGATCATCAGATTTTACACAGCCAGCTCAAGACTTTAAACCTGGCTGCATGGCAAATTACCTAAACAACCAGCCAACACCTTTATCCAAAGCTGTTATGGATGTCATTCTGGAGGCCAGGATACCCAGCATCAGGAAAACCTATTCAGACAAATAGAAAAGATTTTGCACCTGGAACCAGGCTAAAGGCCTAAACCCCCTTGATCCAAACATCCCTCAGATTCTACAATATTTAACTGAGATGTTACACAAAGTACTTTCCTTTTCATCTATTAAGATCCACGCCTCAGCAATTTCAGCTCATTACAGCATGGATCCTCCTCTATTCTCACATCCACTCCTGAGACAGTTCCTCAGAGGGGCTAAGAACTTAAGACTGCCAAGGAGAGCTCCAACACCTACTTGGGATCTCAACTTTGTTCTGTAAAAGCTTACACTACCGCCCTTTGAACCAGCTTTTTCTGCTGATTTAAAATTTATTTCCTGGAAAACTGCCCTACTACTAGCAATAACCTCAGCTAGAAGAGTCTTAGAGCTACAGGCACTAATGACAGTGGAACCTTTCATCATTTTTCTTCAAGACAGAGTGTCTCTACCAACAAATCCTTCCTTTATGCCAAAGGTGGTATCCAGTGTGGCCCTAACCCAAACCATTCACTTGCCCACCTTCTTTAAAAATCTCCAGAACAAAGGAGAAAGACTCCTGCACTCTTTGGACATTCACAGGTAATTACGTTGCTACTTGGATAAAACTAAGGCTTTCAGAAAAACTGAACAGCTTTTTGTAGCCTATGCTACAGGATCACAAGGAAAAGCTATCTCAAAACAGACCATTTCAAAATGGATAGGGCATTGCATACGTTTCTGTTACACACATCATGGGAAACCAGTACCTGCTAACATTAGGTCCCACTCCACCAGTGCTACAGCTACATCAGCAGCCTTTCTCAGGGGAGTGCCCAACCAAGGATATTCTGGAAGCTGCTACTTGGAGTTCAGTGCACACCTTCACCAAACACGACCACTTACCTCTATACTCTAAGACTAGAGCTGGTTTTGCCACTGCAGTTTTGCAGGGCTTAGTAGCTTCTTCTAACCCTGTCTGATTCCACTTCCCATCCTTAGCTTTGGGATTCAACCCAAGTGTGATGACTGCAGCAGGGTAACATGATGAACATAGTACAGTTTTGTACCTACCATAAATGTAGATGTTCGAGTGTTCACCCTGCTGCAGTCCAGGTTACCCTCCCTCCATCTCCTCTGAACTAGCTGAAGTTATCTCTACCACTCTATCCTATACTACTTCTGTGGTGTATTTGCTTGTGCCTACAGGTTTTGTTTTATTTATATAGATATATAATATATATATATATATATATATATATATATATATATATATATATATATGTGTGTATATGTGTGTGTGTGTGTGTGTGTGTGTGTATGTATGTATGTATGTATATATATATATATATATATATATATATATATATATATATATATATATATATATATACTACCTATTGGGGGCACCTGACATCTGGGGCAAGAAAAACTGAAGAAAATGGCGTTGGATGCCTCATATACCCCTGGCGCACTGACGTCAAGGAGGAAGCGACAGCAACCGATGCCAGACCAAGACTCTGGAATTCGGGCTGACTGTGGGACCGCCTGACAGCAGGATAACCCAAGTGTGATGACTGCAGCAGGGTGAACACTCTAACATCTACATTTATGGTAGGTACAAAACTGTACTTTACGTCCCTCATGGATATGGGGATCATTCAGACAGTACCAGAACAGGAAAAAGGACAAGGTTTTTACTCAACTGTTCTTGGTACCCAGAAAGGACAAGGCCTGGCGGCAAAGACTGGATTTATCGATTTTGAACACATACCTGGACATTCCAAAATTCAAAATGCTCACTTTGCAACAGCCTCTGCCCATGCTGGGCAAGAATGCTTGGCTGGTGACTTTAGACTTAAAAGAGGCATACCTGCATGCCCCAATAAGACAGTTGTGCAGAAGATATCTCAGATTCAAAGCTGGCTTAATACGTTACCAATTCTCTGCACTTTGGCTTATCTACTGCGCCCAGGGTCTGTACAAAGTGCCTAGCACCAGTAATTGCTTTTTGCAGACAAAGTAGTATTCAAATATATCCTCACTTGGATGACTGTCTCATTCAAGCAGAGAACAAGGACACTCTTCTACGACACCCGACGTTTGTGAAAAGGCTTCTAGCATGCCTAGGGTACACAATAAACGAAAAGAAATCACAACTGGTACCCTCTCAAAAGATAACATTCCTGGGTGCAAGCTTGCATACAACTGCCCAGATGGCTTACCTCACGCCAGACAAACAAAGGCAACTGACTACTTACTTCAAACTGATGGCAACAAAAACACAGTCTTCTGCAGGACAAATTCTGCAGGCTCTGGGCTTCATGACGTCCTGCATCCTAGTAATTCCATGTGCAAGACTGCATATGAGGAAACTTCAGTGCTACCTTAAAAGTTTATGGAGTCAACATTCACACAGTCTGGAAACAATAATTCCTCTAATCCCTTGCCTGGAACAGAAGTTTCTATGGTGGGCAAAGGCCTGTCACCAAAACATGGGATGGCTCTTCACTCTACCCCCTGCCAGACAAACATTAACTGACGCCTCAGATTATGCCTGGGGGGCCCACATGGCAGGAAGATGTATTCAGGGCATATAGGCACCAAATCAAATGCATCTACATATCAACCAGAAAGAGATGGCAGCTGTTCAAAATGCCCTAACAGCCTTCAAGGACTTACTTCATCCAGGACAACTACTGATAAAGACGGACAACACCACAGTCATGTGGTATATAAACAAGCAAGGGGGCACACACTCGTACCCCCTTTGCAGATTAGCCATGGCACTGTGGGACACAGCTTTGACCTACCAAATAAATCTTCAAGCTCAATTCCTGCCAGGAAAACAGAACACTCTGGCAGACAATTTAAACAGAAACCTTATGGATCCTCACGAGTGGAAACTAAATCCACAAGTATTCAACATTATAACAGACAAATGGGGGAGCCCAGACATAGATCTATTTACCTCTCCTCAAAATTATCAGTTGAAAAAATTCTGCACAAGGACTTAGCACAGACAAGCATGGAAAGTGGACGGCCTTTCCTTCAGTTGGAAAAACCTGTCAGTTTACGCCTTTCCTTCTCTCTCTCTTCTACCCAAGGTCCTCCTAAAAGTCCGACAAAAGAAGCCAAAGATGATATTAATTGCCCCGGACTGGCCCTGTCAATACTGATACCCAATCCTAAGGAACTTGTCTCAATACCCAGCTTGGACCTTGCCTCAAAGTCCACAACTACTGTCCCAGCAAAACAATCAGATCCTGCACAATCAACTACAGACTCTGAACCTGGCAGCGTGGCTAATCATGTAATCATATGAATGACACCTCTCAGTAAAGCTGTGATGGATGTCATTTTGGAAGCCAGAAGGCCTAGTACTAGAAAATCTTATGCTGACAAATGGAAGATTCTGTACTTGGAATCGAGCACAAGGAACTGATACAGCAGAGCTACATATTCCTCAGATATTGCAATACTTAACTGAGATGCTTGACAAAGGCCTATCTTTCTCATCAGTCAAAATCCATGCCTCTGCCATTTCGGCTCATTACAATACAGAGCCACCAATTTTTTCTCATCCTTTACTAAAACAGTATCTTAGAGGAGCCAAAAACTTAAGGCCTCCTCGAAGATCACTATTACCTGCATGGAACCTCACTTATGTGTTGGAAAAGCTCACCCTGCCTCCATTTGAACCAGCCGCTACCGCTGATATAAAGTTCTTATTATGGAAGACAGCTCTGCTACTAGCAATTACTTCAGCAAGAAGAGTTTCAGAGCTACAGGCCCTCATGGCTGTAGAGCCTTTTATCATATTTTACCCAGACAGGGTGTCTCTGAGGACAAATCCTACTTTTATGCCTAAGGTGGTTTCCAGTGTGGCTCTTACCAAACTATTCATCTGCCAACTTTTTATCCAAATCCGCAGAACAAAGGCGAGAGAATTGTGCATTCCTTGGATGTACACAGACAGCTAAGATTCTGCTTGAGCAGGACAAAAGCTCTAAGAAAAACTAAGCAATTACTAGTGTCATATGCTGCAGGACCAGAAGGAAAGGCGGTCTCAAAGCAGACAATTTCCAAGTGGATAAGCCACTGCATCAGTTTCTGCTACTTACACCATGGTAAACCTGTACCCAAGGGCATTAGGTCTCATTCCACCAGAGCTGCAGCCACGTCGGCAGCCTTTCTCAGAGGAGTACCAACCAAAGACATTCTAGAGGCTGCTACTTGGAGTTCTGTTCACATCTTTACAAAGCATTACCATTTGCCTTTCTACTCTAAGTCCAGGGCAGGCTTTGCCACTGCAGTGCTGCAGGGCCTTATAGCAGCACCTAATGCTGTTTAGCTCCAGCCTCTCAACCATAGCTTTGGAATTCTACCCAAATGTAATGACTGCAGCAGTGAAACATGAAGAACATAGTACAGTTGTGTACACTCACCATAAATGTAGATGTTCGAGTGTATTCACTGTTGCAGTCCAGGTTACCCTCCCTCCATCCTCCTGTCATTCTACAGTTTATCTTTTCTTCTCTATCTTCTACAACCTATGTGGTGTATTTGCTTGTAGATGAAGCTAAAGTTTATATTGATGCATGTATATATATATATATATATATATATATATATATATATATATATATATATATATATATATATATATATAATATTGGTACCTTTTTGGGGGCACCTGACATCGGGGGCAAGAAAAACTAAAGAAAATGACGTTGGCTGCATGTTTTATACCCATGACGACCTGATGTCATGGAAGAGAAGACAGCAACCAGCGCAGGACCCAAGACTGTAGAATTCAGGCCGACAGAGGGCAACCTGCCAGTAGATTATCCAGATGTAATGACTGCAACAGTGAATACCCTCGAACATCTACATTTATGGTAAGTGTACACAACTGTACTTTCTCTGCACTTCCCTTTGGCTTATCCACTGCTCCCAGAGTATTCACAAAATG
The DNA here is from genome assembly GCF_019279795.1 of Protopterus annectens. Classification (NCBI taxonomy): domain Eukaryota; kingdom Metazoa; phylum Chordata; order Ceratodontiformes; family Protopteridae; genus Protopterus; species Protopterus annectens. The sequence continues at coordinate 1,586,250,140 of NC_056732.1, read as the reverse complement.
CCTGTTTCCAGCCATTGCGTACTGCAGACAGAGAAATATTCAAATTTACCCCTACTTGGATGACGGCCTGATTCAGGCAGACATTCAGAAAATGTTGTTGCAGCACCTGACATTTGTAAAAAAAAAACTTCTAACCTCCCTGGGGTACACCATCAACGAAAAGAAATCAAAACTAGTTCCCAGCCAAAAGATTGTATTTTTGGGAGCAAGCTTGGACACAGGAACCCAGATGGCATTCTTCACTCCAGAAAAACAAGCCTATCTGTCAGACTATTTTACACAAATGGCCACCATAACCCAGCTATCCACAAGGAAAATCCTGCAGGCCGTAGGATTCATGGTCTAATGCATCCTACTAATTCCATATGCCAGACTGCATATGAGGAAACTTCAGTGGTACTTAAAGTCTTTGGTGCCAACATTCTCAGGACCTGGAAACTGTCATTCCTATAATACTGTCTAAGGACACAGTTTCTTTGGTGGGCAGCAGCATGCAACCACAACAAGGGACTGCCCTTTACTCAACCCCATGCTGCCCAGACCCTAACCACAGACGCATCAGACTATGCCTGGGGTGCACACATGGACGGCAAGTACATTCAGGGCCAGTGGAGCCCAAGTCAAATTCATGTGCACAGCAACCAAAAAGAGATGCTAGCTGTGCAGCATGCTCTGGCAGCTTTCAGATGCCTACTCTCACCAGGACACCTGCTAATAAAAACAGACAACACCATAGTTATGTGGTACATCAACAACCAGGGGTGAACCCACTCTTACCCACTCTGCAGGCTAGCCATGGCCCTGTGAAACACAATATCTGCAAGCTCAATTCCTGCCAGGCAAACAAAAATAACTGGCAGACGACTTAAGCAGAAATCTCCTAGATCCACACGAGTGGCAACTAGAGCCCAGCACCTTCAAACTTCTGATTCAGAAATGGGGGACCGCAAAGGTGGATCTCTTTGCCTCCCCCTGCAATCACCAGCTCAGCAAATTCTGCACCGGGACACCTCACAGCAGGGCCTAGAAAGTGGATGGCCCTATCCTTCCAGTGTGTAAATCTAAGTCTCTGTCCCCCCCCCCCGCCCCTTCTCTCAAGAGTATTGCTCAAGATAAGACAGGACAGACCAGGGACAATCCTGATTGCCCTGGAGTGGCCATGCCAGAACTGTATGTTATTCGTGTTTCACTGTTGCAGTCATTACATTTGGGTAATCTGCTGGCAGGTTGCCCTCAGTCGGATTGATTAACAGTCTTGGGTCCTGCGTCAGATGCTGTCCCTTCTTCCGTGATGTCAGGTCGTCACGGGTATAAAACATGCAGCCGATATCATTACATCAGTCTTTCTTGCCGTGCGGTGCCCGAAGCAGAAGCAGTTCACAAGTGCCGGTTGGCCAACTCCTGAAATTTTCAATTTAGAGTTTCAGAACCGAAGTCTTCAACTTAAAGCTAAGTACCCCGTTGGGGAAACTTTTTTTGCTCCTTATCGATGTCAGTAAAAGTTAATAATTGCATTACTTGTTGAAAGAAGATACCTCATAAAGATTTTCATTTGTACTGTATTCCTTGCCTAGGCCCTGACCACGACATACCTTGCTGTCAGTTTTGTGCTTTATTTAATCAGCTTACTATCCGTCGTCGGTACATTTTTGCCTCTAAATTTTTTGGTTCTCTGTTTAATTATCCAGAAATGACATGGATTAGCCATCCGACTACCGGGATTTCGAAAAAACGCAAAGATAAAAACAGAGACAGACCGTCGAGGTCCAAAACTGCCGACGATGCTTCTCCTAAGCCAGTCAACAGTTCGCCAGTACTCAGTGAGGTGCTCTCGCAGCCCCTGATACCCGCTACTTCTGACTCGCAGGCCTCTACTGAGACCCATTCGGAGTCTGGTATGCCGCAAGATACTTTACCTTTGGAACCCGCGGATGTCTCTACCATGGATGGGTTCGGAGTCGCTGTGCAGGTACCGGCTTCTGAGGGGTGTATTCAGGCCTACAGACTTGCATATTAAACCGACTCCACCTTCAATACTAAGGCCTAAATCTCGATCTATGTCTAAAAAACCGACGCCCGAGCCACATGCTCAGGCCCCTATGCCTAAAAAACAAATGATCAAAATGGCTGAAGATCTAATTACTCTAATCGGGGGTAGTTAAACCCCCCCCCCCCTTCTAAGAGGCCTAGGGCTGAGCTTGACTATGAATCTTCTGATCAGGACTCTGTTTCTTCTGATTCTTCTAATGACCTGGATTTGTCCATACCTACTTATGTGGATTCTGATGCAGAGGATTTCATTCCCTCTGCCCCGAGGACTTTTCTTTTGGGGAAACTTTACATACCTTAAGGGAGCATTTCCGCTGGGAAAGTCAGGAATTTTCTGATTCAAAAAACAGGCTTAGGGATTTTCTTCTTCTACCTCAGCATAGGCCTTTGGCTATACCTTCTGTAAGAGACATTGTTGATGATGTGTTTTCAGCATCCAGTATGGCCCCTGATTACCTACCTCCGGCACCTAGTAAACCTGACCGATACTACAGGGTTCCTGAGCCCCACAAGTTCCTTTTCAAAAATCCTGTTGCAGTTTCTGAAACCATTTCTCAGGGGCCTAAGGGCATTAAGGCTTCTACTGCTAAAAATCTTACCCCTTATGATAGAGACTCCAGGGAGCTGGATAGATGGGGTAAAAAGGTTTATACTTCTGCAACCTTGGCAATCAGGGCTTTAAACTGCCAATTTCATATATTAAAATATCAACAGCATATTATTGCACTGCTTAAACAGAAAATAATGTTGATTTCTGACTGTGTGGAAAATAAAGATTCACAGGATTTATTGCATTCTGCTGAACAAGTTGGAAAACACACTTTGCAATGTGGTTTTGATTCTTTAGAGGCCTCTTGCAGGGCTGCTGTTACTGGGTCTGTGCTTAGAAGGCACGCTTGCCTTAAGGAGCAGTCTCTGCCTGATCATGTTAAAGCAAGATTATTGGATGCTCCTTTAAATCAGGACCGCCTGTTTGGCAATAAGGCTGAAGAGGTTTTAAAAAAGATGGAAGATAAAGCAATCTATGTAAACTGTAAAATATTTCTTACAAGTGCAACCTCCAAGATTTAGTAAGCACTGGCCTACTAAGATTTGGTCCTTTCCAGCTCCTCTCAAGCCAAACCCAGACACACCAAAAGCACCAGGTTTCAGCCCATAGGACTGTCAGAACTAAGCATTGGAGGGCCTCCACTTCCAAATCTGGAAATAACAAGACACCCCCCTATGGTAAACAATCTCAATGACTTTCCTTTAAAATTACCAAGCACTTACCTTTTAGCCACCCCTTTGGAGGGAAAGATTGCTCTTCATGCAGAAAACTGGGAACTCGTAACCCAGAACAAATGAGTTTTAAATATAGTGTCCCAAGGATACAGATTTCATTTCCACATGTTGCCAACACCAAACAGGTGGCCAGAACTGCCCCCAAATCCGTGGGCAGAGGCTCAAAAACAAGTACTTTCCCTCTTAAACATGGGGGCTATCCAACCAGTACCAGAACAGGAAAAGGGACAAGGTTTCTATTCCAGGCTTTTCCTGGTAACCAGAAAAGACAAATCATGGCGTCCAATTCTGGACCTGCCTTCTCTAAACACCTTTCAGGACATTCCAAAATTCAAGATGCTGACTCTTCACCAGTTGCTTCCTATGCTAGGCAAAGATGCCTGGTTGGTGAATCTAGATTTAAAAGAAGCATACCTGCACATCCCAATCAGGGAATCTTGCAGAAGATACCTACGCTTCAAAGCAGGCTACTTGCATTATCAGTTCTCTGCACTGCCCTTTGGCTTTTCTACTGTGCCCAGGGTATTCACGAAGTGCCTGGCTCTAGTAATTGCATTTTGCAGGCAAGGAAATATTCAGATATATCCATACCTGGACAATTGTCTAATTCAGGCATAAAACCAGGCCATTCTTCTAAATCTGACGTTTGTAAACAAGGATGTCCTTCATGGATGTATCTGCAGTCATAACAAATGGGTTGTCCTGTCGTCAGGCAGCCCTTCGGTCGGCCGGATTCCAAAGTCTGGGTCCGGCCGCTGATGTCGCACTTCACCCGGCGTCATCTCTGCTGGTCTTCGGTATAAAGGCATCAGCCAACGCCATTTTCCTCAGTCTTTCTTGCGCGTGGCCAAGCAGAAGCTGTTCGCAAGTGCCGGTCGGTCAGATCCAGAGATTACTACTACCGAATACTACTTGAAGACTTCTAAAAGCTAAGTACCCGTTGGGGACTCTTTCTTGCCTCAGCCGATGTCAGAAAAAGTCAATAACTGTTTAACTTGTGGGAAACAAATACCTCATAAAGATTTCCACTATTACTGTCTGCCTTGCTTAGGCCCAGACCACGACGTAGCAGCCTGTTCGGCCTGTGCTTCCTTCAACCGACGAACGCTAAGGCGTCGGTCGGAGTTTGCTGAACAGTTTTTCGGCTCAGACTTTGCGTACATTATGCCGTCGGATCCTCCGACTACCCAAATTGTTAAAAAACGCAAAGAAAAAGACCGACACTCGCAGTCTGTGGTTTCGGCCGAAACCACGGTTAAGCAAGCCGCGAGTGTCTCGGTTTCGGCCGAAACCGAGAAACCTGGTCAATCTTCAGCCGAATCCATGACTACTACTGAGGCTCCTGTTACCTTACCTGAATCGGCCTCAGAAGTTTTACCTACAACTGTGGTTTCTAGTGATTTATCAGACACCATCCCTTTGGATGTCTCTACCCCAGCACGTGGTGCTGCTAGACCCCCTGCAGCCATGTCTATCAAGGCCTTTGCCAGGGCAAAAGCAGCCAAATCTGCTAAATCAGTGCCTGTTAAACCTCCCTCTCACAGGCCCACTTCTAGTTCTCAAATGCTTACTCTGGCAGAAGATTTAATATCCTTAATTAGGGGATCCCAATCTCACCCAGACAGGGCCTCTCAGCCCCCAGAAAAGAGACCTAGGACAGAGCCCCCCGAGCCAGTGTCCTCTGATGATTCTGCAGATGACTCAGACATTACAGACCAGCCAGAGGATCCTTTTTCTACTTATGAAGACTCCGATGCTGAAGAATCCATTCCAGCTGCCTCTCCACCAGAGGAATTTTCCTTTGGGGAAACCTTACATGCCATGAGAGAACAATTCCAATGGCAGGGACAAGATTTCTCAGATTCAAGAAAGAGGCTTAGGACTTTTCTACACTTACCACAACATAGGCCCTTAGCTATACCTCCTGTTTTGCCTGTTGTGGATGATGCATTTAATGATGTCTTCACTGCTCCTGATTCTTTACCTCCAGCCCCTGCCAAACCTGATAGATTTTACAGGGTGCCAGACACTCATCACCACCTATGCAAGGCCCCACTGGCAGACCCCAAAACTATTTCCCAGGGGCCCAAGGCAGTAGCCTCGACCACAGCAAAAAACCCTATTCCTTCAGAAAGGGAATCCAGGTCCTTAGAGAGATGGGGGAAAAAAGTTTACACCTCTGCTACTCTCTCAGCTAGAGCTTTAAACTGTCAGTTTCACATGATCCAATACCAAGAGTTTATGCTTGATCAGTTAACTAAAAAACTGTCCTCTGATGAATCTTTAGATAAGAAATATGTATTAGAAATGGTGAATAATATCCAACAGGTTAGTAACCATTCCTTAAAACGTGGCTATGATGCACTGGAGGCTTCATTTAGATCAGCCATGACTGGCACAGTGATAAGAAGGCATGCATGGTTGAAAGAACAAGTCTTACCGGATCATGTTAAAGCAAAGCTATTAGATGCTCCTATGGATAAGGCAAGTCTATTTGGTACACCTGCTCAGCAGGTAATGAAGAAAATGGAAGAAAAGGCAAAATCTGTACAAACAGTTAAAGATTTCTTACAGGTTCAGCCCCCAAGGTTTAGCAGGAACTGGCCTGCCAAAAATTGGTCCTTTCCTGACTCCACAAGATCCCAAAGGGGCAGGAATAGACGTTCTAGAGGCAGAAATCAATCCAGAGGAGGTGCCTACAGAGGACGACAGTGGCAAGGCAATAACCGAGGCACAGACACAACCACTACCACTGCAACAGGACAATCACAGTGACTTGGCTCTAACTCCGCCTACCAGGGAGCAAATAGCAGCACCATTAGGCGGAAAGTTAGCCTTATTTTCGAAAAATTGGCACTATATCACAAAAGACAAGTGGATTTTGCAAACCATAGACCAAGGCTACCGGTTCCACTTCCACACCTTACCAGTAAAAAGAGGAATGCCAAACCTGCCTCCAAATCAAAAAATAGAAGCTCTACAGCAGATAACGGAATTAACAAAAATGAGAGCTGTGGAAAGAGTACCAATAACAGAACAGGGCAAAGGATTCTACTCCAGACTCTTCTTAGTACCAAGAAAAGAGAAAAGTTGGAGACCGATTCTCGACCTGTCCATCTTAAACACATACATCATTGTCCCAAAATTCAAAATGCTGACCCTACAGCAACTTCTTCCCATGCTGGGCAAGGAGTGTTGGCTGGTAACTCTAGATCTCAAGGAGGCATACCTGCACGTCCCCATTCGACCAAATTGCAGAAGATACCTCAGATTTCTTGCAGGATCAGAGCATTATCAATTCTCAGCATTGCCCTTTGGCTTATCTACTGCGCCCAGAGTATTCACAAAATGCCTGGCATCAGTAATCGCCCACTGGCAGAGTACAGGGAATCCAAATTTATCCATACCTGGACGACTGCCTGTTACAAGCAGACAACAAAAGCAAGCTGACAACAGATTTACAAAGGGTCATTTACTTGCTACAAGCCCTGGGATACACAGTCAATTTACAAAAGTCAAGGCTGATACCATCCCAAACAAGAACATTCTTGGGCGCGGAATTGGACACAGTAAAACAAATGGCATTCCTAACTGCAGAAAAACAAAAAGAGCTCCCTCTTTACTTCTTGGCATTAACAAAGCAGAACAAACCATTAACAAAGCAGAACAAACTAACAGCAAGAAAAGTTCTGTAGGCTTTGGGCTTCATGGCATCATGCATAATCTTGGTCCCACATGCCAGACTGCATATGAGAAAGCTACAGTGGTACCTAAAGAATTTATGGTCTCAACACAGGCACAGCTTAGAAGCAGAAATACCACTAATCCCATGCCTAAAACAGGAGTTCCTATGGTGGGCTCAAGCATGCCAGTCAAACCCAGACCTACCCTTCCACAACTTTCGAGCAAGCCAAACCATCACAACAGACGCCTCAGACCTAGGATGGGGGGCGCACATGCTGGACAAATGCGTACAAGGATTGTGGACTCGGGACCAGCTGCACCTGCACATAAACCAAAAAGAAATGCTGGCAGTAAAACTGGCAATCCAAAAATTCAGACCATTCCTCAAAGAAGGCCATTTGATGATAAGGACAGACAACACCACAGTCATGTGGTACATCAACAAACAGGGAGGCACTCATTCATACCCCCTATGCAGAATGACTTTGGACCTTTGGAATCTGGCTCTCAGCTACAACATCCAGTTACAGGCAATATTTGTACCGGGAAAAGAGAACACCCTAGCAGACATGTTAAGCAGAACCACCTCGGATGCTCACGAATGGATGCTACACCCGGACATCTTCAAGACCATCACAAAGAAATGGGGAATGCCACAAATAGATCTATTCGCTTCCCCACTCAATCACCAGCTCAAAAAATTCTGCACAAGGACATTCCACCCACTTGCATAGAAGGTGGATTCTCTCTCCTTCAGCTGGAAAGGCCTGACAGCATATGCATTTCCACCTCTTCCCTTGATACACAAGGTACTACTGAAAATCAAAGAGGAACGTCCAAGGATAATCCTGATCGCTCCGAACTGGCCAAGACAACACTGGTACCCATTGCTGAGGAGCATGTCTCGGGAGAAAATGTGGTCAATACCCCTGATGCCTTTGATGTTAACTCAGAACAACTACAACATCATGCATCCAAACCTAAAACCTTGCAACTGACTGCCTGGAACATCACATAGCAGCAACTAACCCAGATCTTTCCCAAAGGGTTAAAGACATTATCCTTGAAGCCCGCAGACCTTCAACAAGAAGGAACTATGCAGGAAAATGGAAAAGGTTTGTCATTTGGAGTACTGAAAGAGGAAAAGATGTGTCGAACATAGATATTGCTAACATTCTGGAGTATTTGGCAGAGCTTCTACATACAGGCCTGTCCTATTCCTCCATCAAGATACATGCATCAGCTATTTCAGCAGAATACAGCTTTGATACACCTGTCTTCTCACATCCTCTACTCAGGCAGTTCCTCAGAGGGATCAAGAATGTAAAACCTCCTAGGAAACCACCATTACCAGCATGGGACTTGAACTTTGTGCTAGAAAAGTTGACACTCCCTCCGTTTGAACCAGCAGCAACAGCAGATCTACAACACCTGTCATGGAAAACTGCTTTCCTACTGGCAATTACCTCAGCAAGAAGGGTTTCGGAACTACAGGCCTTAATGGCAGTACAACCCTTCCTAATCTTCCATCAAGATAGGGTGTCCATGAGAACTAATCCTACATTTATGCCTAAAGTGGTATCCAGAGTGTCTTTAAACCAGGCAATCCACCTACCTACCTTCTTTCCCAATCCACAAAACAGAGGGGAAAGAATGCTGCATACCTTGGATGTACATAGACAGCTACGCTACTACCTGGACAGAACCAAAAGTAACAGAAAAACTGACAAGCTTTTAGTAGCCTATGCAACAGGAAGGGAAGGAAAAGCAATTTCCAAACAGACAATCTCCAAATGGATAGGAAATTGCATAAGATTCTGTTACTCCTACCATGGAAAACCAATTCCACATAACATAAGGCCTCATTCTACAAGGGCTACAGCCACTACCACAGCTTTCTTACGAGGAGTGGCAACCAAGGACATTATTGAGGCGGCTACTTGGACCTCCGTGCATACATTTGCCAAGCATTATAATTTACCTCTATATTCTAGATCCCGAGCAGGGTTTGCCACTGCTGTACTGCAAGGGATCCTAACCACACCATAATTTTTCTTCCTCCTCCCCTAGTTGGCTATGGTATTCTACCCATTTGTTATGACTGCAGATGCATCCATGAAGGACATAGTACAGTTTTGTACCTACCATAAATGTAGATGTCCGAACTGGATAGCATCTGGAGTCAGGATTACCCTCCCTCCTTCCCCTCTGTGGTACTCCTAGGGTATTTACCCTCCTAATAGCTAGCTGGGGGGGGGAGTCTCTTATGGTGTATTTGTTTGTATATATGTACATACATGCTTATTTTTGTGTTTGCCTTCTACCTTTTGGAAACATTGGCATTTATCCAAAATTTAGCCTTCCAAGAGGGCAACTGGCATCTGGGGCAAGAAACACTGAGGAAAATGGCGTCGGCTGATGCCTTTATACCCGAAGACCAGCAGAGATGACGTCGGGTGAAGTGCGACATCAGCCGAAGCCGGACCCAGACTTTGGAATCCGGCCGACCGAAGGGCTGCCTGACGACAGGACAACCCATTTGTTATGACTGCAGATGCTATCCAGTTCGGACATCTACATTTATGGTAGGTACAAAACTGTACTTTCTAACTTGTCCGGGGTACACCATAAACGAAAAGAAGTCACAACTGGTACTCTCTCAACAGATTATATTCCTGAGTGCAAGCTTGAATACAACTGGCCCAAATGGCTTTAATCACACCAGAGAAGCAAATGCATTTGGTAACTTACTTCAAACAAGTGGCCACAAAAACCCTGATATCTGCAAGACAAATACTGCAAGCCTTGGGGTTCATGGCCTCCTGCATTCTTCTAATTCCATATGCAAGACTGCATATGAGGAAACTACAGTGGTACTTAAAAAGTCTATGGAGTCAACATTGTCACAGCCTGGAAACAATGATTCCTATCATACCTTGCCTACGCCTGGAGTTCCTATGGTGGGCAGAGGCCTGCCACCAAAACAAGGGACTGCCATTCACACTACCCCCTGCCATCCAAACCCTAACTACAGATGCATCAGACTATGCATTGGGGGCTCACCTGGCAGGGAAGTGCATTCAGGGCAAATGTAACCCAAATCAAATGCAACTACATATCAATCAAAAAGAAATGTTAGCTGTACAGAATACTCTGACAGCCCTCAAGGACTACATTCTTCCAGGACAACTAATGGTAAAGACAGACAACTCTATGATTATTTGGTAAATTAACAGGGGGTATACATTCCTACCCCTTCTGCAGACTAGCCATGGCATTGTGGAAGTTGGCCTTGAGCTACCAAGTGCCACCTACAGGCTCAATTCCTGCCAGGAAAATTGAATACACTGGCAGACGGACTAAGCAGAAATCTCATGGACCCACACGAGTGCAAACTGGAACCATGGATTTTCAACATGTTGAAAGCAAATAGGGGAGCCCAGACATAGATCTATTTGTCTCCCCCCAGAACTACCAGTTGGACAAATTTTGCACAAGGACTCCCCACAAAAAAGCCTGGAAAATGGATGCTCTGTCCTTCAGCTTGAAAAACCTATCAGTCTACGCCTTTCCCCCTCTGCCTCTGCTCTGCAAAGTTCTGTTAAAAGTCAAACTGGACAAACCAAGAATGATTTTGATTGCTCCATACTGGCCACGCCAACACTGGTACCCGCGCTTGCGCAGTTTGTCACAAATATCTCCATGGCACCTGCCTCAGACACCTTCTTTGCTGTCTCAGCAGGAGAACCAAATTCTGCACCATCAGCTTCCAACATTGAACCTTGCAGCTTGGCTAATCACTTAAATTCATCCTTAGCATCCCTCAGCAAACCTGTGATGGATGTCATCTTGGAGGCAAGAAGACCTACTACTAGAAATCTTATGCTGACAAATGGAAAAAAATCTGTGCCTGGAACCAGTCTTTAGGGATGAGCACAGCAGCGCCCAATTTACCTCAGATTTTGCAATACTTAACTGAGATGCTTCACAAGGGCCTGTCTTTTTCCTCTATTAAAATCCACGCTTCAGCAATTTCAGCTCACTATAACACAGAATCACCCCTCTTTTCTCATCCCCTGCTTAAGCAGTATCTCAGAAGGGCAAAGTTCTTGCGACCACCTAGGAGATCTCCTACCCCTGCCTGGGACCTTAACTTTGTTTTGGAAAACTCACTTTACCCCCTTTCGAGCCAGCTGCTACTGCACACTTAAAATTTCTTTCTTGGAAAACAGCCTTCCTTTTAGCAATCACTTCAGCCAGAAGGATATCTGAATTACAGCCCCTTATGGCAGTGGAGCCTTTCATCATCTTTCATACAGACAGGGTATCTCTGAGGACCAATCCGTCCTTCATGCCCAGGGTGGTTCCACTCTGGCTCTTAACCAGTCCATTCATTTGCCAACCTTCTTTCCCAATCCACACAACAAAGGGGAATGGATTCTGCATTCCTTGGGCGTGCACAGACAACTTAGATTCTACTTGGACAGAACTAAATTTCAAAGAAAATCTGAACAATTGGTAGTAGAATTTGCTGCTGGGGCAAAGGGGAAGGCTATTTAAAAAAAAAAGATTTCTAAATGGGTAAGCCATTTCATTCATTTCTGCTACAAGCACCATAGAAAACCTATCCCCCAGGGGATCAGATCTCACTCCACCAGGGCTGCATCTACTTCTGCAGCCTTTCTCAGAGGTGTTCCTACCAGGGATATCCTAGAAGCTGCTACCTGGAGTTCTGTACATACTTTCACCAAGCATTATTATTTGCCAATTTTCTCTAAATCCAGAGCTGGCTTTGCCACTGCTGTCTTGCAGGGCCATATAGCTGGTCTTAATGCTGTCTAAATTCCTCCTCCCAACCATAGCTTTGGGAATCCACCCAAATGTAATGACTGCAACAGTGAAACACAAAGAACATTGTACAGATGTTCTTCGTGTTTCACTGTTGCAGTCATTACATTTAGGTAATATGCTGGCAGGTTGCCCTCATTCGGCCTGAATTCCAAAGTCTTGGGTCCTGCATAGGTTGCTGTCTCCTCTTCCATGACGTCAGGTCATCAGGGGTATAAAACAAGCAGCCAACGCCATTTTCTTTAGTCTTTCTTGCCGCACAGTGCCCGAAGCAGAAGCATTTCGCAAGAGCCGGTCGGCCGACTCCTGAAATATTCGAGTTTGAGTTTCAGAACCGAAGTCTTCACTAAAGCTAAGTAACCACGTTGGGGAATCTTTTTTCTTGCTCCATACTGATGTCGGAAAAAGTTAATAATTGTATTACTTGTGGGAAGCAAATACTTCATAAGGATTTCCAGTTATACTGTATTCCTTGCCTAGGCCCTGATCACAACGTGCCTGGCTGTCGGTTTTGTGCTAGTTTTAACCAACGCACTATTAAGTGTCGGTATATTTTTGCCTCAAAGTATTTTGGAAACAGATTTAACTACCCAGAAATGTCGTCGGAGTACATAAAAAACACAAAGAAAAGAGAGACAGTCGAGGTCCAAAACTGACGACGAAGCTTCTCCTAAGCCAGTCACCGGTTCGCCAGTACTCAGTGAGGCGCTTTCGGAGTCCCTGATACCCCGCTACTTTAGAGTTGCAGGAGTCTGGCATGCCACGAGATACTCAAAGTATTGGACCCATGGATGTATCTCCCTCGGATGGGTGTGGAGCCGTTGAGCAGGCACCGGCTTCTGAGGGTGTATTCAGGCCTCAACATCTTTATATCAAACCGACGACAGCTGCAAAACCAAAGACAAAAGCAACTTCTAAAACTAAAAAAATGATGCATGAGCCACGTGCACAGGCCTCTATGCCTAAAAAACAGATGATCAAAATGGCTGAAGACCTTATTACCTTGATCAGGGGTTCCCATCCCCCTCCAGATAAGAGGCCTAGGCAAGACACTGATTATGAATCTTCAGATCAGGTTTCTATTTCTTCTGATTCCTCTTCTGATAAGGATTACCCACCCTCCTTCCCCTCTGTGGTACTCCTAGGGTATTTGCCCCTCTTATAGCTAGCTGGGGGAATCTATTATGGTGTATTTGTATATATGTACCTACATGCTTATTTTTTGTTTGCTCTCTAATATTTTGAATCATTGGCATTTATCAAAATTTAGCCTTCCTAGAGGGCACCTGGCATCTGGGGCAAGAAACACTGAGGAAAATGGCGTCGGCTGATGCCTTTATACCCGAGTAACTGCAGCAATGACGTCGGGTGAAGTGCGACACCAGCCGAAGCCAGACCCAGACTTTGGAATCCGGCCGACCGAAGGGCTGCCTGACGACAGGACAACCCATTTGTAAGGACTGCAGATGCATTCCTATCGGACATCTACATTTATGGTAGGTACAAAACTGTACTATTCTCTTCCTCCTGCTCCAGCCAAGCCAGACAGGTATTACAGGGTCCCAGAAGCTCATTCCCATTTTTTCAGGGCCCATACTGCTGATTTGGAAACTATTTCACAGGGGCCTAAAGGAGTTTCAGCCTCCACCTCAAAAAAATCCTTTGCCCACCAACAGGGAAGCGAGGTCATTAGAGAGAAGGGGCAAAAAGGTTTACACATCCACTACCTTATCTATGAGAGCTTTAAATTGCCTTTTTCATATGTTACAATATCAAGATTATCTCTTAGAAGATTTACAAAAAACATTAGCTTTTCCTGATCCTTTAGACAGGAAGACTTTGCAGGAAGCTGTACATAACACTCAGCAAGTAAGCAATCACTTCCTGCAGTGTGGTTATGATGCACTGGAAGCTTCATGTAGGGCAGCTATGACAGGGGCAGTGATTTGTAGACATGCTTGGTTAAAAAATCAACCTCTACCAGATCATGTAAAAGCAAAACTTCTGGATGCACCTTTGGAAAAGAACAAGCTTTTTGGTGCAAATGCTAAGGATGTGTTAAAGACCATCGAAGAAAAAGCAAAATCAGTTCAGACTGTGAAAGATTTCCTCCAGGTTCAACCCCCCAGATTCAGTAGGAATTGGCCCTCAAAAAACTGGTCCTTTCCTAATCCAGAAAAGTTTCAAAGGGTAAGAACAGGCGTGCGAGGAAGAGGCCAATACAGAGGCCCTTACAGGGGACGACAATGGCAGCCAGGAAACCAAAGAAGTGACGCAGGGGTTCCACCTGCCCAACAACCACAAACTCAGTGACTTTCCTCTAATACCGCCTACCAGGGAACAACTAGAAGCTCCCTTGGGCGGGAAATTATCTCTGTTTGCAGAAAACTGGCACAGACTGACAAAGGACAAATGGATTTTGGACATTATAGACTGAGGGTACAGGTTTCATTTTCATACCTTACCAAGAAAACAAGGCATGCCAAACCTACCACAGAATCAGAGGGCAGAGGCTATCAAGCAAATCAATCTGCTGACTCGAATGAAAGCAATAGAAAGAGTTCCACAACAAGAACAAGACCAGGGGTTTTACTCAAGACTGTTCCTTGTTCCAAGAAAAGAATCTCAATGGAGACCAATACTGGACTTGTCCGCATTAAACACCTTTCTCATAGCACCAAAGTTCAGAATGCTGACTCTACAGCAACTCCTTCCCATGCTGGGCAAGGAGTCGTGGCTGATTACTCTGGACCTCAAGGAGGCATACCTGCATGTCCCTATCAGACACAGCTGCAGAAGATACCTCAGATTTCTTGCAGGGCCAGAGCATTATCAATTCTCAGCATTGCCATTTGGCTTATCTACTGCGCCCAGAGTATTTACAAAATGCCTGGCTTCAGTAATTGCTCATTGCAGGCTCCAGGGTATACAAATTTACCCGTACCTGGACGACTGCCTCATACAAGCGGACGACAAATTGATGTTGACAAAAAACCTGGATTATGTCATACGATTACTTCAAGCTCTGGGATACACAGTCAACTTCCAAAAGTCAAGACTGCAGCCATCCCAGCAAATAATCTTCTTAGGAGCCAAACTAGACAGCCTCTCAGATGGGCTTACCTGACAGAAGACAAGCAAGAGAAGTTAACTCATTACTTCAAAGGTTTAGCAAAACTCACCCAGATGACTGCAAGGAGATTCCTACAGGCCCTGGGTTACATGGCATCCTGCATTCTACTGGTTCCATTAGCAAAACTACACATGAGAAAGCTTCAGTGGTACCTAAAAAGCATTTGGTCTCAACACAGCAACAATTTGGAGACAATCATACCACTCATTCCATGCCTACAAAAGGAATTCCTATGGTGGGCCTCGGTGAGCCAGGAAAACACAGGTATGTCATTCAAAAAACCACAGATAACACAGACCATGACTACAGATGCCTCAGACCTTGGATGGGGGGCGCACATGGAAGGCAGGTGTATACAAGGACATTGGTCTCCAAAGGAAACACATCTGCATATAAACCAAAAGGAAATGCTGGCATTAATGCATGCCATCGAGGTTTTTCAACACCAACTCCAGCAAGGCCATTTAATGATATGGACAGACAACACCACTGTGATGTGGTACATAAACAAGCAGGGGGGCACCCACTCTTACCCCGTTTGCAGACTGACAATGCAGCTTTGGGAGAAATCACTGAGCCTAAACATCCAGTTACAATCCCAGTTTGTTCCAGGAAAAGGCAATGTGTTGGCGGACAGCCTAACCAGGAATTTCACAGATCCACACGAGTGGAGGTTACATCCGAGGGCCTTCAGACAACTCACTTCGACATGGGGCAAGCCAGAAGTGGACCTATTTGCCTCTCACCTCAACCATCTTCTACCAAAATTTTGCACAAGGACATACCATCCGAAAGCTTGGAAAATAGATGCCCTCTCGTTCAACTGGAACTCCCTAGCAATCTATGCATTCCCACCTCTGCCACTGATGACCTCAGTATTACTAAAGATCAAAGCAGAGAAGCCCAAGGGAATCATAATAGCTCCGGATTGGCCAAGACAACACTGGTACCCACTACTACGGAGCATATGTCACACCAGGAGGTGGGCCCTCCCCCAGTGGCCTCTACTTTTGACTCAACACAATTTCGAAACACTGCATCCAAATCTTCAGACACTGCAGCTAACAGCCTGGGAGATCCCATAAATAACTTCAGCTTATCTCTCTCCAAGGAAGTTCAGCGGATACTAACAGAGGCTCGAAGACCATCCACCAGAAAGGTTTACTTAGCAAAGTGGAAAAGATTCAGCAATTGGAATACCAGCGAGGGACATGATGCATCATTGTTGAACATCCCACTCATCTTGGAATATTTGGCAGATATGTTAAAGAACGGCCTCTCATATTCTTCCATAAAGAAACATGCATCTGCTATTTCAGCTAGATACAACACTGATCCTCCTGTTTTCTCTCACCCCTTACTAAGACAATTCCTCAGGGGAATCAAGAACATTAAGCCACCAAGAAAGGCCCCAGTGCCAGCCTGGGACCTCAATTTTGTCTTAGAAAAACTGACTCTACCTCCATTTGAGCCAGCAGCTTCAGTTGACTTGCAAGTTCTCTCATGGAAGACAGCTTTCCTGTTGGCAATTACCTCAGCAAGAAAGGTTTCGGAGCTACAGGCCCTAATGGCAATACCACCCTTTATTATTTTTCATAGAGACAGGGTTTCATTAAGGACCAACCCTACTTTTATGCCAAAGGTGGTATCTAGGGTTTCTTTAAATCAAGCCATTCATCTGCCTGCTTTCTTCCCCAATCCTGAGAATAAGGGGGAAAGACTGTTGCATACCTTGGACATTCACAGACAACTTCGATACTACCTGGACAGAACCAAGGCCAGTAGGAAGTCTGAACAACTTTTGTAGCTTACGCCTGCAGTCCAAGGAAAAGCAATTTCAAAACAGACTATTTCTAAATGGATTGGACATTGCATCAGATTCTGTTATTCCTTTCATGGAAAGACTGTTCCAGCCAATGTCAGACCACATTCCACCAGAGCTACAGCCACCTCTACAGCATTCTTAAGAGGGTGCCTACCAAGGACATTCTAGAAGCTGCTACATGGAGCTCCGTGCATACATTCTCCAAACACTACAATCTCCCTCTATACTCCAGATCCAGAGCAGGCTTTGCTTCGGCAGTCCTGCAGGGTTTGATTGCCACACCATCTCTTTCCTAGAGCATACCTCCTCCCCCAGCTAAGCTATTGTATTCTACCCACATGTTATGACTGCAGTTGCATTCTTGAAGGACATAGTACAGTTTTGTACCTACCATAAATGTAGATGTCCGATAGA
Organism: Protopterus annectens; assembly: GCF_019279795.1. Classification (NCBI taxonomy): domain Eukaryota; kingdom Metazoa; phylum Chordata; order Ceratodontiformes; family Protopteridae; genus Protopterus; species Protopterus annectens. Next base: position 1,586,232,903 of record NC_056732.1, on the reverse strand, counting down.
CATGCAACTGCAGTCGGATTTTCCCTCCCTCCATACCCCTCTATGCCTAGGGTCCACTCCTATCCCTGTTCTCTTAGCTGGGGATATCTGTTATGGTGTATTTGTTTTATTGCTCATTTATTTGTTTGGAATCCTGTTTTTGTCTTCCAATTTTATTACAGCCTTCCTTGGAGGGCACCTGGGGCAAGAAACACTGAAGAAAATGGCGTCGGCTGATGCTTATGTACTCCAGCCGCTCTGACGTCGGAGAGAAATGCGACATCAGCCGACGTCGGACCCAGACTTTGGAATCCGGCCGACTGAGGGCTGCCTGAGGCAGGACAACCCACATGTTATGACTGCATTTGCATGTCTATCGGACATCTACATTTATGGTAGGTACAAAACTGTACTTTTCCCTCCCTCCAGCCCTCTTGTGTCTCTCTCTCTTCTCTGTGTCTATTACTCACCCCTTTCATGGGTATTGGTATTGGTATTTACTTTTTACTGGTGGTGTTTTCCCTGGTGGTGTTTTCCCTCCATAACTTAGCTCCCTATTTAGGGGGCTCCTGACCTTTGAGGGAAGAAAAACTGATGTAATGGTGTTGGCTGCCTGTTTTTATACCCCTGACGTCAGTTCTAGAGTGACAGCAACCGATGCAGAAATACTAAGTCTCTGGTATTCGGGCAGAATGAGGGCTACCTGCAGGCAGATAACCCAAGTGTGAAGACTGCAGCAGTGAATACACTCCAACATCTGCATTTATGGTAAGTGTACACAACTGTTCTTTCCAATGTTGGCATTTCTGCCTGCCCCTAAGTCTCTGTCCTTTTCCAATCCTTTCTTCCTCTGGTGTCTGTCATGGCCATGGAATTTCTGAAAGTCCTGAGATGTTCATCGTATTTCACTGTTGCAGTCATTACAGTCGGGTTATCTTGCTGGCAGGCTACCCACAGTCGGCCTGAATTCCAAAGTCTAGGTCCGGCGTCAGTTGCTGTCACCTCTTCCCTGACGTCAGTGCGCCAGGGATATAAAATATGCAGTGACACCATTTTCTTCCGTCTTTCTTGCCGCACGGTGCCTGAAGCAAAAGCAGTTCGCAAGTGCCAGTCGGCCAACTTCTGAGATTTTCAAATTCAAATTTCAGATCCGAAGTCTTCATTAAAGCTAAGTACCCCTTTGGGGAAACTTTTTTCTTGCTCCAGACTGATGTCAGAAAAAGGTAATAATTGTATTTCTTGTGGGAAGCAAATACCTCATAAGGATTTTCACTCTTACTGTATTCCTTGCCTAGGCCCTGATCACAACGTTGCTAGTTGTCGGTTTTGTGCTAGATTTAACCAACGCACTATTAAGCGTCGGTACAATTTTACATTTCATTACTTTGGCAGAAGGTTCAATTATATAATGCCATCGGAACAGCCGACTACCGGAGTTTATAAAAAGCGCAAAGAAAAGGACAGGCATCCGAGGTCCAAAACCGATGACGAGGCTCCCGCTAGGCCTGTCGCTGGTTCTCAGTGAGGCGCTTTCGCAGCCCCTGGCGCCCGCTACCTCAGAGCCACAGGCCGCTTCCGACTCTCACATGGAGCCGACTAGGCCGCTGGAAACTCAAGGTATTTGACACTCGGAAACTATTCCCTCAGATGGGTCTGGAGCCGCTGAGCAGGCATTGGCTTCTGAGGATGTTTTCAGGGCTACACAGTTATATGTGAAACTTACTTCAGCTTCAAAGGCAAAGACTAAAGCAGTTCTTAAGACAAAGAAACAAGTACAGCATTCTTCTGGACAGGCCACCATGCCTAAAAAACAGATGCTTAAAATGGCTGAAGACCTAATTACTTTGATCAGGGGTTCCCATCCCCCATCTGATAAGAGGCGTAGGCAAGAGATAGAATACGAATCTTCAGACCAGGTTTCCTTTTCCTCTGATTCCTCTTCCGATCAGGAATATTCCATTCCTCCCTATGAGGATTCTGATGCTGAAGAATCTATCCCTCCAGCCTCTCCTCCTGATGATTATTCTTTTGGGGAGACTCTGCATACAATGAGGGAGCATTTCCACTGGGAGAGCCAAGATTACTCATACTCCAAGAAAAGGCTCAGAGACTTCCTTTTATTACCTCAGCACAGGCCCCTTGCTATCCCACCTGTTTTAGACATTGTAGATGGGGTATTTTCAGAGTCCAGTCTATCTCCAGACTCTTTACCACCAGCCCCTGTTAAGCCAGACAGATACTACAGGGTTCCTGATTCACATAAATTTCTTTATAAAAACCCTGCTGCTGACCCAGAAACCATCTCTCAGGGTCCCAAAGGGGTCAAGGCTTCCACTGCAAAAAACCCTATCCCCTCTGATAGGGATTCTAGGGCCCTGGACCGATGGGGGAAAAAGATTTATACTTCTGCTACATTGGCTGTAAGAGCTTTAAATTGCCAATTTCATATGCTTAAATATCAGCAATATCTTATGTCACTGCTTAAACATAAAATGTTAAGAAATTCAGAATGTGCAGAAAATAAAGAAATGCAGGATTTATTGCATGCAGCTGAACAAGTAGGAAAGCATACATTGCAATGTGGTTTTGATTCTCTAGAGGTACTCCTGCAGGGCCGCTGTTACGGGTTCTGTCATTAGGAGGCATGCTTGGTTAAAAGAACAGAATCTGCCGGATTATGTCAAAGCAAAGCTATTAGATCCTCCATTACAGCATGATACCTTGTTTGGTGTTAAAGCAGAAGAGGTGTTGAAGAAAATGGAGGACCAAGCTAAATCTATGCAAACAGTCAAGGATTTCTTACAGGTACAACCTCCCAGATTTAGCAGAAACTGGCCTACAAAGAATTGGTCATTTCCAGTGTCAGACAGGCCACAAAGCGGCAAATACAGAAGCCCCAGAGGCAGATCACAGCCCCAATGCTCATACAGGCCTAAACAATGGGGTGTGTCTACCTCCAAAAGCGGAGAGGAAAAATCACAGTCATACAGGAAACAGTCTCAATGACTTTCCCCTGCCAGCACCAAGCACTTATCTTCTGGCAGCCCCTTTGGGGGGAAAACTAGCACTTTTTTCACAAAATTGGCACATGATCACCCAGAACAAATGGGTCCTAAATATCGTATCACAAGGCTACAGGTTCCACTTTCACACCCTGCCAAGGCCAAACGGTATGCCAGATCTGCCACGCAGTCAATGGGCAGAGGCACAAAAACAAGTTTCATCCCTCATGGACATGAGGGCTATTCAGTTGGTACCACAGCAAGAGCAGGGACTAGGATTCTACTCAAGGCTATTCTTGGTGCCCAGAAAGGACAAAGCCTAGAGACCAGTACTGGACCTGTCTATCCTAAACACATTCCTGGATATCCCAAAATTCAAAATGTTAACTCTGCAGCAGCTTCTGCCCATGCTGGGCAAGAGGGCTTGGCTTGTGACTTTAGACCTAAAAAAGGCATACCTGCATGTCCCAATCAGACAGTCATGCAGAAGATGCCTCAGATTTATAGCTGGATCTATGCATTACCAATTCTCTGCACTGCCCTTTGGCTTATGTACTGCGCCCAGGGTCTTCACAAAATGCCTGGCACCAGTGATTGCTTTTTGCAGACAAAGAGGAATACAAATATATCCTTACTTGGACGACTGCCTTATTCAAGCAGAGAACAAGGACATTCTACTACAGCATCTGGCAGTTGTAAAAAGATTACCTACAGGTCTAGGGTACACAGTAAACGAAAATAAATCAAAACTCGTACCCTCTCAAGAGATAATATTCCTGGGTGCAAGTTTAAATACAGCTGCCCAGATGGCTTATCTCACGCCAGACAAACAGGCAACTGACTACTTATTTCAAAATGTTGGCCACAAAGACCCAGTTATCTGCAAGAAAAGTTCTGCAGGCTTTGGGCTTCATGGCATCCTGCATTCTGCTAATTCCATATGCAAGACTGCATATGAGGAAACTTCAATTGTATCTAAAAAGTGTTTGGACTCAACATTGCCACAGCCTGGAAACAATATTTACCCTCATTCCCTGCCTGCAACAGGAGTTTCAATGGTGGGCAAAAGCCTGTCACCACAACACGGGACAGCCATTCACCTTACCCACAGCCAGGCAGACATTGACAACAGATGCATCAGATTATGCCTGTGGGGCCCATATGGCAGGAAGATATATTCAGGGCACATGGTCTGCAAGTCAAATGCATCTACATATCAATCAAAAAGAGATGCTAGCTGTTTAGAACGCCCTGACAGCTTTCAAGGATCTACTTCATCCAGGACAACTACTGATAAGGACGGACAATACTACAGTTATGTGGTACATAAACAAGCAGGGAGGCACACATTCCTACCCCCTCTGCAGGCTAGCCATGAACTTGTGGGACACAGCATTGACTTATCAAGTACATCTGCAAGCACGATTCCTGCCAGGAAGGACAAATACTCTGGCAGACGAACTAAGAAGAAACCTAATGGATCCCTACGAGTGGAAATTGGATCCACAAGTCTTCACCATGATAACAAGGAACTGGGGATGCCCGGACATAGACCTATTTTCCTCTCCTCACAGCTACCAACTACAGAAATTCTGCACAAGGACTTATCACACGCAAGCATGGAAAGTGGATGCTCTATCTTTCAGCTGGAAACACCTAACAGTATACGCCTTTCCTCCTCTGCCTCCCCTCCCCAAGGTACTCCTCAAGGTCAGACAAGAGAAACCAAAAATGATACTGATTGCTCCAGACTGGCCCCGCCAGAACTGGTACCCAATCCTGAAGAGCCTGTCTCAATGCCCAGCTTGGACTTTACCTCAGATTCCTCACTTATTGACCCAACAAGACTGTCAAATGCAGCACAGCCAACTCAGGACCTTAAACCTGGCAGCATGTTGGATAATGTAGCCAGTCAAGGCACACCTCTCTCTAAAGCAGTGATGGATGTTATTTTGGAGGCCAGGAGGCCTAGCACCAGAAAATCTTATGCAGAAAAATGGAAGAGATTCTGTTATTGGAACCAGGCACAAGATTTTGAAACGATTGATGTCCTTCAAGGATGCATCTGCAGTCCTAACAAATGGGTTGTCCTGTCCTCAGGCAGCCCTTCGGTCGGCCAGATTCCAAAGTCTGGGTCTGGCCTCGGCTGATGTCGCACTTCACCCGACTTCATAGCTGCAATTCTTCGGGTATAAAGGTATCAGCCGACGCCATTTTCCTCAGTCTTTCTTGCCGCGTGGCGCCCGAAGCAGAAGCTGTTCGCAAGTGCCGGTCGGTCAGAACCAGAGATTACTACTACCGAAGACTTCTAAAAGCTAAGTACCCGTTGGGGACTCTTTCTTGCCTCAGCCGATGTCAGAAAAAGTGAATAACTGTTTAACTTGTGGGAAACAAATACCTCATAAAGATTTCCACTCTTACTGCCTACCTTGTTTAGGCCCAGACCACGATGTAGCAGCTTGTCTAGCCTGTGCTTCTTTCAACCGACAGACACTTAGACGTCGGTCGGAATTTGCTGAGGAGTTTTTCGGCTCCGCTTTTGCTTACAACATGCCATCGGAAACTCCGACTTCACAATTAACTAAAAAGCGCAAGGAGAAGGACCGACACTCGCGGTCCGCGGTTTCGGCCGAAACCGCGGTTAAGTCAACCGCGAGTGTCTCGGTTTCGGCTGAAACCGAGTCCATGGTTCTTCCTTCGGCCGAAAGCTTGCCTCCTACCGAGGCCTCATCCAGCATGGCTGAATCTGCTACTGAAATCCCACCTGCTCTTTCAGGTTCACAGGATTTATCTGATACTATACCTTTAGATATATCTACTCCTGCACTTGGAGCTGCTAGGCCCCCTGCATCCATGTCGATTAAGGCTTTTGCCAGGGCTAAAGCAGCAAAATCAACCAAAACTGTGCCTGCTAAGACCCCCTCTCACAGGCCTAGCTCTAGTACTCAAATGCTTAGTCTAGCAGAGGATCTCATTTCTTTGATCCGGGGATCCCAACCTCACCCTGACAGGGCCTCTCACCCACCTCCAGAGAAGAGGCCTAGAGCAGAGCCCCCTGAGCCAGTTTCTTCAGATTACTCCTCTGATGATTCAGAAAATACAAACCCTCCAGAGGGCCCTTATTCTCCTTATGAGGACTCTGATGCAGAAGACTCCATTCCTTCTGCCTCTCCGCCTGAGGAATTTTCTTTGGGGAAACCTTGCATGCTATGAGGGAACAATTTCAATGGCAGGGCCAGGATTTTTCAGACTCTAGGAAAAGGCTTAGGACCTTTTTGCATTTGCCACAGCATAGGCCTTTAGCCATTCCTCCAGTACTTACTGTTGTGGATGATGCATTTAATGATGCTTGTACTGCTCCTGATTCACTTCCTCCGGCCCCTGCTAAGCCCGACAGGTACTACAGGGTTCCAGACACACATTATCATTTGTATAAGGCTCCTTTTGCAGATCCTGAAACTATTTCTCAGGGACCCAAGGCAGTAGCAGCTACCTCTGCCAAAAACCCCCTCCCCTCTGAAAGGGAATCTAGGGCCTTAGGGAGATGGGGTAAAAAAGTTTATACTTCTGCTTCTCTTTCGGCTAGGGCCTTAAACTGTCAATTGCACATGATTCAGTATCAGGAATTTGTTAGATCAGTTAACTAAAAAACTGTCCTCGCCTGAACCATTAGACAAAAAATCTCTTCAGGAAATGGTACATAACATTCAGCAGGTCAGTAATCATTCCTTAAAATGCAGCTATGATGCACTGGAGGCTTCCTTTAGATCAGCTATGACTGGTACAGTGATCAGAAGGCATGCATGGTTAAAAGAGCAGTCCTTACCAGACCATGTTAAATCAAAGCTCCTAGATGCTCCCATGGATAAGCTCAATTTGTTTGGCTCCCCTGCACAGCAGGTGCTGAAGAAGGTGGAAGAGAAAGCAAAATCTGTCCAGACAGTCAAGGATTTCTTACAGGTCCAGCCTCCAAGGTTTAGTAGGAACTGGCCTTCCAAGAATTGGTCCTTTCCAGACACCACCAGAACACAGAGAGGCAGGAATAGGCGCCCAAGAGGCAGGGGTCAATCTAGAGGTGCCTACAGGGGACGTCAGTGGCAGCCTAACAACCAGCGAAGTACTGCCACAGATCCAGCCACTACCACTTCCACAGGACAATCACAGTGACTTGACTCTGAGACCGCCTACCAGGGAACAACTAGAAGCACCCTTAGGCGGGAAGCTAGCCTTATTTTCAGTAAACTGGCATCACATCACAGGAGACAAATGGATTTTACAGACAGTAGACCAAGGTTACAGGTTTCGCTTCCATACTCTACCAAGGAAGAGAGGAATGCCAAACCTACCTCCAAATCAAAAGACAAAAGCTCTGGAACAAATAGACCACTTAATAAGGATGAGAGCTATAGAAAAGGTACCGTCTATGGAACAAGGGCAAGGATTTTACTCCAGACTTTTCCTGGTGCCAAGAAAAGAAAACCATTGGAGACCTATTCTCAACCTGTCCGCTCTAAACACATATCTCATTGTTCCAAAATTCAAAATGCTGACCCTACAGCAGCTTCTTCCCATGCTGGGCAAGGAGTCTTGGCTGGTAACTCTAGATCTCAAGGAGGCATACCTGCACGTCCCCATACGACCAAATTGCAGAAGATACCTCAGATTTCTTGCAGGATCAGAGCATTATCAATTCTCAGCATTGCCCTTTGGCTTATCTACTACACCCAGAGTATTCACGAAATGCCTGGCATCAGTAATTGCTCATTGCAGGCTTCAGGGAATTCAAATTTACCCTTACCTGGACGACTGCCTGTTACAAGCGGACAACAAAAACAAATTAGCAAAAGATTTGAAAAAGGTCATTCATCTACTGCAAGCCCTGGTATACACAGTCAATATAAAAAAGTCAAGGCTGATACCATCCCAAAGGATAACTTTCTTGGGTGCAGAACTGGACACATCAAATCAAATGGCATCCCTCACAGCAGAAAAGCAGAAGCTCCTTCCTCTCTATTTCATGGCATTAACAACGCAGAACCAGCTAACAGCAAGGAAAGTCCTGCATGCCCTGGGTTACTTGGCATCCTGCGTAATATTGATTCCACATGCCAGACTACATATGAGGAAGTTGCAATGGTACCTAAGGAATTTATGGTCTCAGCACAAGCACAGCCTAGAAACACAAATTCCAATAATTCCATGCCTGAAGCAAGAATTCCAATGGTGGGTTCAGGCCTGTCAATTGAACAAAGGACTGCCCTTCCACAGCCCTCAACCAAGCCAGACTATCACCACAGACGCCTCAGACCTCGGTTGGGGGGCACACATGCTGGACAAGTGCATACAAGGCTTATGGACTCAAGACCAGCTGAACCTACACATAAATCAAAAGGAGATGCTGGCAGTAAAACTGGCAATTCAGGCATTCAGACCGTTTCTTCAACAGGGTCAATTGCTGATAAGGATGGACAACACCACAGTTATGTGGTACATCAACAAACAGGGAGGCACACATTCATACCCTCTATGCCGGATGGCAATGGACCTCTGGAATGTGGCCCTGAGCTTCAACATTCAGCTACAGGCAATATTTGTACCAGGAAAAGAAAATATACTAGCAGATATCCTAAGCAGAACTACCATGGATGCCCACGAATGGATGCTGCATCCAGACATCTTCAAATCCATTACAAGGAAATGGGGACTACCAGAAATAGACTTATTCGCATCCCCACACAACCACCAATTGAAAAAATTCTGCACAAGGGCATACCACCCACTTGCTTGGAAGGTGGACTCCCTATCTTTCAGTTGGAAAAACCTGACAGCATATGCATTCCCACCTCTTCCTTTGATGCACAAGGTGCTATTGAAGATCAAAGAAGACCGCCCAAGGATCATCCTGATAGCTCCAGACTGGCCGAGGCAGCATTGGTACCCATTACTGAGGAGTATGTCTCGAGAACAAATATGGCCTCTGCTCCTAGTTCCCTTTCTGCTAACACAGAACAACTTCAAAACCCTGCATCCAAACCTAAAAACGCTGCAGCTAGCTGCCTGGAACATTGCATAAGACAAAATAACCCAGATTTATCTCAAAGGGTTAAAGACATTATCTTGGAGGCTCGCAGACCCTCAACAAGGAAAACTTATTCAGCAAAATGGAAAAGATATCTCATTTGGAGTGCAGCAAAAGGAGAAAATGTGTCACTGGTAAACATAGCTAACATCCTGGAATACTTGGCAGAACTTTTCCACAATGGCCTGTCCTATTCTTCCATTAAGATTCATGCATCAGCTATTTCAGCAGAATACAACACGGACCCTCCAGTCTTCTCACATCCTCTACTCAGGCAGTTTCTGAGAGGAATTAAAAATGTAAAACCACCAAGGAAGCCACCATTGCCCGCATGGGACTTGAACTTTGTGCTAGAAAAGTTGACACTCCCTCCTTTTGAGCCAGCAGCAACAGCAGAATTACAGTACTTATCATGGAAAACTGCTTTCCTGCTTGCAATCACTTCAGCAAGAAGGGTTTCTGAATTACAGGCATTAATGGCAGTACAGCCCTTCCTTATCTTCCATCAAGATAGAGTGTCCATGAGAACTAATCCTACTTTTATGCCAAAGGTGGTCTCCAGGGTATCTTTAAACCAAGCTATCCACCTGCCTACATTCTTCCCCAACCCACAGAACAGGGGAGAAAGACTATTACATACCTTGGATGTACATAGGCAATTGCGCTACTACCTGGACAGAACCAAGAGCAATAGAAAAACTGACCAGCTACTGGTAGCATATGCAACAGGAATGGAAGGAAAAGCAATTTCAAAACAGACAATCTCTAAGTGGATAGGAAATTGCATTAGATTTTGTTACTCTTACCATGGAAAGACAACTCCAGAAAACATCAGACCTCACTCCACAAGGGCTACAGCCACTACTACAGCTTTGTTACGAGGAGTGGCTACCAAAGACATTTTAGAGGCTGCTACTTGGAGCTCCGTGCATACATTTGCCAAGCATTATAATCTACCCTTATACTCCAGATCCCGAGCAGGTTTTGCCACTGCTGTTTTGCAAGGGATCTTAACTACACCATAATCTTATTATTACCTCCTCCCCCAGTTTGGCTGTGGTATTCTACCCATTTGTTAGGACTGCAGATGCATCCTTGAAGGACATAGTACAGTTTTGTACCTACCATAAATGTAGATGTCCGAGAGGTATGCATCTGCAGTCAGGATTACCCTCCCTCCTTCCCCTCTGTGGTACTCCTAGGGTATTTGCCCATCTTCTAGCTAGCTGGGGGAATCTATTATGGTGTATTTGTTTGTATATATGTATATACATGTTTATTTTTATTTGCTCTCTGTTATTTGGAAACTTTTACATTTACCAAATTTAGCCTTCCTAGAGGGCACCTGGCATCTGGGGCAAGAAACACTGAGGAAAATGGCGTCGGCTGATACCTTTATACCCAAAGAACTGCAGCTATGACGTTGGGTGAAGTGCGACATCAGCCGAGGCCAGACCCAGACTTTGGAATCCGGCCGACCGAAGGGCTGCCTGAGGACAGGACAACCCATTTGTTAGGACTGCAGATGCATACCTCTCGGGCATCTACATTTATGGTAGTTACAAAACTGTACTTTCCAAATATTCCTCAGATTTTGCAGTACTTAACTGAGGTGCTTGATAAAGGCCTTTCTTTTTCATCAATTAAAATTCATGCCTCTGCCATTTCAGCTCATTACAATATGGAGCCACCTATTTTATCTCATCCATTACTAAGGCAGTACCTCAGAGGGGCCAAAAACATAAGACCCCCAAGGAGAGCATCAATACCTGCATGGGACCTGAACTATGTCTTGGAAAAACTCACACTGCCTCCGTTTGAACCAGCCTCTGCAGCTGATATTAAATTCCTATCCTGGAAAGCAGCACTGCTCCTAGCAGTAACCTCTGCTAGATGAGTCTGAGTTACATGGCTGTGGAACCTTTTTTCATTTTCCATCCTGACAGGGTTTTTCTGAGGACAAACCCTACATTTATGCCTAAGGTAGTGTCCAGTGTGGCCCTTAACCAAACAATTCATTTGCCTACTTTTTATCCAGACCCACAGAATAAGGGTGAGAGAATTCTGCATTCTTTGGACATTCACAGGCAGCTACGCTTCTGCTTGGATAGAACCAAAGCTTTCAGAAAGACCAAACAACTTCTAGTGGTATATATGCTGCAGGATCACAAGGGAAGCCTATCTCAAAGCAGACTATTTCAATGTGGATAGGTCACTGCATTCGTTTCTGCTATTCACAGCATGGCAAAGCAGTGCCTAAGGGCATCAGGCCACATTCAACCAGAGCAGCAGCCACTTCAGCAGCCTTCCTCAGAGGAGTACCAACCAAAGACATCTTAGAGGCTGCAACTTGGAGTTCAGTGCATACTTTTACAAAGTACTATCATTTACCTCTCTATTCTAAATCCAGGGCAGGATTTGCCACTGCAGTTCTGCAGGGCCTGATAGCCTATCCTAATCCTACTTAGCACCAGCCTCCCAACCTTAGCTTTGGGATTCATCCCAATTGTAATGACTGCAACAGTGAACCACGATAAACATAGTACAGTTGTGTACCTACCATAAATGTAGATGTTAGAGTGTATTCACTGTTGCAGTCCAGGTTACCCTCCCACAATCCCCCTTTTCCTTTGCTGGGACTTGCCTGTATTTCTCTATTCTATACAACCTATGTGGTGTATTTGCTTATAGATGATAGAAAAGTTGTTTTTGTGCATGCATGCTTACTGGCATAATTTAGCCTACCATTTTAGGGGCACCTGACATCTGGGGCAAGAAAAACTGAAGAAAATGGCGTCGGCTGCATCTTTTATACCCCTGGCGCACTGACGTCAGGGAAGAGGCGACAGCAACCAACGCCAAACCTAGACTTTGGAATTCAGGCCGACTGCGGGTAGCCTTGCCAGCAGGATAACCTGATTGTAATGACTGCAACAGTGAATACACTCGAACATCTACATTTATGGTAGGTACACAACTGTACTTTTCATGGCTTTTAACATTCCTATGCTTCCTCTCACCAGGCTCTGTATGAAGAAACTTCAGTGGTACCTCAAATCAGTGTGTTTTCAACATTGCCACTCTGTGGACTTCCCACTGCCTTTTCTTCCTTACCTCATCATCAACTTTCTCTCAGTCCAGGGCTTCCTTTTCTAGCACCAGTTCCCACTCAGGAGCTTTTTACAGATGCCTCAGACAGGGGATGGGGTGCCTTCTGTGGCCTTCTGAAACTTTATGGTTTCTGGCCTCCTAATCAGAAATGAGGGCTCTGCTTTTGGCTGTGCAAGCTTTTCATTCCCTCTTTCATCCTGGCCATGTCAAAGTTTTCACAGACAATACCACAGTGATGTGCGTCAACAAGCAGGGGAGCACAAGGTCCTATCTTCTTTGCAGACTAGCTGTTCAAGTGACTCTTCAGGCAGTTTACATTTCCTCAGTGCACAATATAGTGACAGACTATTTGACCAGGTCCAGCACACAAGCTCATGAATGGATGCTTCACAGAGATGTGTTCCTGGACATTTCCCATTGGTGGGGTGTTTCTCTGGTAGATCTTTTCATCTCCCCTCTTAGCAGGCATCTTTCTCTTTTCTCTTCCAGAGCCCCAAGTCCTTTGGCTTGGAAAGTGGATGTCCCATCTTTTCCTTGAAATACGGATGTTTCTGTACACTCAGCCCACACTTCCTCTTTTACCATGAGTGTCATATTTCAAATGAGATGTTAAGGCCCATCTGCTTGAGTTGGTGGTAGCTCAGGTGGATGTAAAATACCCCATGGCACCAATTGAAAAGAGTAGGGGAACTTCTCAGATGCCCTCCCCAAATTTTCTCTAATAGTACAAGTAATAGTTTAAATACTACCTCAGGTTCCCCCTGAAAATTAGGTACTAGCCTAGTGGGACTAACGCAGGCAACAATGGATTTAAAAAAATAGATTTGCATACACAGCTCTGATATTATTTAGACAAAGCTAAAGTAATTTGCATATCTGAGCAGCTTTTTTTTCTTTTCATCCCAGGACTTTGTCTCCTCCTAGATTTCTATGTCCATTTCATTCTGTTATTCTTTTCATGGCAAATGGCCTTCTTCACCTGTAAAGACACATTCTGTTAGGGCAGTTGCCTTCTCTGGTGCTTTTTTCAAGAGTCTGGATACTAATTCTGCCATTGAGGCTGCTACTTGGTCCTCCGTTCATACTTTCACTGCACGTTGGATGATGTTTCCAGGGCCAGAGCAGGCTTTGCCAAGGCTATCCTGCACGGGTTTGTGGAGGGTTTCTTTGTACCTTCCTCCTCCCAAGCTTCCTCTTGAGCTCTTGTACTCTCTCTCAGATGAAGAATACTGCAGCAGTGATAGGAAAGACATCGAAAATTGTATAAAATCTTACCATAACGAAATACGTCCTTCTCTTCACTGTTGCAGTATTCAGTCCTTCCCTCCTTCCCCTTTGTCCTTTCTCTTGCCCCGTGTTCTGGTTGCCCTTCTGACCAAGGAGCCTTTCTCCATTCATCCTTCTTTATTTTTCCTTCTGGATGCACATATTTCCCTTTGGTTCTGGGGATATTCTGTTCATCCTGAGGCTTTTTTTTTAATTCTAAGTGTTTGCATCCATATGCCACCTTTATAACCTGTGTTTTGCACTAAGAGCATACGTGTGATGTATGGCGCCTGTAAGAGCTGAAGGCTTTGGTATACTGGTTTCTCACTGCACTATCCTTGGCAGGAGCTCTCCTTGGTGAATAATACTGCGTCAGTGAAGAGAAAGATCTCTACTGTTACAGTAAAATTTTGCACAGCTGTACATTTATACAAGGCGGCAGCGGTGGTGCAACAGTTGGCGTTGCCGCCTCACAGCAATAGGTTCTCCGGTTCGATCCTCTGCTGTGGTGCCTTCTGTGCTGAGTCTGCATGTCCTCCTTGTGTTCACGTGGGTTTCCTCCAGGTGCTCCGGTTTCCTCCCACATCCCAAAGACATGCTGTAGGTGGATTGGGTACTCTAAATTGGCCCAAGGCTTGTGTGTGTGTGTGTGTGTGTGTGTGTGTGTGTGTGTGTGTGTGTGTGTGTCTTCCGTGGAAGGTTGGGTGCCGGGCTGGCAACTCGACAATGTAAAACTCCACTGCCAATCATGAGCGGACAGGTGATCCGCTGTGGCGACCCCTAACTGGGAAAAGCCGAAAGAAGAAGAAATAGTTGTGAATTATTTAGCTGTATTTCAGTTGATAAGATGAATTGTTGTGTAAGGTCTTGGAATTTAGAGAGATTTGGCTGAGTAGATTAGGGTCAAGTCATCAGTGTATTGAATTAGGGTAGCATTTTTTTTGTAGCATTGTAGAGGTCCTTGATGAATATGTTCCAAAGTTTAAAAGTGTGGGACCTTGTGTAAGCCCTCATGGATTACATCAATACATACTGGCAAGAAGGTGGAAAATCAATTTTTTGTTTCACTGCTTGTGCTTTATTTGAGAGGGTGCTATTGGAACCATTGCAGTGAAGAGTTAGTGAGGCCGAAGGATGAGAGTTTACATAAGATTATCTGGTGGGAGACCGTAACAAAAGCTTTTAGTAAGTCTAGGAAAATGGTGGAAACTAGGTTTCCTGTGTTTCTTTTGATGTTTACAGTTTTAACAAAATTCAGCAAAGCAGTAGTTGTGCTGTGATGAGGATGAAAACCATGTTGAGTTGAAGACAGAAGGTGGTTGTCTATTATAAAGTTCAGAATTTGCACATGAATATGTTTTTCTAATGTTTTTGAAGGCAAGAGAAAATGGCAATTAGCCTGTAGTTTGAAAGATCTGTAGTGATTCCTCCACGCTTGCGCATTGGAATAATGGATGTATTTTCCGTAGTGTGGGTACTTTATTTTCACATATGAACTGCTTTGTCATATTTGAAATTGTATTTACAGTAGCTTCATCTGCTCTTTTAAGGTATTTGTCAGGTAGGTATATTGTCACGAGTAGTTGTAATAGACTTTAATTTTTGAAGTATTTTTGAATGTTATCTGTAAGAACTGATTGGAAGGAGAAATACTGAAGGAGGTTATTTGACTAAGTAGGGACCTCAAGAACTTGATATTAATTGCCTGGTTGGTTAATAACTGTACTATCTTTATAAAAGTAGGTATTGAGTTGGTTAGCTGTGGTATCATTTTGTTTGTGTGTTTGGTGTTGGCTGTGTAGCTTCTCCTGGATTAGGCATTTTATTGACTGAGTTCCAGAACAGTTTTGGATTAATGGTGTGTAGGTCTGATTATTTATTTTAGAACAATTAACTTTCTCCATTTGAACCTTCTAATTGGGCTCTTTCAAGGTTCTTAACATGGATAGCATTCTAGCTGATCCTTCTAACTTCTGCAAGAAGAGTATCTGATTTGTAAGCTGTCATTGTGGATCAGCATTTTGTCATTTTCCACAAAGATACAGTTTCCATAAGAACTAATCCTTTCTTAATACCCAAAGTAGTCTCTGAGTTTATTTTGAGCCAAGCTGTCCATCTCCCTGTTTTTGTTTTTCCAGAGCCTAAAAATGAAACCTGAAACCGAAACACTAATACGACCTTTATGTACTTCTAGCTTGATAACATCATGAGCAGATTTGGTCCTTATCATTGCTAGTCAAAACAAACTGCAAAATAAAAAGATAAAAAGCTAGAATGGCCCCAAGCTGAGTTATCCACTGCTTAAGTAAGACTTTATGGGCTTCTTTGTTTCCTTTTTGTAAGACTTTTATTTGTGTTAAATTAGTAAAGCAGATGAGTGTTGTAAATGTTTTTAGGCACTGTGTGAAGATCACCTTAATTCACAATGTAGAATATTAAGAAACAATAATATAATAAGGTGGAGTAACATTGTTATTGGTTAAGATTGTTTAGGCAGATCTGAAGAAGTGTTGCAGGAAAGTGCTGCTATGAATTACTGGAACCTTTATCTTTTATATGTACAGTGCTGTTAACCATGTTAGCTAATGAAAAGCCTGCAGCGGCTTATCAGACAAAGCAGTTATACCTCACCCGGACGGCAAGCATTGAAACAATACCCAGTAAACATCAACCTTTTCAGACCCGGACCAGTTGTTGTAAGCTTCCAAACTGGAAAACCACAGCATCTGATTGGTCTAGACAAAGCTCTATTAGAAACGTGATTTTTGAATTAAGACCAATGGCATAGTTCACAAACTATAATGTTTGGCTCCTTGAACTTTCTTCTCAATTACCTTAATGCTTGGAACACTACTGGCTCTCAGGAACATTCACTAAATACCCTATGAGAAGCCTTTAGCGCAAAATCTTAACCAATGACATTTACTCCACCTTACTATATTATTGTCTCTTAATATTCTACATTGTGAAATAAGTTATAAATGATCAGCACACAGTGCCTAAAAACATTTACAGTGCTCATCTGCGTTACTAATTTAACACAAATAAAGGTCTTGCAAAAAGGAAACAAAGAAGTCTATCAAAGAGTCTATAAGCAGTGGATAACTCAGCTTGGGGCCTTTCTAGTTTTTTATCTTTTTATTTTGCAGAGCCTAAAAATGAGGAAGAAAGGATACTCCATGCTCTGGATTCCCACAGAAAAGGCAGACAGTTTCTGGAAGTTATAGTTCTGTTAAGATAATGTGATCAGTTATTCCTTTATTATGAGGGTAAGAAAGAAAGACCATGTGTGCCAAAGCAGACAGCTCTCAGATAGTTGTCTCATTCTATTACCTTTTGTTATGTAGGGTCAGTGATTACTCTATCAGGGCCTTGGCTTCATATGTGGCTTTTTGGAAAGGGTTGGATTTTGGAAGTATTCCATAAGGAGCAGGTTGGCCATCTGTACATAGCTTTACAAAACTGTACTAACTAGATTCTTATACTTGGACCATTCTCCAGTGGCTCCTGTACCCTCATATTTCTTCCTTCCAGTTCATTTAAGCTATGGTAGTTTACCCATGTAGCGATGAACATAGTGCAGTTGTGCAAGTAAATTTACCATGATGTTAGATTGAATGATCACAACTGCAGTAGCAGATGTCCTTCTGTTCTTATGTTGCAGTATTCTTAACATGGGGATTCATTACCAAAGCTGCCCCGATGTTCGGCCAGTATACAAAAGACTTTATCTACTGCAAGGTATGTGGGACGTCACACACAGGTCAGCAGCTAGCGTAGGCCATAAAAGTGACATCCACACACATCATCCTCAGAACTTAACCACCAGTCCATACACCATCTAGGATCGTCGTTCTGCTAGCCTAAGTTGTTTGCTGCTTACAAGAGGTTCAGCAAGAGTTTCAGATAAGTGCCCCATTGGAGTTTTCTTTTATATTTTTTTCTACTGCTTTTTTGCCGTGAGGTTACATGTCATCCAGTAAGGGCAAGTACCAATATGGAAGACAAATTCCACATAAAGACTATCACAACCATTGTCTTTTCTCCTTAGGATCTGACCATGACCATAAGTCTTGCCCTATCTGTATAGCTTTTGTTCCCAAGACCCTATGTAGCCACCTTTCTTCTCTTAATATTTACCTTGCGAGTCAGTGACTGAAAAGGTTAGCATGCAGCATTTTGAAGGGTACGTCAGGGTCTTCTACTGAGCCTGCTGTGAAGAAGGCTAAGAAGGTTAGGCCTGAAGCTTCAACTGCGCTTCCCCTTCCGGATGTCTCTCTTGAGATCGATGAAGACATGTCCGGATTTTGGCTCCGATTCTGTGGCAGCTAACACTTTGGAGGCCGCAAAGGATCCTGACATTGGCACTTCTTCGGAGGCTTTACAGACACGTCTTCAGAGGCTTTACAGACACGTCTTCAGAGGCTTTACAGACACGTCTTCAGAGGCTTTACAGACACGTCTTCAGAGGCTTTACAGACATCCGCTTTGGACGAACAGGGGAAACCCAAGCTCATCATTTCAGAAGGCCCTTGAGATATTCTGCAAAATTTAGTAAGGGAAGTCTTTCCAAAGAATGTCATTGAATTTAGCCCTATGTCAGGTCCCTCTACCTTTCATATCACTGATGTTCCTCTTAAAAAAGCAGAAAATCAAACATGTTTCTGCTCCTCAGGACCCGCCTGCACAAGGCTTGCTCAATGCCTTTATGGCTCTTAAACCTCCCTCTGGGGTTTCCCTACCTAGGCTTCTTACATCTTCACCCCAGAAAAGACTGAGTGCAGGATGTCCTTCTGTTCCAGTGTTGCAGTATTCTACATGTGGGTTTACCTTTCATCCTTTCACGTACGGCCAGTCAGTATTCCATAGTTTTTCAGATTTTTTAGTCCCTCAGATTGCATCAGGCGTCTGAAGTGGCAGCAGGAACATGGGCCATAAAAGTGACGTCCGTATGCACCAGCCCTCAACTTTTCAGCCACCAGTCATACTCCAGGTGTTCCTGCTACCCGCAGATGTCTGTGTTGAAAAAATCAGATAAATTCCCCAGTGGGGAACCTTTCAGACCTTTAAGTTAATTATAAGTATGTTCATGTCATCCAGAAGGGGCAAGTGTGAGTGTGGCCGACAGATTCCCCACAAGGACACTCACGATCAGTGCCATTTTTGTCTGAGTAAAAAACACGGCCACGAGTCTTTCCCTGTCTGTCAAGCATTCGTCCCTAAGACCCTTCTTCGATGATTGCAGGCTCTAAACCTTTATCTTGAGAACCAGCGGTTAAAGCAGCTTGTGTTAGGGATGGAAGGTGCTTCCAACGCCCCAGTAGAAACGCGGAAGAGGCCCAATTCCATGCAGCCTATCTCTTCCGCTGCGCCTCTAGCAACCAAACCTCAGCTTGTGGCCGACATCGGCCTGGCAGAGGAATCTTCTTCCGCCATGCAAGATAAAGCAAGTACCTATGAGGAAGCAGCACAAACTCGAGTGGATGGCACGTCCTTAGAGGCACTACAGGCATCTGCTCCAGACACCAGGGGGACCAGATTTCTCACTGGGCCCATAGGATTCTGCCGATCCCATCCACCCCTCTGACCCAAGGCCTTCTCCTACCCAGACAGCAGCTAGACCTGTAAAGAAAAAACAAAAGACAAAACATCTTTTTCCACCTCCTGAAAGCACTCCCAATTGGCAAACCTTCAGCCAGAGTCTCTTCGGTGCTTTTATGGCCCTATGCCCAACTTTGGTAGGAAGCTTTACCATTGTCCCTCCACTCCTGAGCCCTAGGCCTCTGTCCTCAGACTCTACCAGGAGCGACGAAGGGAAACTTTCAGACTCTTCAGAGGGCTCCCTCTCCTTCACTTCTCAGATCTACTTTCCACTGGGCTGTGGCTCCCTTGAAGAAGAGTCCATTGACCCTGACTCCCCAGCAGATGATTTAACCTTTGGAGAGACTATTAGTAAAATGACAGACCACTTCAAGTGGGAATCCGCTGTCGTGACTGAAGTACAGAAGAGGTTCTATGACCTCATACAAATGGACTGTCCCAGCCCTTCAGCTGTGCCTCCTATTCTGCCAGCCTTTCTGGATGCCATTTCTGCAGCATCCCACAACCCTGACTTATAGCCTCCAGCCCCACACAGGGATGATAGACTGTACAAAGTTCCAGAAACAGAGAAGCTTCTGATAAAGTGCCCCCCAGCTGACCCTGCCACTATCTTCATCTCCACTGATAGGGCTACCAAACTGTTACCCACTACTACTATTATCCCATCTGACAAGAGTAGCAAGACAGTGGAGCATCTGGGCAAGCAGATTTACACTTCTGCCACTGTGGCCTTCAGGGCCACCAACTACCAAATTCACATGGCTAAATATTCCTTAGCTCTGCTGAAAAAAGCCTCCAAGGACTTGGCTGACATCCCAGATTGTGCAGCCAAAGCCCCCACCCTCTTCTCCCTCCTAGCTCTCACCTCTCAGGTGAACAGACACTCCATAGTCAGCTAGGCCAGCTGCATCAGCTTCTGCCTTAAGGAGATATTCTTGGCTCTGCCTTCAGCCTCTCCCTGATAATTTCAGGGCTAAACTGACTGATGCCCCTTTAGATCACTCAGCCTTATTTGGCTTTAAGGTAGCTGACCTGTTCAAGTCTCTACAACAAAAAGGCAAAGAAATGCAGGACCTAAAACACCTGCTAGTATCACCCATCTCTAAGTTCCACAGGAACTACCCTGCCAAGACTCAGTTCATAAGAAAACAGTCTCGACCTGTGGTTCCCACTAGGACCAGGAGACCTCCTAGAAAGCAGCCCTCTGTGGCTAGAGCCTCTCCATCCACCATCCAGAGGCCTCCCTTTCAAGACAGGGCAGGTAGTGTCTGACTACCTGGCAGTCTTACCACCCCCCACCTCTCTACCCCTGTCTGCCTGCCTCTCTCACTGCCTTCCTGTGTGGTCCCACATCACCTTAGACAAATGGGTCCTTTCCATCATTCAGAACAGCTACTTCATGTACTGGGTCTCCCCTCCTGTACGAAAAGGCATTCCTCAGCCACCCACCAGTCAGCTCCACCTGATACAGCCTGTATTGCAAACACTACTGACTCGAGGCACCATAGAACCAGTTCCTCTGGAAGGAAAAGGAATAGGTTTTTACTCAAGAATTTTTCTGGTACCAAGGAAGGGAAGGGCCATGGAGACCTGTACTGGATCTCTCACTTCTCAACCCTTTCCTTAAGATCCCCACCTTCAGGATGCTCACTCTTCCCAGCCTCTTCCCTCTGCTGCTGCCCCAAGGGTTCTTGGCAACCCTAGACCTAAAGGATGCTTATTTACACATCCTAATAAAGCACAAATTCATAAAATACCTGAGATTTTTAGTGGGCTCATCCCACTTTCAATTTTCTGCCTTGCCCTTTGGGCTTTTCACTGCACCCAGGGCCTTCACAAAATGTCTGGCTCCAGTCGTCGCCTACTGCAGGACACAGGGAATCCAAATGTTTCCCCTACTTGGATGACCTGCTAATTCAGGCAGACAGTCAGAAGACCTTAACTCTTCATACTCAGTTTCTTCTAACCCTATTGTAGTCTCTAGGATTTCAAATAAATTACCAAAAATCTCACCTGGAGCCCACTCAGGACATTGCCTTACTGTGGTGCAGGATTCGGACAGACCTCATAAGCCCTTCCTGCCACCAGACAAGGTAGTTTCCTTCACAGACCACCTGTGCTGCATCCTCCAAGCATCAGAACTGACAGCCAGACTGTATTTGAGACTCCTGGGTTACATGACAGCTACCATTCCCATGCTTCCCCTAGCAAGACTGCACATGAGGAAACTGCAGTGGTACCTTCAGTCAGTCTGGACCCAACATTCTCACCCCCTGGAATTCAGGGTCCCCATCCTACCTTGTTTGAAACAAGAAATTCAGTGGTGGCTGGGACAAGTGGCCAACAACCCAGGAATGCCTCTCCAGCCACCCCCACCCACACAGATCATGCATACAGATGCTTCAGATTTGGGTTGGGGAGCCACATTGAGCCAAAGACATGTCCAAGGTGTGTGGCCAGTCTCACACTCACTAGAACACATCACTGTCAGAGAGATGAGGGCTATCCTCCTAGCTCTGCAAGCATTCCTACCTTACCTCCATCCAGGCCCACTAAAGATTTTCATGGACAGTACCGCTGTCCTGTGGTATCTCAACAAACAGGGAGGAACCAAGTTCTACCTCCTTTGCACACTAGCCGTCCTTGTATGCGAGCTAGCCTCATCACAGGGGATTACCTTGCAGACAGTTTACATCCCCTCCCTCCACAACGTCCAGGCAGACTACCTCATCACATCCATCACAAACACAACTACAAATGGATGCTTTTCAGAGAGGTCTTCATAGAAATCTTCCACAGGTGGAGTACACCTCAAATAGACCTGTTTGCCCCCTCCACCAACAGGCAACTACCTGTCTTTTGCACCTGGACACCAGACCCCAAGGCACTGGCAACAGATGCCTTCTCAATTCCTTGGAAAGGGAAGTTTCTGTATGCTTCCCCCCTTCCCTTTGATTCAAAAGGTGCTGCTGAAAGTACAGCATGACAAACCAAAAATCTTGCTGGTGACTCCCTACTGACCAAGACAGCATTGGTTCCCCCTTCTCCATTTGTCCTAGGGCAATCACCACAAATTACCTCCCTGAGTGGACCTGATCACACAGCATGAGGGATCTCCGATACATCCAAAGTAGTAGTCCCTACACCTCACCCTGTGACTGACAAGATTCTGATCCCCTTCAGACACCTGTACAATGAGGACGTGGTCAATGTTTTGCAAAATGCCAGGAAACCCAACACAAGAAAATCTTGCCTATCTAAGTGGAAAAGGTTTTCCATATGATGTCACAAAAGACAGCTGGACCCGCTGACAAGCGACATCCCTCTAATACTGTCTTACCTGTGTGAACTATTGTAGACAGGATGTTCTTCATGTTTCACTGTTGCATTCATCACATTTGGATTATCTGCTTGCAGTAGCCCTCAGTCAGCCTGATTATCAAAGTCTTGGGTCCTGCGTTGGTTGCTGTCTCATCTTCCATAACGTCAGGTCATCAGGGGTATAAAGCATGCAGCCGACATCATTACATCAGTATTTCTTGCCGTGCGGTGCCCGAAGCAGAAGCAGTTCGCAAGTTCCGGTCGGCCGACTCCTGAAATTTTTGTTTTCGAGTTTCAAAACCAAAGTCTTCAATTAAAGCTAAGGACTCCGTTGGGGAAACTTTTTCTTGCTCTAAACCGAATCAGTAAAAGTCAATAATTGTATTTCTTGTGGAAAGCAAATACCTCAAAGATTTTCATTTGTACTGTATTTCTTGCCTAGGCCCTGACCACGATTTACCTCGCTGTCGGTTTTGTGCCTTATTTAAACCACAAACTATTCGTCGTTGGTACATTTTCAATTCTAAATATTTTGGTACTCAGTTCAATTATCCAGGTAGGTCTTCTGTAAGCCACCCGTCTACCGACATTCTGAAAAAACGCAAAGATAAAGACAGAGACAGGCCGCCTAGGTCCAAAGCTGCCGACGATGTTTCTCCTAAGCTAGTTGCCAGTTCGCCGGTACTCAGTGAGGTGCTTTCGCAGCTCTTGATACCCGCTACTTCAGATTTGCAGGCCTCTACTGAGACCCATTCGGAGTCTGGTTTGCCACAAGATCCTTCAACTGTGGAACCTGCGGATGTCTCTACCTTGAATGGGTCCGGAGCTGCTGTGCAGGCACCCGTTTTTGAGGGTGTATTCAGGCCTACTGACTTGCATATTAAACCGACACCATCTTCTTCTTCTAGGCCTAAAACCCGAGCCATGCCTAGTAAACCGATGCCCAGACCGCATGGTCAGGCCTCTATGCCTAAAAAACAAATTATAAGAATGGCTGAAGACCTCTTATTATTTTAATCGGGGGAAGCCAACCTTCCCCCTCTAAGAGACCTAGGACTGAATTTGCTTTTGATTCTTCTGATCAGGATTCTTAAATTTCTGTCCGTCTCTGATTTACCCTTATCTACCTATGGAGGATTCTGATGCAAAAGGACTCTTATTCCCTCTGCTTCTCCCCCAGACGATTTTTCTTTTGGTGAAAGCTTGCATACTCTTAGGGAGCATTTTCACTGAGAAAGCCAGGATTATTCTGATTCTAAAAAGAGGCTTGGAGATTTCTTACTCCTGCCCCAACACAGGCCTTTAGCTATCCCTCCTGTGCTGGACATTGATGATGTCTTTTCGGAATCTAGCTTGACCCCTGACTCTCTACCTCCTGCTCTCAGAAAACCTGATAGATACTACAATGTTCCTGATTCTCAGAAGTTCCTTTTTAAAAATCCTACTGCGGATCCTGAGACCATTTCACAGGGACCCAAGGGCATTAAGGCCAAAAATCCTACCCCCTCTGATAGAGATTCCAGGGCGCTGGATAGATGGGGGTAAGAAGGTATAAACCTCTGCAACCTTGGCCATCAGGGCCTTAAATTGCCAGTTTCATATGTTAAAGTATCAGCAGCATATTATTGGATTGCTTAAACAGAAAATGATGATGATTCCTGATTGTGCTGAAAATAAAGGTTTACAGGATTTAATGCATTCTGCTGAACAGGTTAGAAAACATACTTTGCAATGTGGTTTTGATTCACTAGAGGCATCTTGCATGGCTGCTGTCACCGGGTCTGTACTTGCTTGGCTTAAGGAGCAATCTTTGCCAGATCATGTTAAAACTAAATTGCTGGGTGCTCCCTTAAATCAGGACCGCCTGTTTGGCAACAAAGCAGAAGTTCTTAAAAAGATGGAGGAAAAAGCTAAATATATGCAAACTATTAAAGATTTCTTACAAGTGCAGCCTCCTAGATTTAGTAGGCATTGACCCTCAAAAATTTGGTCCGTTCTTGCCTCTTCCAGGCCTTCTCAGTTCAAACCCAGAACCAGCAGAACACCCAGGCTTCAGTCCCAGGGTGCGCACAGGACTTAGCAGTGGGGGGCTTCCACTTCCAAATCAGAGAGTAGTAAGACTCCCCCCTGTGGTAAGCTGTCTCAATGACTTAACTTTAAAACTTCCAAGCACTTTTCAACTGACTGCTCCTTTAGGGGGAAAGATTGCTCTGCAAGCAAAAGCTGGGAACTCATTACCCAGGACGAATGGGTTTTAAACATAGTTTCCCAAGGATACAGATTTCACTTCCACACGTTACCAACGCAAACGGTTGGCCAGATCTACCCCCAAATCAGTGGGCAGAGGCTCAAAAGCAAGTACTCTCTCTCTTAAGATTAAGGGCTATTCAGACTATACCAGAAGAGGAAAAGGGATAAGGTTTCTACTCAAGACTTTTCCTGGTACCCAGAACAGACAACTCATGGCGTCCTATCTTGGACCTGTCTATCCTAAACACCTTTTTGGTGATCCCAAAATTCAAGATGCTAACTCTTCAACAGTTGCTTCCTATGATAGGCAAAGATGCCTGGTTGGCAACACTGGATTTAAAGGAAGCCTACCTGCACATCCCAATCAGGGAATCTTGCAGACAATACCTACACTTCAAAGCAGGGCTGAATGCAGTATCAGATGTCCTTCAAGGATGCATCTGCAGTCCTTACATATGGGTTGTCCTGCCTCAGGCAGCCCTTCGGTCGGCCGGATTCCAAAGTCTGGGTCCGGCGTCGGCTGATGTCGCCCTCTCCCCGACGTCAGAGCGCCTGGGGTATAAAAGCATCAGCTGACGCCATCTTCCTCAGTCTTCCTTGCCGCGTGGTGCCCGAAGCAGAAGCAGTTCGCAAGTGCCGGTCGGCCAGCTCCTGTAACTTCAGCTACCGAAGACTTCAAAAGCTAAGTACCCCATTGGGGACTCTTTCTTGCCTCAGCCGATGTCAGATCAAACGCTTAAAGTTAATAATTGCTTAACTTGTGGGAAACAAATACCTCATAAGGATTTCCATTCTTACTGCCTTCCCTGCCTAGGCCCAGACCACGACGTCTCGGCCTGTACAGCCTGTGCTTCCTTGAATCGACGCACTCTTAGGCGTCGGGCGGAGTTTGCAGAGGAATTTTTTGGGGCTAGTTACTGTTACAATATGCCGTCAGAGACTCCGACAACTCACTTACCCAAAAAACGGAAGGACAAGGACCGACACGCGGACCGTGGTTTCGGCCGAAACCATGCCTAGGCCTACCACGAGTGTCTCGGTCTCGGCTGAAACCGAGTCCTTGGTACTTCCGACCATCGAAACCGCACAACCGACAACCTCGGCCCCCAGGCCTCCTCTGAGTCGGTTATAGAATTCCCCTCTGAAACCGGTGCGCCGGAAACATCCGACACCATTTCTCTAGATAAAACTATGCCAGCACGTGGAGCAGCCAGGCCTCCTGCATCCATGTCCATAAAGGCATTCACACGGGCTAAAGCTGCTAAACAGCCAAAATCTCTGCCCCCCAGGGCTATTCCTCAGGGATCCACTACTGGTTCACAGATCTTAAGTTTGGCTGAGGACCTTATTTCCTTAATTAGGGGCTCTCAGCCACATCCGGACAGGGGCTCTCAGCCCCCTCTAGACAAAAGGCCCAGGGTTGAGCACACAGATCCCCAGTCTTCTGATGAGGTCTCAGATGACTCTGCCCTATCAGACTACCAGGAGGAGGCCTTTACGGCCTACGAGGACTCTGATGCAGAGGAATCTATTCCTTCGGCCTCCCCTCCTGAAGAGTTGTCCTTTGGGGAGACTCTTCACTCCATGAGAGAGCATTTCAAATGGCAGGGCCAGGAATTCTCTGATTCCAGGAAGAGATTAAGGACTTTTTTGCATTTAACTCAGCATAGACCTTTGGCTATTCCTCCTGTTTTGAATGTCATTGATGATGTGTTTTCTGAGTCTAGCATTTCTCCTGACTCCCTCCCTCCGGCTCCTGTCAAACCTGATAGGTACTACAGGGTCCCGGACTCGCATCATTTTCTTTACAAGGGCCACTCTCCTGACCCAGAAACTATTTCCCAGGGCCCTAAAGGGGTTGCAACCACCATTACTAAAAACCCACTTCCTTCTGAAAGGGAATCCAGGGCTTTAGAGAGATGGGGTAAAAAAGTGTATACTACTTCCACTCTTTCATTGAGGGCATTGAGTTGTCAATTCCATATGATACAGTACCAAGAGTATTTGTTAGATGAATTGCATAAAAAACTGTCTTCACCTGAACCCCTAGATCACAATGCCGTTCAGGATCTGGTACATAACTCCCAGCAGGTTAGCAACCATTTCTTGCAGTGTGGTTATGATGCATTGGAAGCTTCATGTAGGCCAGCAATGACAGGTGTAGTCATACGTAGGCATGCTTGGCTGAAGGAACAAACTTTGCCAGATCATGTTAAAGCAAAGCTTCTGGATGCACCACTGGAAAAGCAAAAGTTATTTGGCTCCACGGCTCAGGAAGTCTTAAAGAAATTTGAGGATAAGGCTAAATCTGTACAAACAGTCAAAGATTTTCTCCAGGTCCAACCACCAAGATTCAGCAGAAATTGGCCTTCTAAGAATTGGTCCTTTCCAGACACAGACAGATTTCAAAGAGGCAAGAACAGGCGTGCCAGAGGTAGAGGGCAAGCTAGAGGCTTCTACAGAGGACGTCAATGGCAGCCTCCTAACCAGAGAGGTAGTGCAGGACCTGCACCTGCTGCACAAGGACAAACTCAATGACTTGACTTTGACCCCGCCAACCAGGGCTCAATTGGAAGCACCTTTGGGCAGAAAGCTATCTTTATTCTCAAGAAACTGGCACAATATTACAAGGGACAAATGGACACTGCAAATAATAGACAAAGGATACAGATTCCATTTTCATACATTACCAAAAAGAAAAGGCATGCCAAACCTGCCTCCGAATCAAAGGGCAGAGGCTTTCAAACAAATTTCCAACCTACTGCAAATGAAAGCTATAGAAAAGGTTCCTCTCACAGAACAAGGCCAAGGATTTTATTCAAGACTATTCCTTGTACCAAGAAAAGAAAAACAATGGAGGCCTATTCTGGACTTGTCCGCACTAAATACTTATCTCATTGTGCCAAAATTCAAAATGCTGACCTTACAGCAACTCCTTCCCATGCTGGGCAAGGGGTTCTGGCTGGTATCTCTAGACCTCAAGGAGGCATACCTGCATGTCCCTATCAGGCAAAGTTGCAGAAGACACCTCAGATTTCTTGCAGGTTCAGAGCATTATCAATTCTCAGCATTGCCCTTTGGCTCATCTACTGCGCCCAGAGTATTCACGAAATGCCTGGCATCAGTAATTGCACACTGCAGACTTCAGGGGATTCAAATATACCCATACCTGGACGACTGCCTAATACAAGCGGACAGCCAACAAACTTTGGTAAAACACTTGAATTATGCCATCCGCCTACTTCAGGCCGTGGGCTACACAGTCAACATTCACAAATCAAGACTTGTTCCATCCCAAAGAATAACGTTTCTGGGTGCAACTTTAGATACAACCACCCAAATGGCTTTTCTCACAGAAGAAAAACAAGAGCAACTACCGAATTACTTCAGGAATCTGACAAAACAAACCCAGCTCACTGCAAGGAAAATCCTGCAGGCCCTGGGTTTCATGGCATCTTGCATTCTTCTGATCCTACAAGCAAGGCTGCATATGAGGAAACTACAGGGGTACCTAAGGAGTCTATGGTCTCAGCACAGTCACAGCCTAGAAGCTTTGATTCCACTCATTCCATGCCTTCAAAAGGAATTTCTGTGGTGGGCTCAAGCAAGCCAGTCAAACATGGGTCTGCCATTCAGCAAACCAATTACCAGCCAAACCATTACAACAGACGCCTCAGACCATGGATGGGGAGCACATATGGAGGGCAGATACACTCAAGGACTATGATCACAAAAAGAATTGCACCTGCACATAAACCAAAAGGAAATGCTGGCAGTGATGCATTCAATCGAGGCCTTCAAACACTTCCTGCATCAAGGACACCTGCTAATAAGGACAGACAATACCACAGTTATGTGGTACATAAACAAGCAAGGAGGTACCCATTCTTACCCTCTCTGCAGGCTGGCAATGAATCTTTGGGAACTTTCCCTAAAACTCAATATACAACTGCAATCCCAGTTTGTGCCAGGAAAAGACAATGTACTGGCGGACAGCCTAAGCAGAAATATCATGGATCCGCACGAATGGATGCTGCATCCAGATACCTTCCTTCACATAACACAATCATGGGGGAGGCCGGACATAGATCTTTTTGCCTCTCACCACAACCATCAACTGAAGAAATTCTGCACAAGGACATACCACCCACAAGCATGGAAAGTGGACGCTCTCTCTTTCCGCTGGAATACTCTAACAGTATATGCATTCCCACCTCTTCCATTAATGACCAAGGTCTTACTGAAGATCAGGACGGAACAGCCAAAAGTGATTCTGATAGCTCCGGACTGGCCAAGACAGCACTGGTACCCACTGTTAAGGAGCATGTCACACACAAAACCGTGGCCTCTACCACAATGGCCACTTCTTCTGACACAGCACAACTAAAAAACTCTGCACCCCAGCCTGAAAACCTTGCAGCTGACAGCCTGGAAAATACCTTGACTCCTCGCCAGGATAAACTATCCAAGAGAGTAAAGGATATCATCATGGAAGCTCGCCGGCCTTCCACAAGAAAGGCATATTCAGCAAAATGGAAAAGATTTCACACTTGGAACACCACAAAGGGCCAGGATCCGACAGTGATGAACATTGCACAAATCCTGGAATACTTGGCAGAAATGCTCCATAATGGCCTTTCTTACTCTTCCATAAAAATTCATGCTTCAGCAATTTCAGCAGAGTACAACACTGATCCACCGGTATTTTCTCATCCTCTGCTAAGGCAGTTTCTAAGAGGAATTAAAAACATCAACCCTCCAAGAAAACCACCAGTGCCTACATGGGACCTTAACTTCATGTTGGAAAAATTAACTCTACCTCCCTTTGAACCAGCAGCATCTTCAGAACTACAGTTCATGTCTTGGAAGACTGCCTTCCTTCTGGCCATAACCTCAGCAAGAAGAGTATCTGAGTTACAGGCCCTCATGGCAGTACAACCATTTCTTCTTTTTCATCAGGACAGAGTCTCATTGAGAACCAATCCTTCATTCATGCCAAAGGTGGTATCCAGGGTCTCACTGAACCAAGCTATTCACCTGCCTACCTTCTTTCCAAATCCACAAAACAAAGGAGAGAAACTTTTGCATACCCTGGACATTCACAGACAGTTGTGCTACTACTTGGACAGAACTAAGAATTACAGAAAAACTGACCAGCTCTTTGTAGCATATGCTGCTGGTGTACAAGGAAAAGCAATTTCCAAACAGACAATTTCAATATGGATAGGGAATTGCATTTGATTCTGTTATTCTTTCCATGGAAAAACTGTGCCAGTTAACATTAGACCTCATTCAACCAGAGCCACAGCCACCTCCACAGACTTCTTTAGAGGGGTGGCTACGTAGGACATTTTAGAAGCTGCTACATGGAGCTCCGTGCATACATTTTCCAAGCATTACAACTTACCTTTATATTCCAGATCCAGAGCAGGCTTTGCTACGGCAGTCCTGCAGGGCATTTTAGCTACACCATCCTTTTCTTAGCTCCTACCTCCCCCAGCTTGGCTATGGTATTCTACCCATATGTAAGGACTGCAGATGCATCCTTGAAGGACATAGTACAGTTTTGTGCCTACCATAAATGTAGATGTCCGATAGGTATGCATCTGCAGTCAGGTTTTCCCTCCCTCCTACCCCTCTGTGGTATTTCATGGGTACTTATCCATCTTCTAGCTAGCTGGGGATGTCCTTCAAGAATGCAACTGCAGTCCTGACATATGGGTTGTCCTGCCTCAGGCAGCCCTTTGGTCGGCCGGATTCCAAAGTCTGGGTCCGGCGTCGGCTGATGCCGCTTCCTCTCCGACGTCAGAGTGGCTGGGGTATAAAGGCATCTGCCGACGCCATCTTCTTCAGTCTTTCTTGCCACGCGGTGCCCGAAGCAGAAGCAGTTCGCAAGTGCCGGTCGGTCAGCTCCTGTGTTTTCAGTTACCGAAGTCATCTAAAAGCGAAGTACCCCGTTGGGGAACATTTTTTCTTGCCTCAGCCGATGTCAGAAAAAAGTGAAAAAGTTAATAATTGTTTGTCTTGTGGTAAACAAATACCTCATAAGGACTTCCATTCTTACTGCCTCCCTTGCCTGGGCCCAGACCACGACGTCTCGGCCTGTGCTTGCTTTAATAAGCGCACACTCAGGCACCGGGTAGAATTTGCTGTAGACTTTTTTGGCGAATCTTATGCTTATATCATGCCGTCGGAACAACTGACAGCACAAACTACCAAAAAGCGCAAGGACTGGGACCGACATCCTCGGCCCGCATCGTCCTCCGATACCATACCTAAGCCCTCCGCGAGTGCATTGGTCCCTTCGGAAGCGGTAATTCAACCGCTCCAGGCCGACGCCGCTTTAACGCATTCTTCGGTCCCGGAGATTTCACCGGTGCCGATTGTTGATTTTCCTCCAGAAACCGAAGCTCTGGATCTACCCGACACCATTCCTGTGGACAAAGTTACCCCTGCACGTGGGGCAGCTAGGTCTCCGGTATCCATGTCCATCAAGGCCTTTGCACATGCTAAGGCTGCCAGCCAGGCCAAGGCCCATCCTAAATGTACTTCTCTGGGCCCTTCTTCTGATAGACAGATCATGACTCTAGCTGCAGATCTAATCTCTCTTATCAGGGGTTCTCAGCCGCACCCAGACAGAGGTTCTCAGCCGCCTGCAGATAAAAGGCCTAGAACTGAGCAGGCAGACACCCTCTCTTCAGATGAAGCCTCTGGGGATTCAGAGCACTCAGACACCCAAGAAGAATCCTTCCAAGCCTATGAGGACTCTGATGCTGAGGAATCAATTCCCTCTGCCTCTCCTCCAGAGGATATTTCTTTCGGTGAAGTTCTCCACTCCATGAGAGAACATTTTCAGTGGCAGGGTCAGGAATTTTCTGATTCCAGGAAAAGGTTACGTACCTTCCTTAAGTTACCCCAGCACAGACCTTTAGCTATCCCTCCAGTGTTGGATGTCCTGGATGATGTATTCTCAGACTCCAGTGCTTCCCCTGATTCTCTCCCTCCTGCTCCTCTCAAGCCAGACAGATATTACAGGGTCCCTGAAACTCATAAGCATCTCTTTAAGGCCCACTCTGTGGATCTAGAAACTATTTCACAGGGCCCCAAAGGAGTGGCTACTTCCTCGGCCAAAAATCCTCTGCCCGCTGACAGGGAAACTAGGTCCCTGGAGAGATGGGGCAAAAAAGTTTATACCTCTTCCACCCTTGCCATGAGATCACTTAACTGCCTTTTTCATATGTTTCAGTACCAGGATTACTTAATGGATGATTTGCAGAAAAAGTTAGCCTCTCCTGAGCCTATAGATAGAAAGGCATTGCAGGATTTGGTTCATAATACTCAGCAGGTTAGCAATCATTTTCTTCAGTGTGGTTATGATGCATTGGAAGCTTCATGTAGGGCAGCTATGACAGGGGCCGTTATACGTAGACATGCTTGGTTGAAAGAACAGCCACTGCCAGACCATGTTAAAGTAAAGCTCCTGGATGCACCTCTGGAAAAACAGAAGCTTTTTGGTGCTAATGCACAGGATGTGTTGAAGTCTATTGAGGAAAAGGCAAAATCAGTACAGACAGTCAAGGATTTCCTCCAGGTTCAGCCTCCCAGATTCAGCAGGAATTGGCCTTCAAAGAATTGGTCCTTTCCAGACTCTGACAAGTTTCAAAGGGGAAAAAACAGGCATGCTAGAGGTTGAGGGCAGTACCGAGGCTCCTACAGGGGCCGCCAATGGCAACCACCAAATCAGAGAAGTGGCGCAGGTAGTTCACCTGCACCACAGGGACAATCACAATGACTTGACTTTCACTCTGCCTACCAAGGCTCAAAGAGAAGCACCTCTAGGCGGAAAATTATCCTTATTCTCAAAGAACTGGCACATTTTAACCAAGGACAAATGGATTCTGGACATAATAGACAAAGGTTACAGGTTCCACTTCCATACCTTACCAGCGGGAGAAGGCATGCCAAACCTGCCACAAAAACAAAGGGCAGAGGCACTCTTAGAAGTTTCAAAGCTGTTACAAATAAAAGCAATAGAAAAGGTTCCTCCTCAGGAACAAGGCCAGGGATTCTATTCAAGACTGTTCCTTGTTCCAAGAAAAGAAAAGCAATGGAGGCCTATACTGGACTTGTCCGTTCTAAACACTTTTCTCATTGTGCCAAAATTCAAAATGCTGACGTTGCAGCAACTCCTTCCCATGCTGGGCAAGGGGTCTTGACTGGTTACTCTGGACCTCAAGGAGGCATACCTGCATGTCCCAGTCAGACACAGTTGCAGAAGATACCTCAGATTTCTTGCAGGAACAGAGCATTATCAATTCTCAGCATTGCCGTTTGGCTTATCTACTGCACCCAGAGTATTCACGAAATGCCTGGCATCAGTAGTTGCACATTGCAGGCTCCAGGGGATTCAAATATACCCTTACCTGGACGACTGCCTCATACAAGCAGACAGCAAGCAAACCTTGATAAAAAACTTGGATTATGTCATTCAGTTGCTACAGGCTTTGGGATACACAGTCAACATTCAAAAATCAAGACTATTGCCATCCCAACAGATTATTTTCCTAGGAGCAAAACTGGACACTCAATCACAAATGGCATTCCTCACAGAGGAGAAACAAGAGCATTTACCAGATTACTTCAAAAGCCAAGCAAAGCTTACCCAGCTGACCGCAAGGAAGACCCTGCAGGCCCTGGGGTTCATGGCATCTTGCATTCTTCTGATCCCTCTGGCAAGACTACACATGAGAAAGCTACAATGGTACCTAAAAAGCTTATGGTATCAACACAGCCACAACCTAGAAGACGTAATACCACTCATTCCATGCCTGCAAAGGGAATTTTTGTGGTGGGCTCAAGCAAGTCATTTAAACGAAGGCATGCCTTTCAGCAAAGCTCAAGCAAGTCAAACCATTACAACAGACGCCTCAGACCATGGATGGGGGGCAGACATGGAGGGCAGATGCATTCAAGGACAATGGACTCCCATGGAAATGCATCTGCACATAAATCAAAAAGAGATGTTGGCAGTGATACATGCAATAGAAGCCTTTGCAAAATCTCTTCAACAAGGTCATCTGCTAATAAGGACAGACAACACCACTGTCATGTGGTATATAAACAAACAAGGGGGCACTCACTCGTATCCCCTCTGCAGATTAACAATGACTCTTAGGGAAAAATCCCTGAAACTGAACATCCACTTGCAATCCCAGTTTGTTCCGGGCAAGGACAATGTTCTGGCGGACAGGTTGAGCAGAAATTTCTTGGATCCACACGAATGGATGCTGCATCCACACATTTTCTCACAAATAACAACTGCATGGGGAAGACTGGACATAGATCTCTTTGCTTCTCATCTCAATCATCACCTGGACAAGTTCTGCTCAAGGACACACCATCCTCTAGCCTGGAAAACGGATGCTCTTTCCTTCAGCTGGAATACCCTAACAATTTATGCATTTTCTCCTCTACCATTACTGACCAAGGTGTTACTGAAGATCAAAGCAGAACAACCAAAAGGAATCTTGATAGCTCCAGACTGGCCAAGGCAGCACTGGTATCCTTTGCTACTGAGCATAACTCACACCAAACCGTGGCCCTTGCCTCAATGGCCTCTGCTCCTAACTCAGCACAATTACAGGACTGCTCATCAAAACCTGCAAACATTGCAGCTGACAGCTTGGAGGGTACCATGACTTTGACCCATGTCTCCCTCTCCGAAAAAGTTCAGGAAATCTTGCTGGAAGCACGCAGACCTTCCACCAGAAAAACCTATTCGGCCAAGTGGAAGAGATTCATCATCTGGAATGCCAACAAGGGCCGGGATGCATCAGTGATGAGCATACCTCAGATATTAGAATACTTTGCAGAAATGTTTCATAGTGGCCTCCCATATTCTTCCATTAAAATTCACGCTTCAGCAATCTCAGCAAATTACAACTGTGATCCACCTGTGTTTTCGCATCCCTTGCTAAGACAGTTTCTAAGAGGGATAAAGAATATCAAACCTCCCAGGAAACCATCAGTCTTGGAAAAATTAACTCTTCCTCCTTTTGAACCAGCAGCATCTTCAGAAATGCAATTTCTATCCTGGAAAACGGTCTTCCTGTTGGCAGTTACCTCAGCAAGAAGAGTCTCGGAGATACAGGCCCTCATGGCAGTACCTCCCTTCCTCATTTTTCATCAGGACAGAGTTTCTCCAAGGACCAATCCTTCATTCATGCCAAAAGTGATATCCAGGGTGTCTCTAAATCAAGCAATCCACCTGCCTACTTTTTTTCCCAATCCTCAAAATAAAGGGGAAAAGCTGCTGCATACTTTGGACATACACAGACAATTACGCTACTACTTGGACAGAACAAAGACCACCAGGAAGTCTGACCAACTATTTGTAGCCTATGCTGCTGGAGTGCAAGGAAAAGCAGTCTCCAAACAAACAATTTCAAAATGGATTGGACAGTGCATCAGATTCTGTTACTCTTTCCATGGAAAAGGTGTGCCAGCCAATATTAGGCCACACTCCACCAGAGCTATAGCCACATCCACAGCCTTTCTTAGAGGAGTGGCTACAAAGGACATTCTAGAGGCTGCTACATGGAGCTCCGTGCATACATTTACCAAACACTACAACCTGCCTTTATACTCCAGATCCCGAGCAGGCTTTGCTTCGGCAGTCCTGCAGGGCATTTTAGCTACACCATCCCTTGCTTAGATCCTACCACCCCCAGCTTGGCTATGGTATTCAACCCATATGTCAGGACTGCAGTTGCATTCTTGAAGGACATAGTACAGTTTTGTACCTACCATAAATGTAGATGTCCGATAGATATGCAACTGCAGTCAGGTTTACCCTCCCTCCTACCCCTCTGCTTTTTTCCTTGGGTTCATTCCCCCCTTTCCTATATTTGCTGGGGATATCTGTTATGGTGTATCTGTTTATTACTGTTGTGCATGTCTGGAATTTTTTGCTTATCCATTCACAAAATTTAGCCTTCCTTGGAGGGCACCTGGCATCTGGGGCAAGAAAAACTGAGGAAGATGGCGTCGGCTGACGCTTTTATACCCCAGGCGCTCTGACGTCGGGGAGAGGGTGACATCAGCCGACGCCGGACCCAGACTTTGGAATTCGGCCGATCGAAGGGCTGCCTGAGGCAGGACAACCCATATGTAAGGACTGCAGATGCATACCTATCGGACATCTACATTTATGGTAGGTACAAAACTGTACTTTCTCTGCACTGCCCTTTGGCTTATCTACTGTGCCCAGGGTATTCACAAAGCGCCTAGCTCCAGTCATTGCATTTTGCAGGCAAAGAAATATTCAAATGTACCCTTACCTGGACGATTGTCTAATTCAGGCAGAAAGCCAGGACATACTTCTGAATCATCTGGCATTTGTACAAAAGGTGTTAACTTGTCTTGGGTCCACCAAAAACGAAAAGAAATCACAGCTGGTACCCTGTCAACAAATTATATTCCTGGGAGCAAGCTTGAACACAACTTCCCAGATGGCTTTCCTCATGCCTGAGAAACAAATTAATTTGACAACTTCAAACAAGTGGCCACAAAAACCCTGCTACCTGCAAGGCAAATACTGCAAGCCTTGGGGTTCATGGCCTTGTGCATTCTACTAATTCCATATGCAAGACTGCATATGAGGAAACTACAGTGGTATCAAAAAAGCCTATGGTGTCAACATTCTCAGGATCTAGAAGCAATGATTCCTATCATACATTCCCTATGGTTTGAATTCCTTTGGTGGACAGAGGCCTGCCACCAAAACAAGGGACTACCATTCACTCTACCCCCTGCCGCCCAAACCCTAAGAACAGATGCATCAGCTATGCATGGGGGGCTCACCTGGCAGGAAAGTGCATTCAGGGCAAATGGAACCCAAGTCAAATGCACCTGCATATCAATCAGAAAGAAATGTTAGCTGTACAGAATGTACTGACAGCCTTCAAGGACCACATTCTTCCAGGACAATTAATGATAAAGACGGACAACACCACTGTTATGTGGTACATAAACAAGCAGGGCGGTTACCCATTCTTACCCTGTCTGCAGACAAGCCATGGCTCTGTGGAACACAGCCTTGAGCTACCAAGTTCATCTACAGGCTCAATTCCTGCCCGGAAAACTAAATACACTGGCAGACAATCTAAGCAGAAATCTCATTGACCCACACGAGTGGTAACTGGAACCAAAGATTTTCAACATGTTGATCAACAGATGGGGGATCCCAGATATATATTTGAACAATCTAAGAATGTAAATTTTTTTAAAAATAAGGATCAGGCCTTTAGACCAAAAAGGGAAAGGAAATCCGTCCTCAAGAAATCTTTTGGGGATGGGTCAGGTGAAGATTTGTCTTCATGTACTGACAATGCAAATGATGCTCTTCTGACGTCACCAGTCTCTAAACATAGTATGGTAGATCAGATGGACGACCATGTACAGAAAACCCCTTTAGGGGTAATAGGAAACGGGGCAGGAAACATAAACGCAGGGGTCAATTTAGAGACAATGCTGCAATTGTTAGAACCGAAAATGAAACCAACAATGTGATAAATATTTCTGCAGTTCTGTCAAAGGATGATTATAAAGTTCTTAATAATGGTTTAAACTACATTCCTACTTTGTATGTGTCTGAATATGATTTTGTTCAAGATGTACAGTCTTTCCGTCGACTTTTGAATTTAAAGATTACCTTTGGGGACCAGGAAGATCAATACTTACCAGATGAGGGTAGTTTTAAATTTCATGCTTCTAAATTTGTTCCACCAATGAATAAATATGTTGACACTTTTCAAAAATGTGTACTTCGTGAGCTTCATTTTGCGAACAGTAACTGGTATGGTTTGTTGCCAGATAATCTTGATAAGTGTGAAAAAGAGCCCTTGTTAAAACTACGGGAAGGATTTGGTGATAGTTCAGACAGACAAGGGAGGGTCTGTAGTGGTGATGAATTGGTCGGATTATGAGAAGGAGGGCATCAGGCAACTCAGTGATGCTAGGTTTCATATTCATTTTTTTATTGACACTAGCTCCAAATTTAAGGCCGAGATTGATGAGTTTTTGGAACATGCTTATATTGAATGCATCATTGATGAACAAACCCTCCACCATCTTAAAGTTACTGAACCTTCGTTACCCTACCTCTACCTTCTTCCCAAGGTGCACAAGAGCTTTGATAATCCTCCAGGAAGACCCATTGTGTCAGGTCGTGGATCACTTACTGAACCCATTTCTGTGTATCTTACTAGATATTTGAAACCCCTTTTAAAGAGTGTAAGGGCCAGAATAAAAGATACAACGGAATTTCTTAACATCATAGACAATTCCCAATTGGAAGATGTCTGGCTCTTGTGCACCTTAGATGTGACATCGCTTTACACTAGTATCCCACATTGGGCCGGACTTATGACGTTGGAATTCTGGCTTTTAAAACTTAATTTGTATAGTGCTGATTTCAACAGTTTTTGTTAGGATTGGTGGAACATGTTTTGACAAAAAATGTTTTTCTTTTCAATGGTCAGTATTATTTACAGAATAGGGGAACTGCTATGGGGACAGCTTTTGCCCCATATATGCGGATCTCTTTATGGGGTTCTTTGAACATCAAGTTATATGTGACAGTAGTCGTAACATGTATATGGATGAGATGGATATTTGGCGTAGGTACCTGGATGACTGCTGGTTGGTTCGGAAATCTGATATGGTTTATTTGAACAAATTTGTTTGTTATTTAAACAAAAACAAATGGGGAATTTGGTTCACTGTGCAAGCCAATAAGAGATCTTTATCCTTTTTGGATGTATTGGTCACTAAACAATCAGATGGTACCTTGGCCAGCACAGTTTATAGAAAGCCTCTTTGTTCAAATTCGTTATTACATGCCCCCAGCTGTCATTCATGTCATATTACGCGAAACATCCCTAAATCTCAATATATGAGAAATAAGAGAGTCTGTTCTAGAACAGCTGCTCTTGATTCATGTAATATAGATCTCATCAACAGATTTATGGAATATGGATATTTGGAGAGCCATTTATCTCAGATTAAACATCTTGTGGATGGGATGCCCAGACAGCAGTTATTGACCTATGATGGGTCTAAGTCTGGATGCAGTTCTTAGATAGTTTCGTTACCACGTTCAGTAAGAATAGTAAATCTTTGATTGGGGTCATAAATAAGTATTGGGATATATTACTTGCTGAAGAACATTTGACAGCTATATTAGAGGATAGATGCAGGTTCTCTTAAAGAAAGGGAATTACTTTAGGTGTACATTTTAGTCATTTCAAAAAACATGCATCCATCCAAGTGTATGATAAAATACAAAGGACCATTGGGGGTGCCAGGTCATATGGATGCTATCCATGTGAACATTGTACCTTCTGTAGATATGTACTCAAAACCAAAGAATTTTCAAGTAAGAATAAATCCAAAGTTTTTAAAATTCGTACATTACCTAATTGTAGTAGTTGTTGGGTGATTTACCTTGCTGAATGCCAATGTTCGGCTTTTTATAGTGGCCAAACATCCAGGCCTTTTAAACTTAGAATTTCCGAACATTTAAGTAATATATGCCACAAGGTTATCACAAATGCATTGTACAAATATGTTCATGTTCACAAAACAGCTAGATTTTCATTTACAATCATTGACAGAGTTGTTGGTTCAAAATTTTCTAAAAATAAATGGCATGACATTCTTAATAAAAAAGAAAGATGTTGGATTGTAAATTTGGGTGGTCTTTTTCCCCAGGCCTAAATGACCATTTGTAAATATTTATTTAGATTAATTTATGTGTATATAATCATATACATACATATATATATATATATATATATATATATATATATATATATATATATATATATATATGGATTCACTTCATAACACTGAAACTTCATAATACTGAAAATGACAAAACTTCATAATACTGAAGACCAAAATACTGAAAGCTCAAAACACAAACTCAAAATACTGAAAGCACATATTATGCGTAAACTCAGCTTAAACAACATAAATCATAGCAATTTCTACCAAATATATGCAGGCAAGCCCCTGCACACCCCTGCTAATTATATATATCTACTCCAAGATTGCACTTAACTACACTATGTGCAATCTTGGAGTTGATATGTTTACTTAGCAGGGTAATGAGTGGGCTTGCCCCTGCATATATTTGGTAGAAATTGTTATGATTTATGTTGTTTAAACTGAGTTTACGCATAATATGTGTTTTCAGTATTTTGAGTTTCAGTATTTTGAGTTTTCAAGATTTTGAAGTTACAGTATTTTGAGTTTCAGTATTTTGAGTTTCAGTATTTTGAGTTTCAGTATTTTGAGTTTCAGTATTTTGAGTTTCAGTATTTTGAAGTTTCAGTATTTTGAAGTTTCAGTATTTTGAAGTTTCAGTATTTTGAAGTTTCAGTGTTATGAAGTGAATCCATATATATATATATATATATATATATATATATATATATATATATATTTATTTATTTATTTATTTATTTTTTAATACATATTTTTCTAGTGTTGCCTAAGGTACACTAATTTTTTGTATGCATACATATTTAATATATACTTATTATGTATATGTGTTTTATTTTTGATTTGTTTCACGTGTGTGTTGTATATACCTTTAACTTTGGGCTAGGTCACTAGTATGCTCTGATTTTGATTGGTCAGTTTAAAATAATGGTGTTGCTATATTAGCAGTTCTGCTAATATAAAAAAATGTTACATTGATAAAGGTCATTGAGAACCGAAACCAGTCTGTATTGTATTAAACGCAGTGTTCTCTATCATGCTGGCTATTTATGTTGTTTTATTTGTATCCCAGATATTGACTTGTTTGCCTCCCCCAGAACTACCAATTGGACAAATTCTGCAAAAGGACTCCCCACAAACAAGCTTGGAAAGTGGATGCTCTGTCCTTCAGCTGGAAAAATATATCAGTTTATGCCTTTCCTCCTCTGCCTCTCCTCTCCAAAGTACTACTAAAGATCAAACAAGACAAACAAAGGATGATTCTGATTGCACCAGACTGGCCACGCCAACACTGGTACCCCTTCTTGCACAGTGTGACACAGCTGGCCCCATGGCACCTACCTCAGACCCCTACCCTGCTGTCTCAGCAGGAGAGCCAGATTCTGCACCCCCAGCTTCAAACCCTGAACCTGGCAGCCTGGCTAATTACCTAAACTTTCCGTTACCATCCCTCAGTAAACAAGTGTTGGATGTCATTCTGGAGGCAAGAAGGCCTTGTACTAGAAAATCTTATGGCGAAAAATGGAAATGATTCTGTGCCTGGAGCCAAACTTAAGGGACGGCCACAGCAGCGGCCAGTGTACCTCAGATACTTCAATACTTAACTGAAATGCTTCACAAGGGCCTTTCCTTTTCCTCCATCAAAATTCATGCCTCAGCCATTTCAGCTCATTACTAACCGGGAAAAGCCAAAAGAACAACAACAAAACAGAACCACCCCTCTTTTCTCACCCACTGCTCAAGCAGTTCCTCAGAGAGGCCAAAAACTTAAGACCACCTAAAAGAGCCCCAACTCCAGCCTGGGACCTTAATATTTTGTATTGGAAAAAACTCACTCTTCCTCCTTTTGAGCCAGCTGCAACTGCAGAGTTAAAATTCCTTTCTTGAAAAACAGCTTTCTTTTTAGCAGTCACTTTAGCAAGAAGGGTATCTGAATTACAGGCCCTTATGGCAGTGGAGCCTTTCATCATCATTCATGCGGACAGGGTGTCCCTCAGGACTAATCCCGCTTTCATGCCAAAGGTGGTATCCAGTGTGACTCTTAATCAGTCCATTCATTTGCCAACCTTTTTTTCTAATCCGGATTTTACTTGGACAGGACTAAACCTCAAAGGAAATCTGAACAACTGCTGGTGGCATTTGCTGCAGGGGCAAAGGGGAAGGCTATTTCAAAGCAAACCATTTCTAAATGAATAGGGCATTGCATTCATTTCTGCTATAAGCACCATGGAAAACCTATCCCACAGGGGATTAGACCCGATTCAACCAGGGCTGCATCTACCTCTACAGCCTTTCTCAGAGGTGTCCCTACTAGAGACATCCTAGAAGCTGATACCTGGAGTTCTGTACATACTTTCACCAAGCATTACCATTTGCCAATTTTCCCTAAATCCAGAGCTGGTTTTGCCACTGCAGTCTTGCAGGGCCTTATAGCTGGCCCTAATGCTATCTAAATTCCTCCTCTCATCCTTAGCTTTGGGAATCCACCCAAATGTGATGACTGCAACAGTGAAACACGAAGAACATAGTACAGTTGTGTACACTTACCATAAATGTAGATGTTCGAGTGTATTCACTGTTGCAGTCCAGGTTACCTTCCCTCCAGCCCCCTGACTTCTTTTGGCTGTACCTCTATCCCTTTTTACTATGCTTAAAAGCTTTTTGGAGTATTTGCTTTTTTGTGGCGGTATAACCTTGTGTGTGTGTGTGTGTGTGTGTGTGTGTGTGTGTGTGTGTGTGTGTGTGTGTGTGTGTGTGTGTGTGTGTATTTAATTGCTTCCCATTAGGAGGGCACCTGACATCTGGGGCAAGAAAAACTGATGTAATGGCGTCTGCTGCATGCTTTATACCCTTGACGACCTGACGTCATAGAAGATGAGACAGCAACCGACGCAAGACCCAAGACTTTGATAATCAGGCCGACTGAGGGCTGCTGCAAGCAGATAACCCAAATTTGATGACTGCAACAGTGAATACACTCAGACATCTGCATTTATGGTATGTGTACACAACTGTACTTTTGCCCTACACCTCCATAAAAGTACACTTGTCTGCAATTTTTGCCTGCCTCCATTTGGATCCATTTGCATCCAGACTACCTTTGAAACTCTTCCTCAAAGGGGTACTTCACCTAAGGCCCCCCCAGGAGACGGTCCCCTCCTCCCTGAGATCTTAACTATGTCCTGGAGGAACTCACCCTAGCTCCCTCTGAGCCAGTAGACATAGCTCCCCTAAAGCTTTGCACATGGAAAACTATTCTATTGCTGGCTCTGACCTCAGCCAGAAGGGGCTCAGAGCTGCAAGCTCTGATGGTTAACCCACCATTCCTAGTTTTCCACCTTGACAGGGTTACTCTCAGAACTAACCCCTCCTTCATGCCCAAGGTGGTCAATGACCTATCCTTAAACCAGGCCATACACCAACCAACCTTTTTCTATAACCCACAGGGGGACAGTGAGAGAGCACTCCATGCTCTAGATGTTCACAGACAGCTTAGGTTTTACCTCCATAAAACCAAGTCCATTAGAAAGTTTGACCAGCTGTTTGTCTCCTTCTACCACTGGGGAAAGCAGTGACCAAACCGACCATTTCGGCCTGGATATCCAGGGCCATCTCCTTTTGTTACACATATGGGAAAATATTGCAAGACAATATTAAAGCCCACTCCACCAGAGCTATGGCCTCCTCGGGAGCCTTCTTTAAAGGGCTAGACACCAGCACAATACTGGAAGCTGCCACTTTGTCCTCAGTGCACATCTTCACCAAACATTACAAGCTGGACCATATCTGTAGGGCCAGGGCGGGGTTTTCCAGGATTATCCTTCACGGATTCCTAGAAACATCTACTAGACCACCACCCCATTCACAGTGAGTGTGGCACTCACCCATATGTAGAATACTGCAACATTGGAATAGAAGGACATAGAAAAGTTGTGTAAAATCTTACCATAACCAAAAATGTCCTTCTCTTCCATGTTGCAGTATTCCTTCCCACCCTCGTTCCCCTCCTGTCGGTTACACTTGCTTCTCTGGATGGGTAGTGCCCTCCTAGGACTGGCTCTAACTGGGGCTTTCTGTTCTGAGGGCTGGTGCGTACAGACATCACTTTTATAGCCCACGTTCCTGCTGTCACGTCAGAAGCCTGACGAACTCTGAGAGACTGAAA
This sequence comes from Protopterus annectens, assembly GCF_019279795.1. Classification (NCBI taxonomy): domain Eukaryota; kingdom Metazoa; phylum Chordata; order Ceratodontiformes; family Protopteridae; genus Protopterus; species Protopterus annectens. The sequence continues at coordinate 1,586,189,342 of NC_056732.1, read as the reverse complement.
AACTTTGGAATACTGGCCGGACATTTGTGAAAGGATACGTAGAATATTGCAACATGGAAGAAAAGGACATGTATGGTTATGGTAAGATTTTACACAACTTTTCTTTTGAAGAGTAGGGTTCGTCAGAGGATGAATCCTTGGCATACTGTGCTCAGATTTCCTCCCCTTTGGAGGATGACTCCCCTGAGGAAGATTCCAATGGCATAGTCTTCTGGGGAAGATATCACATTGGGGGAGACTATTGCTAAGATGAGGGAGTATTTTAAGTGGGACTGCTCTCAGGTTTCTGTGATGTAGAAAAGGTACTGTGACTTGCTTCAAATGGATTCTCTCCCTCCTTCTGCTGTGTCTCCGGTTTTGCCATTTTTTTTTAATGCTTTTTCTTCTGCATCAGAGATTCCAGACTTTCAACCTCCTGCCCCTAAAAGGCCAGATAGGGTCTGTAATGTTTCAGAGGACTGTAAATTTCTTTACAAATGGCCATCTGCAGATCCAGTTACTGTTTCTGTGGCTGATGATAAACCTTCTAGATTATTGCCATCCACTTCTATTCTCCCTTCAGATAAGAAGAGTAAGACCATGGAAGGAATGGGGGAAAAAAGATTTATACCTGGCCACCCTAGCTTTCTGTGCTATCAGTTACCAGACTGATATGACCAAGTATGTTTTGGCTGTCCTTACACAAGGTAATCAGACCTTCCAGATTTGAAAGTTAAGTCACAGCTTTCATCACTTCTGGGGGCTTCCTCCCAGATGGCACGCCACGCCATGAAATGCAGCTATGATGCAGCTGAAGCATCTGCTAGAGCTGCTGCATCTGGCTCTCTTTTATGGCGATACTCCTGTTTGAGGCATCCACCACTTCCAGATAACGTAAGGCTAAATTGCTGGATATCCTTTAGATAATAAGGCTCTTGGGGGCTGCAGTAGCAGACTTGTTCAAGTCCTTGCAGAAGAAAGGAAAAGAGTTGCAGGAACTAAAACACATCTTTGTGTCTCTTGTTCCTAAATTCCAAAGGAATTAGCCAGCTAAAATTCCTTTTATTAGGAAACAATCTCGCACTTCTTCCAGGAGTAAGAGGAGTGTTAGTAAACCTACTGCTTCCAAACCCCCTCAGCCTGCTCCTGCTCAATAACAGTCTTTTCAGAAGCCAAGTAGTTTGTGACTACCAACCTTTTCTCACCCACCTTCCCCTCTCTCGGTATCCTTCCCTGTCCCTTCCAGTGTGGGAGCAAATTACTCAAGATTCATGGGTCCTTTCCATTATTTACAAAGAGTATTTCATAGTGTGGGAAACTCTTCTACCTTTCTTGAGTATTCCTCAACCACTTCAAGAACAACTACAATTTTTTCCAGAGGTGCTCTAGGTATTGAAATCCCAGGGAACTATTCAAGAAGTTCCACTGAACCAAAGAAGAGGTTTCTACTCCACAATGATTTTGGTTCCCAGAAAAGATGGCCCTTGGAGAGACATTCTGGATCTTTGACACCTCAACACCTTCCTAAAGGTCCCAACCTTCAGGATGCTTTCTCTGGCTGCCTTTTTTCCCCTCATCCTTCCACAAGCTTTTATAGTCTCCCTGGACATCAAGGATGCTTGCCTTCACATTCCCATTCACTCCTTTTCAAGAAATATTTGTGTTTTCGGTTGCTTCATCACATTTTCAGTTCTCTTCTTTGCCCTTTGGTTTCTCTATGGTACCAAGGGTGTTTACAAAATACTTGGCTTCTGTGATTGCAGACCCTAGGGTACACACATCTTTCCATAGCTGAACGATCTCCTGCTCCAGGCACTCCTTCGAGAGACCTTGCAACAGAATCTCCGTTTCACTATTTCTCTTCTTCAAAGGCTGGGTTTCACAATAAACTTCCAAAAATCTACCATTGCTCCTTCACAAGAGCACGCTTTCATGGGGTGTGGAATCCAGAAAGATTAAATGATAGCCGCCTTGCCTCCTCAGAAAATTCTGTCTCTAACCAGATTCTTCCAAGACCTTCTCCCTCAGCAGTCTCTTTCAGCCAGGGAGTTTCTCCACTTTCTAAGGTTCATGGCATCCACCATCCCCATGTTACCTCTAGCCAAACTTCACATGAAGAAATTTCAGTGGTACCTACCTCAAGTCAGTTTGAAGCCAACATGCACACTCACTGGACTTTGTTGTCCCTCTTCTTCCTTGCCTGAAGAAGGAACTATGTTGATCGATTCAGTAGATTTCCCTGAACCCAGGCCTTCCTCTGCATCCTCCTCTTCTTATTCAGCAATTGTCGAGATGCCTCATACATGGGTTGGGGGAGCAGCCTTTGCTTCTTGGAATGTTCAAGGACTTTGGTTCCCTTTTTGAAGGAAGGAGCATATAAACGTAAAAGAAATGAAGGCCCTGCTGTTGGCATTACAGACTGTTCACTCTCTCTTTCGTCCTGGCCTTCTAAAACTGTTTATGGACAACACCACAGTTCTTTGGTATGTGAACAAATGGGGGGGGGGGGGGGAGTTGGACAAAATCCTACCTTCTGTGCAGGCTAGTCCTCATGGCATGGGAACTGGCAACTCAGCACTAGGTCTCCCTTCATGCAGTTTACGTCTCCTCCAGTCAAAATGTAGTGGCAGACACTGAGCAGGTCCATGACTCAATCCCACTGATGGATGATTCACAGGGAAGTGTTTCTGGACATTCTCTACCGATGGGGTATTCCTCAAGTAGATTCCTTAGCCTCTCCTTTGAACAAACAACTTCCAAAATGTTGTGCCAGAGTTCCAGATCCTCTGGTGTGGAAGGTTGACGCCCTTTCTTTCTCATGGAAGGAGATGTTTCTCTGTGCATTCCCCCTTCCCTCTTATTCAGAAATTTCTGCTGAAAGTATTCAGTAGGATAAACCAGAAATCTTGATGGTGATTCCCTTTTGACCAAGACATTATTGGTTCCCTCTTCTGCATTTAGCCAAGGACAGTCATCACAAGTTACCTCACACAAGACAATGGGTCTGTCTTACACCCACACCTGTCAACTGTACATCTGACACTGTAGGTGATGGGCTTCTGATTCCTTTCAGAAACCTATTTTCAGAGGATATGCTTAAGGTTCTGCAAGAGGGAAGAAAACCCAATATTATGAAATCCTGCTTACCAAATAGAAGAGGTTTTCCATCTGGTGTCTTTCACGTAAACTGGACCAACTTTCTATGGATTTTACTCTGGTTTTATCTTACTTGTATGAATTGCTGAAAGCTGGGTTGGCTTATTCTTCTGTGAAAGCTCATCTGTCAGCCGTTTCTGCTTGTCTGCCTTTGTCTCCTCCTTTGGCTTCTAGATTGAAGGTTAAACTCTTCCTTAAAGGCATCCTTCACATCAGACCTCCCAGAAAGTCTGTTCCTCCTCCTTGGGATCTCTATTTTGTGTTGGAAAAATTCACTGTGGATCCATTTAAACCTGCAGCAAAAGCTTCCCTTCAGCACTGTACTTGGAAGACTGTTATTATTAGCCGTCACTTAAGCCAGGAGGATGTTTGAACTTCAAGCCTTGATGTCCCCTTCCCTGTTTTCCATAACTATAAGACTTCCTTGCTTACTAACCCATATTTTATGCCCAGGGTTGTGAATAAGTCTATTTAGTTGTCCACTTTTTCCTCTCTCCACAATCATCCAAAGAGAGAGTTCTTCACACCTTGGATGTGCATAGATAACTGACTTGGATAAAACTAAAGCTATCAGGAAATCTGATCACCTTTTTGTTTCCTTTCATCCCAGGGCTTTGGGAATTCCTGTTTCCAAGCAAACTATTTCCACTTGGATTTCTAAAGCTATATCCTTTTGTTATGTGTTTCATGGCAAGAGACTTTCTCCTCCTGTTAAGGCACATTCTGTGAGAGCTGTGGCTTCTTCAGGTGCCTTTTTCAAAGGTTTGGATACTAACACCATCTTACAGGCAGCTACCTGGTCTTCTGTTCATACCTTCACCAAACATTATAAACCGGATGGCCTTTCCAAATCTGGAGCTGGCTTTGCTAGAGCCATTCTTCATGCTTTTTTAGAAAGGTCCTCTTCTACTTCTCCTGCTCCCTTTGTTCCTCATGAGCTTCGGTACTCTCCGTCATGTTAAGAATACTGCAACATAAGAATAGCAGGATGTAGAATAGTTAGTGTAAAATCTTACCATAACCGTAGATGTTCTCTTCTATGTTGCAGTATTCTATCTCTTCCACCTTCCCACTGTTTTTTATTTTTCCCTGGATGTATGTTTACCTTCTTTGTTCCTTAAGCTGGTGTTCTTTCTTACTGGGGCATTTAGTTCTGAGGATGGTTTATGCAGATGTCAATTTTATGGCCTGTGCCAGATGCTGGCCTATGTGTGATGTCCCATGTACCTTGCAATAGATGGTCTTTTGTATATACTGGCCGAAGGTCAGAACCGCCTTGGAGATGAATCCCCATGTTACGAATACTGCAACATAGAAGAGCAGGGCATCTATGGTTATAGTAAAATTTTACACAATTATTCTTTCTCTCTGTTCCACTTATTTTTGTATGTTTTTGTTGCCAGGTTGAAGACTTTATTTTACTTTCCTAGCATTCACCTATCCAGGGCTCTAGCCTCTGTCTCTCAGTTTGTATGAAAGCACTGTAGAGCTTGTCACTGAAACCCTTCATTTTCAGCTGCACTTCAGCTGGTTAATGGTTTGAGTGCATGAAAGGTGGCCTTAAGCTTTGGAAGCTGGCCAGCAGTTGTATTCTATGTAGGATATAACCTATATAGCTAAAGCTACAGCAGCATTATTATTTGCATGTTCCCTTTTATGGTAAGTTTATTTACACAGCTGTTCTTTTTTAATGCATCTGTACTTTTTGGAAAGCAGTAGTTCAGGCATCCACTTGAAATACACTGTAAGGTCAAAGCTGTAGAAAAACAATTTGATGCTATGAAGGTATTAGGCTTCACAGTATTCATTTAATGCAAGCACATAGAAATAGGTATGGTATGGGAGAATGTATTTTACTAGTTGCAGCCAAACAGAGATGAGTAGGAAAAAATTATAAGAAAAACAAAGAAGGTTTCTTGAGTAAAACTGAACAAGGATAATGGTGTAACTTGTGTACGCTTATTCACTTTGCTTATTTTTGTTGGATTTAGGGATTCTAGATCAAGACGTAGAAGTGTTGCACGTTCTCGGCGGAAGTCAGCAGACTCTCGTTCTCGTGAAGCCAGAAGGTCAAGGTACCAAAATTTTTGTGTATGGAAATGAGACCTGTGTTAGAATTTAAAAAGAAGTGTTTAAATTACTTCAGTTTTATGAGATCTGACAGATAATTTAAGTCAAAGGTAGTGGCTGATTGTCATCAGGAAATTAAAGCTGATAGTCGTCAGGAAATTAAGCGATTTTTGTTTCACTGATTGTTATTTTATCTTATTAACCTCAATATTGGTTAAATTAAAAGGCTGAAATGGTTACTAGACTACCTGTTGGGGAAGCAGGGCTACCAAGTCTGCTTTTGGTGATCTAAATTTAGATCACGGTCATGTAGTGGAACAAGAGCTGGGGAAGTAGCTGAGGTGGTAGCACTTTTGTGGCAGGCAGTGCAAAGTGGTGTCCTGTAGTCTAATTTTTATTTGGCTGTTGTGGGGTCCCTGGCAGATATGCAGACATAACTTTCGCGTAACATTATTTTAGGCGTGCAGTCATTGACAGACATACTCTCAACCCCCCTTGAAAATTTATTTAACACATACAAAGGAGAAATGGGAAGGCCATTATAAGTTATTCAACCATATGCTGTAAAATTACGTTGGGAGACTTGGAATCCAGCAGGTATCTAGAAAGATAAATGACTGCGTCTGTGGCTGTCTTAAGGATCAGAGATTAGCAACACTGATATTGTAGTACTTGAAAAGATGAGATTAGTTATGCATGGATGAGTCCCTTCCACAATAAAATATAAAATGATAGCCTGACTATTGCTGTTTGGGAGAGAACAAAATTCCAGCTCTAGTGCCTTGGTTGGTGGGATAGACAAAAAAGCCATAACAGGCAGCTTAATCACTTATTATTCTCCTGCTTGGGCTTGTGTTAGTTGAACTTCTTTCATTTTTTTAAACGAAAGGAATTGCCATATTCCATTCTTGGGATGTATTAACTGGACACATCTTTCTTCAGTTTTCAACTAGTCTCCCTCCCTACAGACATGGATGAATGTACAAAGTTTTTTGTATGTGCACACTTTCCACTTATTTAGAAGACTGAGATTCAGAGTTATCTTAAGCTTGTCAGCTCATACCCTGTTTGCTAAACTGATAAAACTGGAAAAATCAGGCTTCATAGCCTAATGTCCTTTTATTCACTTGCTGCAGCATTTTTTACTGGAGGGATATCCCTGCCAGAAGGTGCTTGACATCAACCAGTATAAAAAAGTCTTTTATCACTATAGGGTACATGGTACGTGTGATGTCGGATGCATTCGGACGTAGGCTATAAAACAGACGTACACACATACCATCCTCGGACCTTTTCTGCTGCCAGTCAGAATGCCAGCTCTGACCGCTGGTCATACTGTTTCCAGAGTTTCCGACTTCTGCTTTCAGGTAAGTGCCCCCATTGGGGTGTTTCATTTTCTGCTATTTATTTATGTCATCCATAAAGGGCAAGTGTGGAAGAGGAATACCACATTAGGACAGCCATACCTATTGTCTTTTTGCTTAGGCCCCAACCACGACCATGCATTATTTGCCAGTCGTTCATTCCTAAGTCTCTTAGAAGTAGGCTTTTGTCACTAGTCTTGCATCTGGAAAACCAGTGGCTTAAATGGTTAACTAAGTTCGTGAAGGGTTCCTCCAAGGCCCAAGGTCGAGCCACAGAAGCATAAGGCCAAGAAACCTCAGCATACACCTACCATTGCACCTCTCCCATCTGATGCATCTCCTGAGGCTTTCGTCATCCCAGAGGCACGTCTGATTCCAGGCATGGAGTCACAGGCCAAACCCACTTCTGAGGTCACCTTGACTTCTGCCACAAGCATGTCTCAAAAGGTAGAACGGACGTCCGATTTGGATGTTGAGGAGGAACATGGGCTTGAATGCATCAAGGAACCTAGGAATTTACCACAAACGTTTGTTACCAGTCCACCCCATCCTGAAACCTTCAAACTCAGGCATTCATCTGGACCCCCAGTTTTACAAAAGATAGTCTCTCAAGCGAAGAAAAAAACAAAAGACAAAGCATGTCAGTACTGCTAAAGAGGGTCCTGCAGATTGGCAGCCTTCTCTGAGTCTTTTCAGGCCTTCATGGCTCTAAAGCAGCCTACATCTCAGCCGGACCCCACCCCACCCACTCAACTTTACCAGAAAAGGGCTAGGGATCCAAACAAGTCTTCTTCTGATGAAGAACAATCTTTAGACTACTCTACTCAAATCCAGTCCACTCAGGAGTACATCTCCCCTAAGGAGGAGTCAGTGGGTGCAGATTCTGCCATAGATGAAATGTCCTTTAGGGAGACCATTCTGAAAATGCGTGGACACTTTAAGTGGGATTTTTCCCAAATCTCGGATGTCCAAAAAAGATATTACCAACTCCGGCAAGTGGACCTTCCCAGCTCTTCTGCAGTACCACTAGCACATCCTGCCTTTTTGGATGCCTTCCACCATCTATCCTAACACCCAGACTCTAAGGCTCCAGCTCCCAAAAAGGCAGACCATTCCTAGAAAGTCCCTGAGGAATGTCAGTTTCTTTGTAGGTGCCCTACTGCAGACCTGGCAGTCATCTGTGTTGCTGCTGATTCTTTTTAGATGCCCTGCTGCTGACCCAGCAATCATCTCTGTTACTACTGACAAGCCTTCCAGGGTGCTCCCTTCTACCTCCCTACTTCCATCAAACAAGGAGAGTAGAACCCTGGAAAGGCTAGAGAAAAAGGCCTACACCTCAGCCACTTTGGCTTTAAGAGCCATCAACTACCTGACACATATAACTAAATACTCTCTAGAACGTATATCTCAGCAACTTCTTTGATCACAGACCTCACAGATTCTGAGGGAAAACACTTAGCCCTGAATCTTTTAGGAGCTTGTTCCCAAGTGCAAAGACATGCCATCAAATGCAGCTGTGATGCTGCTGAGGCCTGCGCTTTGGCAGCTGCTAGCGGGTCAGTACTGAGAAGAATTCTCATGGCTCAGACTTCAGCCACTGCAGAATGATTTTAAATGCAAATTAATGGATGCTCGTCTAGGTAATACAGCCTTGTTTGGGCCAGCTGCAGCTGCTTTTTTCAAAACCTTACAAGAAAAGTCTAAGGAACTCTGAGTCAAAGAGCCTTTAAGCTTCCCTGGTGCCCAGGTTCCATAGGAATTTTCCATCCAAATCTATCGTTGTTCACAGCTATTCTCAGCACCAACAAAGCAAAGCTTCTAGGGGAGGTAAGAGAACAATGAGGACTAGGGCTCCTCAGGCACCACCCAAAAAAAAAAAATGACCTTTCCAGTCAGAGCAAGGGTGTATATAACTACACTGCAAACATTCCGCCTCCCCCCCCACATGGCAGTCTATTACCCAAGACAACTGGGTCCTTTCCATTATCAAAAAAGGGTACTTCATGGTTTGGCACTCCACTCCCACCTTTCAGGGCATTCTACAACCACCAAGAGAGCAACTTCATCTGTTCCCAGATCTCTTCTTGGATTTGTGGTAACAGGTCTCCATTCAGAGTTCCCTGTACCTCCAGAGGGAAAGGATTTTATTCATGAATGTTCCTAGTGCCTGGAAAGGATGGCCCCTGGAGACCAATCCTAGACTTATCTCAACACCTTCTTAAAGGATCCCTCCTTCAGGATACTAACTCTACAAACCCTTTTTCCTCTGCTTCTCCCACAGGGATTCATGGCCTTTGTAGGCATAAAATATGCCTATTTCCACATTCCCATTCACTCCAAGTTCAGGAAATCTGTACATTTTTCTGCGGGTATATGGCATTTTCAATTCTCTGCATTGCCTTTTGGCCTCTCTATAGCCCCAAGAGTTTTCACAAAATATTTGGCTTCAGTGTTTACTCACTGCATCCTTCTGGGTATCCAGATTTTCCCACACCTGGATGAAATGTTCTTACAGGCCCCAAATCCTTGGGTTCTTTAACAAAACCTGCAGACTACCATTACCCTCCTGGGGAATCTGGGGTTCACAGTTAACTTCAGAGAATCAAACTTCACCCCATCCCAAGACCACATTTTTCTGCGATGCCAAATCCAAACAGACATTATGAGAGTGTCTCTGCCACCCCAAAAGGCAGAGGACCTTCAGGCCTTCTTTCTGTCTCTCCTTCCATTAAACAACATCACGGCCAGGGAATTCCTCAGAGTACTAGATTTTATGACCTCAACCCATACCCATGGTACCCCTGGCAATGCTACACATGAGGAAATTCCAGTGTTTCTTCATATCTGTCCGGACCCAACACTCTCATCCACTAGAATACCTCATTCCCCTCATCCCATGCTTGAAGAAGGAACTTCTGTGGTGGACCCAGCAGGTAAAACTTAACCCAGGGCTACCTCTACTTCCTCTAGATCCAGTCCAAGAACTTTACACAGACGTTGGCTGGGGCGTAGCTGTGGGCAAATTTACAGTCCAAGAAAGGTGGACCCTCCCACAGAAGAGGGAACACATCAACATAAGGGAGATGCGAACATTGCTCCTAGCCTTGCAAACCTTCCATTCCCTCCTTTGCCCAGGTGCACTAAAACTGTTCGCCGACAACATGACTGTACTCTGTTATGTGAATAAGCAAGGGGAAAAAAGATCCTACCTCCTGTGCAGGCTGGTTCTCCTAGTGTGGGAATTCCTGGCTGAACACAACATGGTAATCTAGGCTGTGTACATTCCTTCCAACAGGAATCTTGTGGCAGACTCTCTGAGAAGGTCTTGGACCCAATCCCGTGAATGGATGCTTCACAGGGATGTGTTCCTGGACATAGTCCAAAATTGTGGTACTCCTTACATGGACTTAACTTCCACCCTCATGAACAGACAACTTCCAGAATTCTGTCCCAGTGTCCCAAGTCCTCTGGCTTGGAAAATGGATGCCCTCTCTTTCTCATGGAAGGGTATTTTCCTGTATGTATTCCCTCTCCTTCTAATACCAAAGTTCTTCTGAAAATCATGCAGGATCAACCAAAAATTTGTTGGTGACTCCCTTTTGGCCAAGACAGCATTTGTACCCCACCCTTCTCCTGCAGTTAGCAAAGGGCCATCATCACAAGTTACTCCACAGAGTGGACCTCCTCACACAGAACAGAAGATCCCTTGTACATCCACACCTATCCAGCACTACAACTGACACTTTGGGTGATAGGATTCTGATTCCCTTCAGACACCTTTTCTCTGAGGATGTGCTCAGGGTTTTGCAGGAGGCCAGAAAACACAACACTAGAAAGTTTTGCATTTCCAAATGGAAAACATTTTCACTGTAGTGTCTCGCTAAGAACCAAGACCTGCTGGCAGTGGGAATACCACTGGTTCTGAAATATTTGTCTGAACTGCTCTCAGCTGGCTTGGCTTATTCATCAATTAACGTTCACGTCAGTTATTTCTACTTGTTCGCCTTTATCCCCTCCTGTGGCATCCAGGATTGAGTAAAACAATTCCTTAAAGGCGTGCTCCACATTAAGCCTCCCAGGAAACCTATTCCTCCTTCTTGGGACCTTAATTTTGTTCTAGAGAAGTTGACATTGCCCCCCTTTAAACCCGCTGCTTTAACCTCCCTTAAACATTGCTCATGGAAAACTGTCTTACCAGTAGCTCTGACTTTAGCTAAAAAGGTGTCTGAACTCCAAGTTCTGATGGCTCCACCCCCACCTCCTTCCTAGCCTTTCAAAAGGACAGGCTATCATTGAGAACAAACCCTTCCTTTATGCCCAAGGTGGTTAACAAGCTATCCCTTAACCAGTCTGTTCAACTACCAACCTTCCCCTCTCCAGAAAGTCACAGACAACTGAGATATTGCCTGGAAAAGAGAAAAAGCCATCAGGAAATCTGATCAGCTTTATGTTACTTTTCACCCCAGGGCTCTGGGTCTTCCTGCATCCAAACAGACTATCTCTACTTGGATTTCTAAAACTCTGTCTTTTTGCTGCACTCACCATGGAAACAATCTTGCTGTACCTGTGAAAGCCCATTCTGCCAGATCTATGGCTTCATCAAAGACATTCTTCAAAGGATTGGATAACAGTGCCATCCTGGAAGCAGACGCATGGTCTACTATTCATACATTTACCAAACATTACAAGCTGGATGCTATCTCCAGATCTAGAACCAGTTTTATAGAGTTCCTCTGCCTCTTTCTCCTCCCTTCCATCTTGAGTTCTGGTATTCTCTTTCAAGTAATGAATACTGCAGCAAGTGAATAGGAGGACATAGAAAAGTTGTGTAACATCTTACCATAACCATAGATGTCCTTCTCTTCACTGCTCCAATATTCTATCCCACCTGCCTTCCCACTGGTTTCTTGTTTTTCCTGGATGTATTAACCACTCACATTCTTAGTCTGGCTTTTCTCCTAGGGCATTCAGTTCTGAGGATGGTATGTGTATGTCTGTTTTATGACCTACCTCCAACTTTAGACGTGCCACGTACCCTGTAGTGATAAAAGTCTTTTGTGTATTGGCCAACTTCAGGTGCCTACTGGCAGGGATATCCCTGAAGTAAAGAATACTGCAACAGTGAAGAGAAGGACATCTATGGTTATGGTAAGATTTTACACAACTTTTCTTTCTTCATCCAGAAATGTCTTTGTCTTTGATACTCCAGGGAAAAGATGGGACTTCCCATATGGCTGCGCACTGTTTAACAGGTTGATTTTAGTTCTCCCAGTAGAGGAAACAATCTGTGAAAAATGAGTCAGGTTGGGTAGAATTTCATTACTGACTGTACACTGCACAGACGTCAGCAAAGAAGAAATTTGGAGAACCTGAGAGACAACTGTCTAGAAAAGAAGGAATCTTGCAGCTGTCCAGCAAAAATGCAGTTCACGTTTCAGCTTTTGTCTAGAAGATGGCTTCCACTAATCGGGAAGAAAATAAATGAAATGCAACCAGAGTTATTTAAAATAAATGAAACTCTGAATATATCAAGTCAAATAACAAAAGGTAGGAAAAACGGAAGAAGATTTAACTAGCTTTTCAGATGAACTGAAAAAAACTACAAAAATCAGAGGCTGAGATAAAGTAAAGGCTAGTTGAAATTGGGCTACTCAGTAAGAGCTGTTTCAAAAATAGCAGTTAGAAGACACAGCATGTAGGGAAAAATGAGATTTTCTGACGTACCTGAAAAGCTGCATTAATTTTATGATGGTATAAATAAGTACCCAGATGGTTTTCCACAACAGCTATTGTTAATTAAAAGGATACATTGTGTGTATGCTCCCAATCTGTCCATGAGAACACAGCCAAGACCGATATTAGTAAAGCTCCAGTTATACCAGCAGAAAACATTGCTTATGACAAAACTGGGGCAGAAGGGAAAAGTATTAAAAGTCGGGGCAGAATGTTGTGGAAAATGATTATTCACTGTTCTACAGGCAGAACAAAAGCAACTTTATCCCAGCAGTCAGGCAGTGTCAAAAGAGAGATGAGAAATTCAGGCTGCTGAATCCATCTACCTTCGGAATACTTTTCCAGGAGGATTAAAACATTTTTAATACAGAACAGAATAATGAGAAAAAAAAGTTTACCCAACAAAGTGTGTGCCAACAACCAGAAAGAGACTGTGCTTCACTTTCTTCTGATGGTAGTATAGCGCGTAGAGAGATATTGACAATTTTTTTTTTATTTATTTAACATTTGTTGACCGGGAAAGTCCGACTAGGTTCCACAGATCCTGTTTTCAGCGGAGGCCCGGGGAGAAATGCTCCAGAAGCATGTCTTTAGAATGTGGGAGTACCCGGAGGAAACCCACGCAAACGCAGGGAGAGCATGCAAACTCCGCACAGAAGGCACCCCAGCCGAGAATCGAACCAGAGAACCTCTTGCTGTGAGGCGACAGCATTAACCGCTGCACCACTGCGCCGCCCTGAAATATTGATATGAAATATTTTCCATTGTTCCAAAGGAAATGCTTGAGAGACAGGAAAAGAACACGAGAGCTAATCAGGAGTACCTTGGATTGAACCAGAAACTGGTGTTGGGAGATATAGATGGCTAGGCTGAAGACTGACAATACTGAAATTAGTGAATAAGTACAAGACTAAAAAGCATCAGTCCCACTGGATTTAGGAATAGGCATGTAAAATGTGGCTTTGTAAGAAAACATGGTTGATAAAGACGGTTATTTTGTTGACTGTGTTTAACCCGTGGATGGGACTGTAAAGCATATACTCTACTTTATTATTAATGCTTAGAAGGTGTCTGAAGGGAATGAAAAAGTATTTGTAAGTGAAAGTTTTTGTTTTAAAAAAAATTGTTGATGTAAACTATAAGTCATATTGTGAAGCAGTTTTGTGTAGTCTGCAGTCATAGATATTTTAAATGTGAGGTGGGGGAGTCTTCTCAATGACTGGTGGGGGGTATAAAGGTGAACTGTGCTTTTTATATATAGAATTAAGTTAATAATGTCCCATGTTTTTACAAGGGTTCCCATTTGTTTAAGCAAATAGGCTTGGAAATTAAGACAAAATGATGAAAGTTATGGAAAATGGTATGATGTCCTTACATTCATTGTTGCAGTATTCCTAACATATCGGATTCCTTACCATGAGTAGCCCGATGTCGGCCAGTGTACCAAAGTCTACTGTTGCCTTAAGGTACACCGAATGTCACACGCATGCTCCTCGCATAGCATAGGGCATAAAGTTGACATGCAAACATACTATCCTCAGAACTTCATTGCCTCCAGTCTGAGCGCGTCTCCTAATCGTCAGTCTGAATGCCTGTGTCATTTCTTCCAGTTTAAACGCAGATGTTCTTCGTCTCACATTGCTGCAGTCATAACCTGTGGGTAGTCCGCTGTCCTCGGTCGGCCCGAATACCAAAGTGTTAGGCTGGCGTCGGTCATGGTCGCTCAGATCTGACGTCAGTACGCAGTGGTACTAAAGCGCATGCCCGACGCCATATCCTCAGTCTTTCTTGCCGCATGGTCCGAAGCAGAAGCAGCGTTTGCAAGTGCCATTCGGCGTCCTGAAATTTTCGTATTCTGAGTTTCAGACCAAGACCAAGTTGGCTAAGTACCCGTTGGGGAATATTTTGTCTTTTCTTGCCTCAGTTAAACCGGATGTCAGAAAAAGTTAATAATTGTATTTTGTGGGAAACAGATACCTCATAGGGACTACCACTCTCTGTATTCCTTGCTTGGGGCCTGAGTACGACGTAGTCGGGTGTCGCTGGCGCTAGATTTAATAAGCGCACCATTAAACGCAGGTTAGATTGTGCTAGACTTGTTTTCGTAAGCGGTGTAACTACAACATGCCGTCGGATCCTCCGACGCCCGCTACCGCTAAGAAGCGAAAAGATAAATCGTTAAAGTCTAAGCAGGATGAGTCGTCCATTGCGGACGCCGGTTCTATGGAAACTACGGTTGAATCTGTGGATCCAGCCGAGGTTTCAGCTGAATCACAGGGGAGCCTTTAATCTTACAGGAATTGGCCTCTCAGGAGTTAGGTCAGGCCGAGGGGGCCTCTCAAGTTTCTGTAGTTCCTTCTTTACATAAGGTTGTTAGGCTTTCTACTTCTGGCACTAAAGCCCCTTCTAAAGCTAGACCTGGTCTTTCTGGCACAGGCGTCAGCCCTAGTTCTTCAGGCTCTGTTCCTAAAAAACATATGCTGAAAATGGCAGAGGATTTGATTACTTTAATCAGAGGTTCTATGCCCCCTCCAGATAAGAGGCCTAGGGTGGAGACAGAGGTGGAGGGATTGGAGCATTCCTCAGATTACTCTGAGTCTTCAGCTGAGGACATTCAGGATTTTCCTCCCTATTCTGATTCGGATGCAGAGGATTCCTGTCCTTCTGCTTCTCCTCCAGAGGATTTTTCCTTTTCTGAAACCCTGCACTCCATGAGGGAGCATTTTAAGTGGGAAGGTCAGGATTTTTCTGATTCTCATAAGAGGCTTAGGGAATTCTTGTTTTTACCACAACATAGGCCCTTGGCTATTCCCCCTGTTTTGGATGTTGTTCAGGATGTTTTTTCTGAAGCTTCCCTTAATCCTGATTCTTTACCCCCTGCCCCTGTCAAGCCAGACAGGTATTACAGAGTTCCAGAGGCTCATAAATATTTGTATAAGAGTCCTAGAGCTGACCCGGAAACTATTGGTCAGGGACCTAAGGGTGTCAGGGCTTCTGTAGTTAAGAATCCAGTTCCTCTGGATAAAGATTCTAGAGCATTGGATAGGTGGGGTAATAGTGTATACCTCCTCCACGCTGGCTATGAGGGCTTTAAATTGCCAGTTTCATATGCTGAAGTACCAGAATTTTCTGTTAAGTCAGTTGAAATCTAAGGTAGATGCTTTAGCTGAGGGTATAGAGTGTAAGGCATTGCAGGACTTAGTTCATGCCTCTGATCAGGTAGGTAAGCATTCCTTGCAGTGTGGCTTTGATGCTCTTCAGGCTTCTTCCAGGGTGGCTGCCACTGGTTCAGTTATTCGTAGGCACGCATGGCTTAAAGATCAGAATTTGTCAGAGCATGTTAAAGCTCGAATTTTGGATGCTCCCCTTCAATCTGAAGTTCTTTTTGGTTCCCCCGTGGAGTCAGTTTTGAAGAAAATGGAAGACAAAGCTAAGTCCATGCAGACGGTTAAGGAATTTTTACAAGTGCAGCCCCCTAAGTTTAGCAGAAATTGGCCTGCAAAAGGATGGGCTTATCCTTCTTCTGATTTTCAGTCTAAGGGCAGATCTAGACGTGGTAGGGGCAGGGCTCATGCTCAGGGTTCTTTCAGACCTAGGACGTGGAGTTCTCCTGCACAATCTTCTGGTGAGGGCAGGGGTCAGCCTTTTCGTAAACAGACCCAATGACCTGTATCTCCAGCTGCCAGATTCCTCCTGTCTGGCAGCTCCTCTAGGAGGAAAGTTGGCACTTTTCAAGCAAAATTGGCTTTTGGTCATCCAGGACAAATGGGTGTTGGACATTATAAATCGAGGCTACAAGTTTTATTTCCACACCTTGCCTCCTTTCAAAGGCATGCCGGACGTAACTCCTCAGCAAAGGCTGGAGGCTCACAAGCAGATGTCCTTCATGGATGCATCTGCAGTCATAACAAATGGGTTGTCCTGTCGTCAGGCAGCCCTTCGGTCGGCCGGATTCCAAAGTCCGGGTCCGCTTCGCTGATGTCGCACTTCACCCGACGCCATCTCTGCTGGTCTTCGGTATAAAGGCATCAGCCGACGCCATTTTCCTCAGTCTTTCTTGCCGTGGCGCCCAAGCAGAAGCTGTTCGCAAGTGCCGGTCGGTCAGATCCAGAGATTACTACTACCGAATACTACTTCAAGACTTCTAAAAGCTAAGTACCGTTGGGGACTCTTTCTTGCCTCAGCCGATGTCAGAAAAAGTCAATAACTGTTTAACTTGTGGGAAACAAATACCTCATAAAGATTTCCACTCTTACTGTCTGCCTTGCTTAGGCCCAGACCACGACGTAGCAGCCTGTTCGGCCTGTGCTTCTTCAACCGACAAACGCTTAGGCGCCTGTCGGAGTTTGCTGAACAGTTTTTCGGCTCAGATTTTGCGTACATTATGCCGCCGGATCCTCCGACTACCCAAATTGTTAAAAACGCAAAGAAAAGACCGACACTCGGTCCGCGGTTTCGCCGAAACCACGGTTAAGCAAGCTGAGTGTCTCGGTTTCGGCCGAAACCGAGACAACCGGTCAATCTTCAGCCGAATCCATGACTACTACTGAGGCTCCTGCTACCTTAGTTGAATCGGCCTCAGAAATTTTGCCTACAACTGTGGTTCCTAGTGATTTATCAGACACCATCCCTTCGGATGTCTCTACCCCAGCACGTGGTGCTGCTAGGCCTCCTGCAGCCATGTCTATTAAGGCCTTTGCCAGGGCTAAAGCAGCCAAATCTGTTAAATCAGTAACTGTTAAGCCCCCCTCACACAGGCCCACTTCAAGTTCACAAATGCTTACTCTGGCAGAAGATTTAATATCCTTAATTAGGGGATCCCAATCCCACCCAGACAGGGCCTCTCAGCCCCCAGAAAAGAGACCTAGAGCAGAGCCCCGAGCCAGTGTCCTCTGATGATTCTGGATGACTCAGACATTACAGACCAGCCAGAGGCTCCTTTTTCTACTTATGAAGATTCCGATGCTGAAGAATCCATTCCAGCTGCCTCTCCACCAGAGGAATTTTCCTTTGGGGAAACCTTACATGCCATGAGAGAACAATTCCAATGGCAGGGACAAGATTTCTCAGATTCAAGAAAAAGGCTTAGGACTTTTCTGCACTTACCACAACATAGGCCCTTAGCTATACCTCCTGTACTGCCTGTTGTGGATGATGCATTTAATGATGTTTGCACTGCTCCTGATTCTTTACCTCCAGCCCCTGCCAAACCAGATAGATTTTACAGGGTGCCAGACACTCATCACCACCTATACAAGGCCCCACTTGCAGATCCCGAAACTATATCCCAGGGGCCTAAGGCAGTAGCCTCGACCACAGCAAAAAACCCTATCCCTTCTGAAAGGGAATCCAGGTCCTTAGAGAGATGGGGAAAAAAGTTTACACCTCTGCTACTCTCTCAGCTAGAGCTTTAAACTGTCAGTTTCATATGATCCAATACCAAGAGTTTAT
Organism: Protopterus annectens; assembly: GCF_019279795.1. Lineage (NCBI taxonomy): Eukaryota > Metazoa > Chordata > Ceratodontiformes > Protopteridae > Protopterus > Protopterus annectens. The sequence continues at coordinate 1,586,171,589 of NC_056732.1, read as the reverse complement.
GCTTGATCAGTTAACTAAACAACTGTCCTCTGATGAATCCTTAGATAAGAAATATGTATTAGAAATGGTGAATAACATCCAACAGGTTAGTAACCATTCCTTAAAATGTGGCTATGATGCACTGGAGGCTTCATTTAGATCAGCCATGACTGGCACAGTGATAAGAAGGCATGCATGGTTGAAAGAACAGGTCTTACCGGATCATGTTAAAGCAAAGCTGTTAGATGCTCCTATGGATAAGGCCAGTCTATTTGGTACACCTGCCCAGCAAGTAATGAAGAAAATGGAAGAAAAGGCAAAATCTGTACATACAGTTAAAGATTTCTTACAGGTTCAGCCCCCAAGGTTTAGCAGGAACTGGCCTGCCAAAAATTGGTCCTTTCCAGACTCCACAAAATCCCAAAGGGGCAGGAATAGACGCTCTAGAGGCAGAAATCAATCCAGAGGAGGTGCCTACAGAGGACGACAGTGGCAAGGCAATAACCGAGGCACAGACACAACCACTGCCACTGCAACAGGACAATCACAGTGACTTGGCTCTGACACCGCCTACTAGGGAGCAAATAGCAGCACCTTTAGGCGGAAAGTTAGCCTTATTTTCGAAAAATTGGCACTATATTACAAAAGACAAGTGGAATTTGCAAACCGTAGACCAAGGCTACCGGTTCCACTTCCACACCTTACCAGTAAAAAGAGGAATGCCAAACCTACCTCCAAATCAAAAAATAGAAGCTCTACAGCAGATAGCGAAATTAATAAAGATGAGAGCTGTGGAAAGAGTACCAATAACAGAACAGGGCAAAGGATTCTACTCCAGACTCTTCCTAGTACCAAGAAAAGAGAAAAGTTGGAGACCTATTCTCGATCTGTCCGTCTTAAACACATACATCATTGTCCCAAAATTCAAAATGCTGACCCTACAGCAACTTCTTCCCATGCTGGGCAAGGAGTGTTGGCTGGTAACTCTAGATCTCAAGGAGGCATACCTGCACGTCCCCATTCGACCAAATTGCAGAAGATACCTCAGATTTCTTGCAGGATCAGAGCATTATCAATTCTCAGCATTGCCCTTTGGCTTATCTACTGCCCAGAGTATTCACAAAATGCCTGGCATCAGTAATCGCCACTGCAGACTACAGGGAATCCAAATTTATCCATACCTGGACGACTGCCTCTTACAAGCGGACAACAAAAGCAAGCTGACAACAGATTTACAAAGGGTCATTTACTTGCTACAAGCCCTGGGATACACAGTCAATTTACAAAAGTCAAGGCTGATACCATCACAAACAAGAACATTCTTGGGCTGAATTGGACACAGTAAAACAAATGGCATTCCTAACTGCAGAAAAACAAAAGAACTCCTCTTTACTTCTTGGCATTAACAAAGCAGAACAAACTAACAGCAAGAAAAGTTCTGCAGGCCTTGGGCTTCATGGCATCATGCATAATCTTGGTCCCACATGGCAGACTGCATATGAGAAAGCTACAGTGGTACCTAAAGAATTTATGGTCTCAGCACAGGCACAGCTTAGAAACAGAAATCCCACTAATCCCATGCCTAAAACAGGAGTTCCTATGGTGGGCTCAAGCATGCCAGTCAAACCCAGGCTTACCCTTCCACAACTTTCGAGCAAGCCAAACCATCACAACGGACGCCTCAGACCTAGGATGGGGCGCACATGCTGGACAAATGCATACAAGGATTGTGGACTCAAGACCAGCTGCACCTGCACATAAACCAAAAGAAATGCTGGCAGTAAAACTGGCAATCCAAAAATTCAGACCATTCCTCAAAGAAGGCCATTTGATGATAAGGACAGACAACACCACAGTCATGTGGTACATCAACAAACAGGAGGCACTCATTCACACCCCTATGCAGAATGACTTTGGACCTTTGGAATCTGGCTCTCAGCTACAACATCCAGTTATAGGCAATATTTGTGCCGGAAAAGAGAACACCCTAGCAGACATGTTAAGCAGAACCACCTTGGATGCTCACGAATGGATGCTACACCCGACATCTTCAAGGCCATCACAAAGAAATGGGGTATGCCACAAATAGGTCTATTCGCATCACCACTCAATCACCCGCTCAAAAAATTCTGCACAAGGACATTCCACCCACTTGCATGGAAGGTGGACTCTCTATCCTTCAGCTGGAAAGGCCTGACAGCATATGCATTTCCACCTCTTCCCTTGATGCACAAGGTACTACTGAAAATCAAAGAGGAACGTCCAAGGATAATCCTGATAGCTCCGAATTGGCCAAGACAACACTGGTACCCATTGCTGAGGAGCATGTCTCAGGAGAGAATGTGGTCAATACCCCTGATGCCTTTGATGTTAACTCAGAACAACTACAACATCATGCATCCAAACCTAAAAACCTTGCAACTGACTGCCTGGAACATCACATAGCAGCATCTAACCCAGACCTTTCCCAAAGGGTTAAAGACATTATCCTTGAAGCCCGCAGACCTTCATCAAGAAGGAACTATGCAGGAAAATGGAAAAGGTTTGTCATTTGGAGTACTGAAAGAGGAAAAGATGTGTCAAACATAGATATTGCTAACATTCTGGAGTAGTTGGCAGAGCTTCTACATACAGGCCTGTCCTATTCCTCCATCAAGATACATGCATCAGCTATTTCAGCAGAATACAGCTTCGATCCACCTGTCTTTTCGCATCCTCTACTCAGGCAGTTCCTCAGAGGGATCAAGAATGTAAAACCTCCTAGGAAACCACCATTACCAGCATGGGACTTGAACTTTGTGCTAGAAAAGTTGACACTCCCTCCGCTTGAACCAGCAGCAACAGCAGATCTGCAACACCTGTCATGGAAAACTGCTTTCCCACTGGCAATTACCTCAGCAAGGAGGGTTTCGAACTACAGGCCTTAATGGCAGTGCAACCCTTCCTAATCTTCCATCAAGATAGGGTGTCCATGAGAACTAATCCTACATTTATGCCTAAGGTGGTATCCAGAGTGTCTTTAAACCAGGCAATCCACCTACCTACCTTCTTTCCCAAGCCACAGAACAGGGGGGAAAGACTGCTGCATACCTTGGATGTACATAGGCAGTTACGCTACTACCTGGACAGAACCAAAAGTAACAGAAAAACTGACCAGCTTTTAGTAGCCTATGCAACAGGAAGGGAAGGAAAAGCAATTTCCAAACAGACAATCTCCAAATGGATAGGAAATTGCATAAGATTCTGTTACTCCTACCATGGAAAACCAATTCCACAGAACATAAGACCTCATTCTACAAGGGCTACAGCCACTACCACAGCTTTCTTACGAGGAGTGGCAACCAAGGACATTATTGAGGCGGCTACTTGGACCTCCGTGCATACATTTGCCAAGCATTATAATTTACCTCTATACTCTAGATCCCGAGCAGGGTTTGCCACTGCTGTACTGCAAGGGATCCTAACTACACCATAATTTTTCTTCCTCCACCCCTAGTTTGGCTATGGTATTCTACCCATTTGTTATGACTGCAGATGCATCCATGAAGGACATAGTACAGTTTTGTACCTACCATAAATGTAGATGTCCGAACTGGATAGCATCTGCAGTCAGGATTACCCACCCTCCTTCCCTCTGTGGTACTCCTAGGGTATTTACCCTCCTAATAGCTAGCTGGGGAGTCTCTTATGGTGTATTTGTTTGTATATATGTACATACATGCTTATTTTTGTGTTTGCCTTCTACTTTTTTGGAAACATTGGCATTTATCCAAAATTTAGCCTTCCAAGAGGGCAACTGGCATTTGGGGCAAGAAACACTGAGGAAAATGGCGTCGGCTGATGCCTTTATACCCGAAGACCAGCAGAGATGACGTCGGGTGAAGTGTGACATCAGCGGCCGGACCCGGACTTTGGAATCCGGCCGACCGAAGGGCTGCCTGACGACAGGACAACCCATTTGTTATGACTGCAGATGCTATCCAGTTCGGACATCTACATTTATGGTAGGTACAAAACTGTACTATTTCTTTACTTTTACAAATGGGGGCTATCCAGGTGGTACCTCCGTCAGAAGTAGGCCTAGGATTTTATTCTCGCCTGTTTCTTGTGCCAAAGAAAGGAAACACTTGGAGGCCAATTCTGGATTTGTCCATTCTCAATACATACCTAGACATTCAAAGTTCAAGATGTTAACTTTGCAGCAACTTCAGCCTCTGCTAGGCAAAGATCACTGGATGGTAACTCTGGATCTCAAAGAGGCTTATCTTCACATTCCTATCAGACCCAGCTGCAGGAGGCTCCTGCGTTTTCGGGCTGGTGCTTTTCATTATCAGTTCTCTGCATTGCCCTTTGGCTTATCTACTGCGCCCAGGGTGTTCACAAAGGGTCCTGGCTCCTGTGATAGCCTTCTTAAGACTAAGAGGAATACAAATTTATCCTTATCTGGACGATTGCCTGATTCTTGCTCAAGACAAAGTCAAGTTACTTCAGCATCTAAAGTATGTAATGGCAGTTTTAAGGTGCCTAGGGTATTCTGTGAATGAAACAAAGTCCAGTCTAGTACCCTCTCAGGACATGTGCTTTCTGGGTGTGAGACTGAATACAGCCTCTCAGATGGCTTTTTTGACCCCGGACAAACAAAGAAATCTTCCCCTATACTTCCAGCAATTGTCCCTACTGTCCAGGCTGACTGCAAGGACAGTCCTTCAAGCCTTGGGGTTCATGGCATCTTGTATTCTGGTACTTCCCAATGCCAAACTACATATGAGGAAGCTACAATGGTATCTCAAAAGTGTATGGACTCAACACTGCCACGATTTGGACACTGTCATTCAGATAATACCTTGCATCCAAAAGGAATTTTTGTGGTGGGCTCAGGAATGTCACCTAAACAAGGGACTCTTTGTGACCCGACCAGAGGCGAGTCAGATCTTAACGACAGATGCCTCAGACATGGCTTGGGGAGCACACTTCAGTGGGAAATGGATTCAAGACACGTGGCCTCCCAGACTACAGCATTTGCATATCAACATGAAGGAGATGTTAGCAGTCCAATTTGCACTGATGGCTTTCAAGGATCTACTTCAACCGGGACAGGTGTTTATTCAAACAGACAACACAACAGTCATGTGGTACATCAACAAGCAGGGGGGAATCCATTCGTACTCTCTTTGCAGACAAGCTATGATTTTGTGGGAGACTGCTCTGAGTTTGCACGTCACTCTTCAAGCAAGGTTTCTGCCAGGAGCACAGAACTCCTTAGCAGATGTTTTGAGCAGACAGATGGTGGATCCCCACGAGTGGAAATTGGATCCTCATGTATTTCAACAGTTGACGGTGGCTTGGGGAACTCCAGACATAGATCTGTTCGCTTCTCCACTAAATTTCCAACTGCCAAAATTTTGCACAAAGATGTTTCACCCAAAAGCTTGGAAAGTGGATGCTCTATCTTTCAGTTGGAACAACCTTCACGTCTATGCTTTTCCTCCTCTGCCTCTCCTTCCCAAGGTGCTCTTGAAGGTCAGACAGGACAAGCCTTGCATGATTTTAATAGCTCCAGATTGGCCACGTCAGCACTGGTATCCTCTGCTGAGGAGTTTAGTACAGGAGCCTCCTTGGCCTTTGCCACCAATTCCACACCTTTTGTCCCAGGCAAGCAATCATTTCCTCAATGTCAAGATACAGTCCCTGCATCTGACAGCCTGGCATATTCTGTTTTAGACCCTGGGGTCAGCTTCCTCAACAAGTTTTGAATGTCATATTGGAAGCCAGACGACCTAGTACTAGGAAAGTTTATGCTGATAAATGGAGGAGATTTTTCTTTGGAGCACAGCAAAGAGCTTTGATGTTTCGGTGCCTAATTTGAGTGTTACACTACAGTACCTTACAGACTTATTAGACAAGGGTTTGTCTTTCTCCTCCGTGAAAGTTCATGCTGCAGCCATTTCTGCTCACTATGATTGTGACCCACCATTATTTTCTCACCCTTTGTTTAAGCAATTTCTTAGAGGGGCAAAGAACATAAGACCCCCACGTAGAGCTCCTACTCCTTCCTGGGATCTCAATTTTGTGTTGGAAAAGCTTACTTTACCTCCTCTTGAACCTGCAGCTACATCTGAGTTGAAGTTTTTGTCTTGGAAGACTGCTTTTTTGTTGGCCATTACTTCTGCTAGGAGGGTATCTGAATTACAGGCTCTAATGGCAGTTGAACCCTTCCTGATATTCCATAAGGATAGGGTATCCCTGCGTACTAACCCTACTTTTATGCCTAAAGTTGATTTCTAATGTGGCCTTAAACCAATTTATTCATTTGCCTACTTTTTATGCTGATCCCCAAAATAAAGGGGAAAAAATTTTGCATTCTTTGGATATTCACAGGCAGTTACGCTATTATTTGAGCAGAACTAAAGGGTTCAGGCAGTCTCAACAGTTATTCATTTCTTTTGCTTTGGGTTCACAAGGAAAAGCTGTTTCAAAGCAAACTATTTCTAAGTGGATTGGCCATTGTATTGCTTTTTGTTATTCTCATCATGGAAAGGATGTTCCGGCTGGGATCAGACCTCATTCCACTAGGGCTACTGCCACTTCTACTGCCTTTTTAAGGGGAGTAGCTACTAAGGATATTTTGGAGGCAGCTACTTGGAGTTCAGTGCACACTTTTACTAAACATTACCATCTCCTCTTTATTCTAAGTCTAGGGCTGGGTTTGCCACTGCAGTTTTACAGGGCATGTTAGCAGCTCCTAATGCTTTTTAATTTTGCCAACCTCCCTTACCTTTGCTTTGGGATTCTACCCACAGGTTATGACTGCAGCAATGTGAGATGAAGAACATAGTACAGTTTTGTACCTACCATAAATGTAGATGTTCGAGGATCCACATTGCTGCAGTCCAATTTTCCCTCCCTCCTTCCCCTCTGTAGTTTGGGGTTGCTGTGTTGCTTTTGGGGTAATTATTTTTTCTACATTGGTGGTTGGGTATTTTCTATTTTTGGCTATGGCCTTTTCTTTTTAGGCCTTCTGACATCTGGGGCAAGAAAGACTGAGGATATGGCGTCGGGCATGCGCTTTAGTACCACTGCGTACTGACGTCAGATCTGAGCGACCATGACCGACGCCAGCCTAACACTTTGGTATTCGGGCCGACCGAGGACAGCGGGCTACCCACAGGTTATGACTGCAGCAATGTGGATCCTCGAACATCTACATTTATGGTTGGTACAAAACTGTACTTTTCATATGCCGTTTCAATGCTTATGTCTTCTTGCTGATAACGAGTTGTTGCAGATAAGTACCCCATTGGGTTTTGTTTTTTTCTTAGCTTTTTTTGTGGCTCCAGGGGGTTAGTGTCATCCATGAAGGGTAATTGCCAGTGCAGAAGACAGATTCCCCATAAAGACCACCACAGTAAGTGTCTTTTTTTGTCTAGGAGCTTTTCATGACCATACAACCTGATGTTCTTCGTGTTTCAGTCATTACATTTGGGTAATCTGCTGGCAGGTTGCCATCAGTCGGCCTGATTAACAAAGTCTTGGGTCCTGCGTCGGTTGCTGTCCCTTCTTCCATGACGTCAGGGGTATAAAACATGCCACCAACGCCATTACAGCAGTCTTTCTTGCTGTGTGGTGCCCAAAGCAGAAGCAGTTCGCAAGTGCCGGTCGGCCGACTCCTGAAATTTTCGTTTTCGATTTTCAGAACCGAAGTCTTCAACTTAAAGCCAAGTACCCCGTTGGGGAAACCTTTTTCTTGCTCCTTAAATGTCAGTAAAAGTTAATAATTGCATTACTTGTGGAAAGCAAATACCTCATAAAGATTTTCATTTGTACTGTATTCCTTGCCTAGGCCCTGACCATGACATACCTTGCTGTCGGTTTTGTGCTTTATTTAATCAGCCACTATCCGTCGTTGGTACATTTTTGCCTCTAAATATTTCGGTTCTCTGCTTAATTATCCAGAAATGTCGTCGGTTAGCCATCCAACTACCGGGATTCTGAAAAAACACAAAGATAAAGACAGAGACAGGCTGACGACGCTTCTCCTAAGCCAGTCGCCAGTTTGCCGGTACTCAGTGAGGCGCTTTTAGAGCCCCTGATGCCCGCTACTTCTGACTCACAGGCCTCTACTTTGGAGTCTGGTATGCCGCAAGATGCTTCACCTATGGAACCCATGGATGTCTCTACCTTGGATGAGTCTGGAGCTGCTGTGCAGGCACCGGCTTCTGAGGGTGTTTTCAGGCCTACAGACTTGCATATTAAACCGACTCCATCGTCAATACTAAGGCCTAATTCTCGATCTATGTCTAAAAAACCGACGCCCAGGCCACATGTTCAGGCCCCTATGCCTAAAAAACAAATGATCAAAATGGCTGAAGATCTAATTACTCTAATCAGGGGTAGTCAACCCCCCCTTCTAAGAGGCCTAGGGCTGAGCTTGACTATGAATCTTCTGATCAGGACTCTGATCTTCGTGTTTCACTGTTGCAGTCATTACATTTGGGTAATCCTGCTGGCAGGTTGCACTCAACCATCCTGAATTCCAAAGTCTTGGGTCCTGCATCAGCTGCTGTCGCCCCTTCCCTGACGTCAGGTCGTCAGGGGTATAAAAGAAGCAGCCAACGCCATTTTCTTTAGTCTTTCTTGCCGCGTGGTGCCCGAAGCAGAAGCAGTTCGCAAGTGCCGGTCGGCCGACTCCTGATATTTTCGTGTTCGAGTTTCAGATCCAAAGTCTTCAATAAAGCTAAGTACCCCATTGGGGAAACTTTTTTCTTGCTCCAGACCGATGTCAGAAAAAGTTAATAATTGTATTTCTTGTGGGAAGCAAATACCTCATAAGGATTTTCATTTTTACTGTATTCCTTGCCTAGGCCCAGATCACAACATTTCTGGTTGTCGGTTTTGTGCTAGATTTAACCAACGCACTATTAAGCGTCGGTATGATTTTGCTTTAAACTGTTTTGGACGCCGGTTTAATTATCCAGACATGTCGTCGATAGCCATACGACTACCGGAGTCCACAAAAAAACGCAAAGAAAAGGAAAGAGATAGACAACCAAGGCCCAAAACTGATGAAGCTTCTCCTAAGCCAGTCGCCGGTCCTCAGTGAGGTGCTTTCGCAGCCCCTGACACCCGCTACTTTAGAGTCACAGGCCGCAACAGACTCCCACGTGGAGTCGGCCATGCGGATGGAAACTCAAGGTATTGGAGCCTCGTATATTATCCCTTCAGATGGTCCGGAGCCGCTGAGCAGGCACTGGCTTCTGAGGGTGTAATCAGACCTAAACATCTTCACATCAAACCGACTTCAGCTTCAAAGGCAAAGACTAAAGCACCTTCCAAAGCAAAGAAACAAACTCAAGAGCCACGTGGTCAGGCCTCTGTGCCCAAAAAACAGATGCTCAAAATGGCTGAAGACTTGACGTTCATCGTGTTACCCTGCTGCAGTCATCACACTTGGGTTAACCTGTCGTCAGGCGGTCCCGCAGTCGGCCGGAATTCCAAAGTCTTGGTCCGGCGTCGGTTGCTGTCGCTTCTTCCCTGACGTCAGTGTGCCAGGGGTATAAATAATGCATCCGACGCCATTTTCCTCAGTCTTTCTTGCCGCACGGTGCCCGAAGCAGAAGCAGTTCGCAAGTGCCGGTCGGCCGACTCCTGAGATTTTCAAAGTCGAATTTCAGATCCGAAGTCTTCAATAAAGCTAAGTACCGCGTTGGGGAAACTTTTCTTGCCTCAGACCGATGTCAGAAAAAGTTAAAAATTGTATTTCTTGTGGGAAGCAAATACCTCATAAGGATTTTCATTCTTACTGCATACCTTGCCTAGGCCCAGACCACAACGTCACTGGTTGTCGTTTTTGTGGTAGGTTTAATAAGCGTACTATAAAAAGACGCTTTGATTTCGCACGATACTACTTCGGTAGAAAATTTAACTACACTATGCCGTCGGAGCAACTGACTACTGGCGTGCACAAAAAACGCAAGGATAAGGACAGGCAGCCTAGACCCAAGCCAGACTCAGAGGCCTCGGCTGGTCCGGTCTCCGGTTCACCGGTCTTCAGTGAGGCTCCGGCGCAGCCCCTGACTACCGCAGATCTGGAACCCGAGACCGCTTCAGGGCTTTTGATGGAAAGTACTAGGCCAACGCAGCCGTTTTGTTTAGCCCCTACCGACGACACTGCTGAAAAAGATGTCGGTGCTACAGAAACACCTTTGGTTTCTGAAGGCGTCTTCAGACCGACGACGCTCACCATAAAGACGTACCCTAAGACTCTTATTAAGCCTAAAAAGACTGCACTTCAGTCTCCAGTTCAAGGCCCCATGCCTAAGAAACAGATGCTCAAAATGGCTGAAGATTTGATCTCTTTAATCAGGGGTTCCCAACCCCCACTCGACAAAAGGCCTAGACAAGAGGAAGATTATGCCTCCTCTGAACAAGTGTCTATTTCCTCAGGCTCCTCTGAGGACCAAGATTACTCCTTCTCCCCTTATGAAGATTTTGATGCTGAGGATTCTATTCCCTCAGCTTCTCCTCCTGAAGACTACTCCTTTGGGGAAACATGACACACTATGAGGGAACATTTTCACTGGGAAGGTCAGGACTACTCTGACTCATAGAAAAGGCTCAGAAAGTTTCTTTTACTCCCCCAACACAGACCACTTGCCATCCTCCCAGTTTTAGAGATTGTGGATGATGTTTACTTAGAATCCAGTTTGAACCCAGATTCTCTGCCTCCTGCAGATACTATAGAGTGCCTGATTCCCACAAATTCCTTTATAAAAGCCCTGTTGCTGATCCAGAGACTCCCAGGGTCCCAAAGGAGCTAAGGCTTCTGTGGCAAAAAATCCTGTACCCTCTGAAAGGGACTCCAGAGCACTAGACAGGTGGGGGAAAAAGGTCTACACGTCAGCCACTCTAGCTATGAGGGCACTAAATTGCCAATTTCACATGCTAAAATATCAGCAATTTCTAATGTCTCAGTTAAAACAAAAAATGAGCACACTCCCTCAACAGTCTGAATTGAAAGAAATGCAGGATCTGTTGCATGCAACTGAACAGGTGGGCAAACACTTTACAATGTGGGTTTGATTCTTTGGAGGCTTCCTGCAGAGCAGCTGTCACTGGATCTGTTGTAGGCATGCTTGGTTAAAGGAACAAACTCTGCCTGATCATGTAAAAGCAAAACTTCTAGATGCTCCCTTACAGCAGGATGTGCTTTTTGGAGTTAAAGCGGAAGAAGTTTTAAAGAAAATGGAGGATAAGGCAAAATCTATGCAGACAGTCAAAGATTTCCTACAGGTACAGCCCCCTCGCTTCAGCAGAAATTGGCCAACAAAAAATTGGTCCTTTCCAGCTACTGACAGACCACAGAGGGATAAATACAGACGTCCAAGAGGCAGAGGACAACCACAAGCCCAGTACAAACCTCACCAATGGGGCACTGCAACACAGAAAGGAGGAGAAGACAGGCCCCAAACTACCAGAAGGCAAACTCAATGACTTGCACCTCATCTGGCCAAGCAACACTCTCTTGGCAGCCCCCTTGGGAGGAAAACTCGCACTTTTTCCAGACAACTGGCACATTGTCACAAAGGACAAATGGGTCCTAGACATAATTTCACGAGGATACAGATTCCATTTTCACACTTTGCCAATGAAAAGAGGAATGCCAAACCTGCCAGAAAATCAATGGGCAGAGGCACAAAAGCAAATTACAGCTCTCATGGACATGAGAGCCATTCAACTGGTACCTATTCGAGAGCAAGGCCAAGGATTTTACTCAAGACTCTTTCTAGTTCCCAGAAAGGACAATGCCTGGAGACCAATTCTGGACCTTTCAATTCTAAACACCTTCTTACAAATACCCATATTCAAGATGCTAACATTGCAGCAGCTTCTTCCCATATTGGGCAAGAAAGCATGGCTAGTAACGTTGGACCTCAAGGAGGCATAGTTGCATGTCCCTATCAGACAAAGTTGCAGAGGATACCTCTGTTTCATTGCAGGTTCAACCCTTTACCAATTCTCTGCACTGCCCTTTGGCTTATCTACTGCGCCCAGGGTCTTTTCAAAATGCCTGTCACCAGTAATTGCATACTGCAGACAGAGGAATTCAAATATACCCATACCTGGACGACTGCCTCATCCAAGCAGAAAGCAAGGACATCCTCTTACAACATCTGGCTTTTGTAAAACATTTTCTAAGTTGCCTGGGGTGCACAGTAAACGAAAAGAAATCAAAACTAGTACCCTCACAAAATATGACATTCCTGGGTGCCAGCTTGAATACAACGGCCCAGAAGGCTTATCTGACGCCAGACAAACAACTACAACTGACTCAATATTTCAAAACATTGGCAACAAAGACCCAACTACCTGCAAGAAAAATTTTGTAGGCCTTGGGCTTCATGGCATCTTGCATACTACTAATACCATTTGCAAAGCTGAATATGAGGAAATTACAGTGGTACCTAAAAAGCTATGGTCTCAACACAGCCACAGCTTGGACACAATGATATCTCTCATTCCCTGCCTACAACAGGAGTTTCTATGGTGGTCACAGGCATGTCACCTCAACAAGGGTCAACCTTTCACCTTGCCCCCAGCCAGGCAAACTGTGACAACAGATGCATCGGACTACGCCTGGGGGGCACACATGGCAGGACAGTGCGTTCAAGGCGTATGGACTGCAGATCAAAGGAATCTGCACATCAGTCAAAAAGAGATGCTAGCTGTACGGAATGCTCTGACAGCCTTCAAGAATCTATTACATCCAGGACAACTTACAATAAGGACGGACAACACCACAGTAATGTGGTCCATAAACAAACAAGGGGGTACACATTCCTACCCTTTATGCAGGCAAGCAATGACCTTGTCGAACACAGCACTGGCTTACCAAATTCAGTTACAAGCTCAATTCCTACACATTGGCAGATGACCTCAGCAGAAACATCATGGATCCCCACGAGTGGAAACTGGATCCACAAGTATTTGCAATGATAATTCAAAAATGTGGCCTTCCAGACATAGACCTGTTTGCCAGTTCCCAAAACTATCAGCTAACAAAATTTTGTACAAGGACACTTCACCATCAAGCTTGGAAAGTGGATGCACTCTCATTCAGTTGGAAAAACCTGACAGTATATGCCTTCCCTCCATTGCCTCTCCTCACAAAGATGCTTCTGAAACTCAGAAAGGAGAGACCACGACTGATACTCATAGGCCCAGACTGGCCACGCCAGCACTGGTACCCACTATTGAGGGATATGGTCCAGGGCCCACCTTGGATTTTACCACAATTGCCCATTTACTCACACAGCAAAACAATCAGATTTTTCACAGCCAGCTCAAAACCTTAAATCTGGCTGCATGGCAAATCACCTAAGCATCCAGCCAGCTCCTCTTTCCCAAGCAGTTATGGATGTTATTCTGGAAGCTAGGAGGCCCAGCACCAGGAAGGCCTATTCGGACAAATGGAAAAGGTTTTGTGCCTGGAACCAAACTAAAGGCCAAAACACACTTCAGCCTCACATGCCTCAGATTCTACAGTATTTAACTGAGATGTTGCACAAAGGACTTTCTTTTTCTTCCATTAAAATCCATGCATCAGCTATTTCAGCCCACTACAACACGGATCCACCCTTATTTTCGCATCCACTTCTAAGGCAGTTCCTCAGAGGGGCAAAAAACATTAGGCCCCCCAGGAGAGCACCTACACCAACATGGGACCTCAATTTTGTTCTGGAAAAACTTAAGCTACCTCCCTTTGAACCGGCTTTCTCTGCAGATCTACAGTTCCTATCATGGAAGACTGCCCTGCTGCTAGCAATAACTTCAGCTAGAAGAGTCTCAGAGCTGCAGGCACTATTGGCAGTGGAACCTTTCCTCATTTTCCATCAAGACAGAGTTTCTCTACAAACTAATCCTTCCTTCATGCCTAAGGTGGTTTCCATTGTGGCTTTAAATCAAACCATCCACTTACCCACCTTCTTCCCAAATCCACAGAACAAAGGAGAAAGACTCCTGCATTCCTTGGACATTCACAGGCAACTTCGTTACTACTTGGATAAAACTAAGGCTTTCAGAAAATCTGACCAGCTCTTTGTATCCTATGCTACAGCTTCACAAGGGAAGGCTATATCAAAACAAACCATTTCCAAATGGATAGGACATTGCATTCGTTTTTGCTATTCCCATCATGGAAAACCAGTTCCTGCTACCATTAGGCCCCACTCTACCAGGGCAACAGCTACTTCTACAGCCTTCCTCAGGGGGGTTCCAACCAAGGAGATTTTGGAAGCTGCAACTTGGAGTTCAGTACACACCTTTACCAAACACTATCACTTACCACTTAAGACTAGGGCTGGCTTCGCCACTGCAGTTCTGCAGGGCCTTCTAGCCTACTCTAACCCTCTATAACTCATCCACCCATCCTTAGCTTTGAGATTCTACACAAGTGTGATGACTGCAGCAGGGTAACACGATGAACATAGTACAGTTTTGTACTTACCATAAATGTAGATGTTCGAGTGTGCACCCTGCTGCAGTCCAGGTTACCCTCCCTCCATCCCCTCTGATCTAACTGGCTAAATCTCTACAATACCTTCCTGATGTATTTGCTTATAGCTGGAGGGATTTTGTGTTTGTGCAAAAATGACTTAATTTGGTACTAATTACTGACCACCTTTTTGGGGGCACCTGACATCTGGGGCAAGAAAAACTGAAGAAAATGGTGTCGGATGCATTATTTATAACCCTGGCGCACTGACGTCAGGGAAGAAGTGACAGCAACCAACGCCGGACCAAGACTTTGGAATTCCGGCCGACTGCAGGACCGCCTGATGACAGGATAACCCAAGTGTGATGACTGCAGCAGGGTGTACACTCGAACATCTACATTTATGGTAGGTGCAAAACTGTACTTTTACCTTGATCAGGGCTTCCCATCCCCCTCCTGATAAGAGGCCTAGGCAAGAGACTAACTATGAATCTTCAGATCAGGTTTCCATTTCTTCTGATTCCTCTTCTGATTAGGAATAATGTTAAGTTGTCAATTTTGCCTTCATTCTTGCTGGATGGGTTTGGAGCCGAACCTCGGCTCTGACTCAGCCTATTACCAAAGCTCGAGAGCTATTTTTCACCGGCTCGAGGCTATACTATGTCCCATAATGTTAGGCGTCATATACCCAGATCTCGTTTGCCGCTTCAGCTATGAGGTTGCGTTTTCACCGACTCCAGGTAGTATTTAAGATTTTTTGATATTTATAGTTAGTTTTAGGTATTTTTCCCTGAGTTTTTTCTTAGTAGTGTTAGTAGTCTCTCAGCTAGTCTCCCCCCCCCCCCTTTATTAATAGTTTTCCTTACTCTTTCCACCCTTAAGGGGTTAGGCTCCCCCCCGCCTTTTGGTAGTAGTGTTTTGTACAGGTTCCATTTAGTGTGTGTGTGTGGAATTTTCTTGTGTTTACTGTAGTAAACTTAATTTTTTCTGAGAGTGTCTTTTCGAGTGTTGTGTGTGTATCGGTTGTGTCAGCATACTTGGCTAGACCTTTTTTGTCCCGTTCCTGTGGTATCATGTCTAAGGATACCAAGATATCGGGATTCAAGAAGTGTGACTCGTACTGTCAGAAGATGTCTCTGACAGACGGTCACACTTCTTTTGTGTATTGTTTGGGCCCTCTGCACCTGCAGGACTCTTGTTCCATCTGTCATGCTTTTAGCGCAAGAGTCCTGCAGGAATGCAGAAGTAAGCTCATTCTAAGGGGCTTATTAAAGCCCGAAGGTTCTCCTACCAAGCCTCTGCCAGGAAAACCTTCTAAGCCCGCCAAACCGTCGGCTCCAGGTCCGGAGCCGGTGCCGAGCGGAACTTCTTCTGCCTCGTCGGATCCAGCTGGAACCGATGCATCGAGGCCTCAGTCAGCTCCGACTTTGGTGTCGGAGCCATCTCCAAGCAGAAAGCGTTCCTGATCTCCTTCATTGGAGTCGGTCAGGTCGGCTCAGAAGTCCCCTTTGCTGTCAGAGCGGAGCCATAGGTCTCACTCCTCTAGATCTTCCAGGCTTTTGGACCACAACCTCGAGGGTAGTCAGTAGGCTTTTGAAGTCGCAGGCGCTCGCCCAGTTATTGCATAGCCCATCTCAACAGACAGCGGCTTCTCCAACGCCTGCTCCAGTTCCTCCTCCGACTATTCCTTCGAGCTTGGAGCCGGAGGCCGTCGGGGTTGGTACTGTGGGGGCGTCGGAACCGATTCCACCCTTATCTCTTCCTTCGTCGGCTCCGATCCCTTCATTGGCTCCGTCTTTGGAGGGATCCGGGCCCCGGGACTCCCTCGTCGGTTCCAGGGGGCGAGTAGCATCGGACCATTGTCCAACCCCGTTCTCCCTCTCGGAGCATCAACGCAGGTGAGTTTGGCCCTGACATCGGCCTCGGAGACGTCCCTCTCGGTGCCAGGAGGAGCTCTCATCTCTTCGGAGCTGGGTCCCTCTTCTCTGCCTGATGGGGGGCGCCTTTGAGGTCATGAGGAGCGTGCTGGCTCCTATACCGGCGCCACGGTCGGCCCCTCCTTCCATGGTGCCTGCTTCGGCCTCTGCCTACCCTCCCGAATCCAAGCATGGAGAACCAATGCTCCAGGTCGCCCCATTGGGCGTATCCTCCTCTTCTGAGGCCTCCCCTGATCCTGTGGGGGAGCCCCCTCGGAAGAGGACATGTAAGAGGAAGCATGTGGACTCCCCAGAGTCAGTGACATCTGACACCGCCCTGGATGATTCGGAAGGGTCCCCAAGGTCCTCCTCTGAGGATGTCTCATTTTCTGACATTCTAGAGATCCTTAAACAGAGGGGGAACTGGTCTGCCCTCAACCCTTCCGAGGACGAGTCAGTGTACCTGGATGCATTCGGTTCTTGCCCTTCCACCTCCTGAGTGTCCCCGCCTTTCTACCCTTTTGGTGGCTCGGAAGGCGTGGACGGCTCCGGATACTATGGAACCAACTCCCCGGAGGCCCACTAAATTTATAACCGCCCCTTCGGACAAGCAGTTTCTCACTAAGGGCGTCCCCGTTGATGCCATGGTGGTGGCGGTGGCCACTAAGAAGGAGTTGGCTGACCCTTCAGTTCCTGTCCATCCTCCTAATAAGGAGTCTAGGACTATGGATAGGTACGGCAAGCGGATGTTTTCTTCAGCGACCTTCACCATGCGTTCGCTGAATTATTTTTGCCATTTCACCCGTCTTCAGAGAGACCTTCTCAAAGAACTAGGTGATACCTTACAGGACCCATCAGCTGCAGGGTCTCAGGAAAAGATCAACTCCCAGCTGAGGAGCCTGAACTCTATTGTAAACTCCTCCATGCAGCTTATTTCTTATGCTGCTGATGGAGCGAGTAGGGCTGCAGGCACGGGCGTTGCTCTAAGGAGACACGCCTGGATGCGGCTTTGCAACTTTGCTGACCCCTTCAAGGCATCTTTCACTAACACCCCCTTTAACGGTTCTGCTTTGTTTGAACCTCAAGTGAAGGATACATTGACCAGGTGCGAGCAGGAAGGTAAGACTCTCTCTGCAATGGGAGTCTGTTTTTCCACCCCTTCTAGACCATACCCTAAGGGTCAAAAGGGTGGAAAAATGTGGTTCCGGAAACCCCAGGGAGTACTGCCTGATGCACGTGGTGAGCTTCCCTCCAGAGGCAGAGGAGAGAACAATAATAGGCGTCGCCCTAGGGGCAGGGGGGGGGTCCGCAAAATCAGGGTAGCAGAGAATCTCTCTGACAAACCCTTCCAGCACCCCTGAGGAGCTGCCCGACTGGGGAAGACTATCACTGTACCCCGAAGCCTGGCATTCCCTCACGCAAAACAAATGCGTACGGTCGATCATATCCGAGGGTTACAAAATTCCCTTTATTCACACCCCACATCAGCCAAAAGGGCCCCTTCCAGACGTTCCGCCCGGTCTGAGAGATCAAGCAGCACTAAAAATTTCAAAGCTGCTAAGAAAAAGGGCCATCCAGCCAGTCCCAGCAGACCAACAAGGATCCGGAATCTACACCAAATTCTTTTTGGTACCAAAAAAGACAGGGGACTGGAGATCTATTTTGGATCTCAGCAGACTGAACAAGTCGGTTCAAAGAACGAAGTTCCGGATTGTCACGCTACAGTCCATTCTACCCTTTCTGGGTCAGGACAATTGGATATGCTCTATAGACCTTCAGGATGCGTACTACCATATCAAGATGAACAGGCACTCCAGAAAGTTTCTCCACTTCCGGCTGATAGCCAGTCTACCAATTCAGAGCCCTACCCTTTGGCCTCACCACAGCCCCCAGGGTGTTACCAAATGCATGGCAGTGGTTGCGGAGACAACAAGGATTCCAGGTGTTTCCATATTTAGACTGGCTCCTTACTGCCACCACCAGGCACCAACTACTCCAATCCAGAGATTACACTGTACAAACATGCAACTCGCTAGGCATCTCTCTAAATTTTGAAAAGTCTGCCTTGTCGCCTTGTCAGTCTATTACCTTCATAGATGCCGTTTCAAACACGGTAAAGCTGTCAGCAAAACTGCCTACACAAAGAGTTTCAGATATTCGCAGCCATGTTCAGATTCTACTACAGGAGAGCAGGGTCCAAGCCAGATTTGTACTAAAAACACTTGGTCTCATGGCAGCAGCAATCATTTTACTCCCACTAGTTCGTTTTCATATGCGGATCCTGCAGTGGATGCTGTTTTCCCAGAGCAGCTCCCCATGTCACACAGCATTCTAATCACTCAGTCCTGCAAAAGACACCTCTCTTGGTGGATGGTCTCCCCTCAGGTACTCCAGGGCAGACCTGTTGTTCTTCCTCCTCCTGTTGCCACTGTGACAACGGATGCCTCCCTGATCGGGTGGGGCATTTTCAGGGCAGGACAGTCCAGGGCACTTGGCAACCCTTCGAATGCCACCTGCACATAAATGTCTTGGAAATGAGAGTGGTACTTTTAGCGTTGCAGGCCCTTCAGGACTCTCTACCCTCCGGGACTATTGCGGTTCAGACAGACAATATGTCTGTAGTGTGGTACATCAACAAGCAGGGCGGAACCAGGTCCTACCCGCTATGTCGAGAAGCACTCAGACTTTTGCAATGGGCGATCTCTTCTCAACAGTTTCTGGTAGCAACGCATATTCCCAGGAAGTCCAACGTCATAGTGGACAGACTGAGCAGGGCCATTCTCATACCCTACGCGTGGTCTCTCAAACAGCTAGTAGCGGAAAAAATATTCAGAAGGTGGGGTCAGCCTTGCTGCGACCTTTTCGCAACCCCTCAAAACAGCAAGTGTCAAGACTTCTTCACCCTCTTCCCTCTCCCAGGTCCCCCCCCCCAGAGACGCTCTAGTCCACGATTGGCCCCGGGGTCCTCTCTATGCCTTTCCCCCTTTTCCCCTTAATTACTCAGTCCAGAAAGCAACTGCCTTGAGATCCAGAATGATCCTCATTGCCCCTTACTGGCCACGACAAATTTGGTTTCCGTTCCTGCAACGTCATCTACTGGAACAGCCCTGGCATCTGGACCCAGTGCCAGATCTTCTGACCCATCAATCGGGCGGGCTACACCAATCCCTTCGATCTCTCAACCTCACAGCTTGGTTGCTCCACTTCCAACCCTAGCCAGGCTTCTTTTAATCTCTCAGTCAGTTCGCGACATTATCCTCGCTTCTCACAAGTCTACTACTAGAAAGACTTATGCTAGCAAATGGAAGCGTTTCTCTGTTTGGGCAGGGCAAAAACAAGTGGACCCCTTTACAGCTCCTGTCCAAACAGGTCTTGAGTTTTTGGCGGAACTTTTTCAAATGGGCTCTTCCTCAGCCACCATCAGAGTCCAGCTGGCAGCTATTGCAAATTTCCATGTTGGCTTGTCGGAGACTAGCATTATGTCCCACAACCTTTGCAAAGCCTTTCTAAAAGGAACTCTCTTACTTAGGCCCCCGGTAAAAGATCCTCCCCCACCGTGGGACCTAAACTTGGTACTGTCGTCCTTAATTCTCCCTCCTTTTGAGCCAGCGGCTTCCTGTTCGTTAAAATTGCTCTTGTGGAAAACACTCTTAGTAGCTATCACCTCAGCAAGAAGGGTGTCGGAACTTCAAGCACTTTGTGTTCGCCCTCCTTACCTTGTTTTTCACAAAGGTAGAGTCTCACTTAGAACTAATCCTTCATTTTTACCCAAAGTACTCTCTGAGAAAAATCTGAATCAGACCATCGATCTTCCTGTCTTCTTCCCAAATTATACCGATAGAGCTGAACGAAAGTTACATTGTTTGGTTGTTCACCGTCAATTATGTTTCTACCTAGAAAAAACTAAGCAGATGAGGAAATCAGACCAGCTCTTCCTGTCTTACGCGGAAGGGAAGCAAGGCCTCCCAGTTTCCAAAGTAACCTTGTCCAGATGGTTGACTTCTCTTATTATGTTAATTTATCAATTGAGGCATAAGGAGCTCCCTACTAAGCCTAGAGAACATTCAACCAGAGCACTAGCTTCTTCAGTAGCTTTTCAGGCAAGGTTGCCAATGGATTCCATTTGTGCAGCGGCCACATGGGCCTCTCCTCATACCTTCATTTCTCATTACAAACTGGACATGGCCGCCAGAAGTCGGGCTGATTTTGGTTCCACCGTACTCAAGAGTCTGTTCCATTGAGCCACCCAGGACTAAGGTGCTAGGGACGCTGCCCCATCCAGCAAGAATGAAGGCGAGATTGACAACTTAACATTGAGAAGTTATATACTTACCATAACGTTCCATGTTAGTTGTCGTCTTCTCGCTTTCTTTCTTGCGTCCCACCCTCCATCCCCCTAGCCTGAGAAGACCTAGAGTATCTTGTGAGATGTTTTTTGTCACCAGAGTCATCTCCTCGCTAGCTCTCTTGCTCCCTTTTGGTAGCCCTTGTTAAGAGATCTATGTAGAAGAGGATATATATACATATGTTTAGATAGATATCTTCTCTATTGTGGTGGGACATGTATGTCCATAGTGTTAGCTATCAAACGAGATCTGGGTATATGATGTCTAGCATTATGGGACATAGTATAGCCCCGAGCCGGTGAAAAATAGCTCTCGAGCTTTGGTAGTAGGTCGAGTCGGAGCCGAGGTTTGGCTCCGAACCCATCCAGCAAGAAAGAAGGCGAGAAGAAGACAACTAACATGGAACGTTATGGTAAGTATATAACTTCTCATTCTCTTCCCCCCTATGAGGATTCTGATGCTGAAGAATCTATACCTTCAGCTTCTCCTCCAGAGGACTATTCTTTTGTGGAAACCTTACATACCATGAGGGAGCATTTCCATTGGGAGAGCCAAGATTTTTCAGAATCTAAAAAGAGGCTCAGGGATTTCCTTTTACTACCTCAACACAAGCCACTAGCCATCCCGCCTGTGTTAGATATTGTAGATGATGTGTTTTCGGAGTCTAGCTTTACCCCTGACTCCTTACCTCCAGCTCTTGTTAAGCCTGACGGATATTACAGGCTTCCTGAATCTTATAAATTCCTTTTTAAAAACCCTGCTGCAGACCCAAAAACTATTTCTCAGGGTCCCAAAGGAGTTAAGGCTTCCGCTGCAAAAAACCCTACCTCCTCTGACAGAGATTCTAGGGCACTGGATAGATGGGGAAAAAGGTTTACACATCTGCTACCTTGGCTATAAGGGCCTTAAACTGTCAGTTTCTTATGCTAAAATATCAGCAACATGTCATGGCATTGCTTAAACAGAAAATAATGTTAAACTCCGAATGTGCAGAAAACAAGGAAATGCAGGATTTATTGCATGCAGCTGAACAACTTGGAAAGCATACTTTGCAATGTGGTTTTGGTTCTTTAGAGGCCTCCTGCAGGGCCGGGGTTACAGGTTCTGTAATTAGGAGGCATGCTTGGTTAAAGGAACAAAATCTGCCTGATCGTGTTAAAGTTAAATTATTAGCTGCACCTTTACAGCATGATACTTTGTTTGGTGTTAAGGCAGAAGAGGTGTTAAAGAAAATGGAGGACAAAGCTAAATCTATGCAAACGGTCAAAGATTTTTTACAAGTACAGCCACTTAGGTTTAGTAGACACTGGCCAACAAAGAAATGGTCCTTTCCTGTGTCAGACAGACCTCCTAGAGGCAGATCCCAGGCACAAGGTTCATACCGCTCAGAGCAATGGGGGGCTTCTACCTCCAAAGTTGGAGAAGACAAATCACAACCATACAGGAAACAGTCCCAATGACTTCCCCCTGCCTGCACCAAGCACTTATCTCCTGGCAGCACCCTTTGGGGGGAAAAGTAGCACATTATAACCCAGGACAAGTGGGTCCTAGATATCATGTCACAAGGGTGCAAGTTCCATTTCCATACCCTGCCAAAGGCAAACGGCTGGCCAGATCTGCCAAAAAATCAATGGGCAGAGGCACAAAAACAAGTCTCATCCCTCATAGACATGGGGGCCATTCAACAAGTACCAGAGCAAGAGCAGGAACAAGGATTTTACTCGACTGTTCTTGGTACCCAGAAAGGACAAGGCCTGGAGGCCAATACTGGACCTATCTATTTTGAACGCATTCCTGGATATACCAAAATTCAGGATGTTGACTTTTCAGCAGCTTCTGCCCATGCTGGGCAAGAACGCTTGGCTAGTGACTTTAGACCTAAAAGAGGCATACCTGCATGTCCCAACCAGACAAATATGCAGAAGATGCCTCTGATTCAAGGCTGGCTCAATGCATTACCAATTCTCTGCACTGCCCTTTGGCTTATCTACTGCGCCCAGTGTCTTTACAAAGTGCCTGGCACCAGTAATTGCATTCTGCAGACAAAGAGGAATACAACTATATCCTTAATTGGACGACTGTCTAATTCAAGCAGAGAACAAGGACATTCTTCTACAGCATCTGGCGTTTGTGAAAAGACTTCTAACATGCCTAGGGTATGCAGTCAACGAAAATAAATCAAAACTAGTACCCTCTCAAGAGATAATATTCCTGGGTGCAAGCTTAAGTACAACTGCCCAGATGGCTTATCTCACGCCAGACAAACAAAGGCAACTGACTACCTATTTCAAAATGTTGGTAACAAAGGCCCAGTTAGCTGCAAGAAAAATTCTGCAGGCTTTGGGCTTCATGGCATCCTGCATCCTACTAATTCCATATGCAAGACTGCATATGAGGAAACTTCAATTGTACCTAAAAAGTGTTTGGACTCAACATTGCCACAGCCTGGAAACTATGATTACTCTCATTCCCTGCCTGCAACAGGAGTTTCGATGGTGGGCAAAGGCTTGTCACCAAAACAAGGGACAGCCATTCACATTACCCCCAGCCAGGCAGACAGTAGCAACGGATGCATCAGATTATGCCAGGGGGGCCCATATGGCAGGACGATGCATTCAGGGCACATGGACCTCAAACCAAATGCATCTACACATCAATCAAAAAGAGATGCTAGCACTTCAAAATGCCCTGACAGCCTTCACGGACCTACTTCATCCAGGACAACTACTGATAAAGACAGACAACACCACGGTCATGTGGTATATAAACAAGCAGGGGGGCACACATTCTTACCCCCTTTGCAGACTAGCCATGACTTTGTGGGGCACAGCATTGACTTACCAAGTACATCTGCAGGCACAATTCCTGCCAGGAAGGAAATATACTCTGGCAGACGAACTAAGCAGAAACCTCATGGATCTCCATGAGTGGCACCTGGACCCACAAGTCTTCAGCATGATAACAAGGAAATGGGGTTGCCCGGACATAGATCTATTTGCCTCCCCTTACAGCTGCCAACTAAAAAGATTCTGCACAAGGATTTATCACAGACAAGCATGGAAAGTGGATGCCCTATCTTTCAGCTGGAAAAAAACTATCAGTGTATGCATTTCCCCCTCTTCCTCTCCTCCCCAAGATACAAAGGTCAGACAGAAGAAGCCAAAGATGATACTGATTGCCCCAGACTGGCCCCGCCAGTACTGGTATCCAATACTAAGGAGCTTGTCTCAATGCCCAGCTTGGACATTACCTCAAATACCTAATCTACTGTCCCAGCAAAACAGTCAGATCCTGCACAGCCAACTCAGAACTTTAAACCTGACAGCATTGGGAATAATGTAGTCATACAAAACACACAACTCAGTAAAGCTGTGATGGATGTCATTTTGGAAACCAGAAGGCCTAGTACAAGAAAATCTTATACTGGAAAATGGAAGAGATTCTGTGCTTGGAACCAGGCACAAGGAACTGATACAGCTGTGCCAAATATTCCTCAGAATTTGCAATACCTAACTGAGATGCTGGACAAAGGCCTATCTTTTTCATCTATTAAAATTCATGCGTCTGCCATTTCGGCTCATTACAATGTAGAGCCACCAATCTTTTCTCATCCGTTACTAAAGCAGTACCTCAGAGGAGCCAAAAATTTAAGATCTCCAAGGAGATCACCAATGCCTGCATGGGACCTCAACTATGTCTTGGAAAAACTCACCCTGCCTCCTTTTGAGCCAGCTGCTACTGCTGATATAAAGTTTTTATCTTGGAAAACAGCTCTGCTCCTAGCAGTAACTTCTGCAAGACGAGTTTCAGAGCTACAGGCACTCATGGCTGTGGAGCCTTTTATCATTTTTTATCCAGACAGGGTCTCTCTGAGGATGAACCCAACATTTATGCCTAAGGTGGTGTCCAGTGTGGCTCTCAACCAAACTATTCACCTGCCAACCTTTTATCCAAATCCACAGAACAAGGGGGGAGAGAATTCTGCATTCTTTGGACGTACACAGACAGCTTAGATTCTACTTGGACAGAACCAAAGTTTTCAGAAAGACAGAGCAATTACTAGTGATATATGCTGCAGGATCACCAGGAAAGGCTATCTCAAAGCAGACTATTTCAAAGTGGATAGGCCACTGCATTTGTTTCTGCTATGTACACCATGGCAAGCCAGTACCTAAGGGCATTAGGCCACACTCAACCTAAGCTGCAGCCACTTCAGCAGCCTTTTTCAGGGGAGTACCTACCAAGGACATTTTAGAGGCTGCTACTTGGGAGTTCAGTGCACACCTTTACAAAGCACTATCATCTGCCATTCTACTCTAAATCCAGGGCAGGCTTTTCCACTGCAGTTCTGCAGGGCCTCATAGCCGCTCCTAATGCTGTTTAGCTCCAGCCTCCCAACCTTAGCTTTGGGACTGTACCCAAATGTAATGACTGCAACAGTGAAATACGAAGAACCTAGTACAGTTGTGTACACTTACCATAACTGTAGATGTTAGAGTGTATTCACTGTTGCAGTCCAGGTTACGCACCCACCATCCCCCTTTTTCTTCTAATGGAACCTATCTTTCCTTCTCCAATTTATACCACCTATGTGGTGCATTTGCTTGTAGATGAAGGTAAATTTTATATTGGTGCATGTAATTTTACATATATAAATTTTGGCAACCCTTTTAGGGGGCACCTGACATCTGGGGCAAGAAAAACTAAAGAAAATGGCGTTGGCTGCTTCTTTTATACCCCTGACGACCTGACGTCAGGGAAGGGGCGACAGCAGCCAACGCAGGACCCAAGACTTTGGAATTCAGGCCGGCTGAGGGCAACCTGCCAGCAGGATTACCCAAATGTAATGACTGCAACAGTGAATACACTCGAACATCTACATTTATGGTAAGTGTACACAACTGTACTTTTCTTCTGACACTTCTAATGACCTGGATTTGTCCATACCTACTTATGAGGATTCTGATGCAGAGGATTCCATTCCCTCTGCTCCCCCCCCCCCCGAGGACTTTTCTTTTGGGGAAACTTTATATACTATAAGGGAGCATTTCCACTGGGAAAGTCAGGATTTTTCTGATTCAAAAAAGAGGCTTAGGGATTTCCTCCTTCTACCTCAGCATAGGCCTTTGGCTATACCTGTTGTAGACATTGTTGATGATTTGTTTTCGGAATCCAATATGGCCCCTGATCCCCTGCCTCTGACTCCTAGTAAACCTGACAGATACTAAAGGGTTCCTGAGTCCCACAAGTTCCTTTTCAAAAATCCTGTTGTAGATCCAGAAACCATTTCTCAGGGGACCAAGGGCATTAAGGCATCTGCTACTAAAAATCCTACCCCTTCTGATAGAGACTCCAGGGCGCTGGATAGATGGGGTAAAAACGTTTATACTTCTGCAACACTGGCAGTCAGGGCTTTAAAACTGCCAATTTCATGTGTTAAAATGTCAACAGCATATTATTGGACTATTTAAACAGAAAATGATGTTGATTTCTGACTGTGGAAAATAAAGATTTACAGGATTTATTGCATTCTGCTGAACAAGTTGGAAAACATACTTTGCAATGTGGTTTTGATTCTTTAGAGGCCTCTTGCAGGGCTGCTGTTACTGGGTCTGTGCTTAGAAGGGATGCTTGGCTTAAGGAGAAATCTCTGCCTGATCATGTTAAAGCAAAATTGTTGGATGCTCCTTTAAATCAGGACCGCCTGTTGGGGAATAAGGCTGAAGAAGTTCTAAAAAAGATGGAAGATAAAGCTAAATCTATGCAAACTGTAAAATATTTCTTACAAGGGCAACCTCTAAGATTTAGTAGGCACTGGCCTTGTAAGAATTGGTCCTTTCCAGCTCCTTCCAGATCCTCTCAAGCCAAACCCAGACGCACCAAAAGCACCGGGTTTCAGTCCCAGGGGACTGTCGGAACTAAGCAATGGGGGGGGGGGGCTTTCACTTCCAAATCTGGAAATAACAAGACACCCCCCTATGGTAAACAGTCTCAATGACTTTCCTTTAAAATTACCAAGCACTTAGCTTTTAGCCGCCTCTTGGGGGGGAAATATTGCTCTTCATGCAAAAAACTGGGAATTCATAACCCAGGGCAAATGGGTTTCAAATATAGTGTCCCAGGGATACAGATTTCATTTCCACATGTTGCCAACACCAAACGGGTGGCCAGACCTGCCCCTTAATCAGTGGGTAGAGGCTCAAAAATAAGTACTTCCCCTCTTAAACATGGGGGCTATTCAACCGGTACCAGAAGAGGAAAAGGAACAAGGTTTCTATTCCAGGCTTTACCTCGTACCCAGAAAAGGCAAATCATGGTGTCCAATTCTGGACCTGTCTACTCTAAACACCTTTCTGGACATTTCAAAATTCAAGATGCTGACTCTTCACCAGTTACTTCTTATGCTAGACAAAGATGCCTGGTTGGCAACCTTAGATTTAAAAGAAGCATACCTGTACATCCCAATCAGGTAGTCTTGCAGAAGATAACTACGCCTCATCTGAGGTGTATGCTCAAATCAGGCTACTTGCATTATCAGTTCTCTGCACTGCCCTTTGGGAATACCCTGGGCACAGTAGACAAGCCAAAGTGCTTGGCTCCAGTAATTGCATTTTGCAGGTAAATAAATATTCAGATATATCCATACCTGGACGGTTGTCTAATTCAGGCAGAAAACCAGGGCATACTTCTAAATCTGGCGTTTGTAAAAAAAAACGTTCTAACTTGTCTGGGGTGCACCATAAACGAAAAGAAATCACAACTGGTACCCTCTCGACAGATTACATTCCCGGGTGCAAGCTTGAATACAACTGCCCAGATGGCTTTCCTCACGCCAGAGAAGCAAATTCATTTGGTAACTTTCTTCACACAAGTGGCCACAAAAACCCTGCTATCTGCAAGACAAATACTGCAAGCCTTGGGGTTCATGGCCTCCTGCATTCTTTTAATTTCATATGCAAGACTGCATATGAGGAAACTACAGTGGTACTTAAAAAGTCTATGGAGTCAACATTGTCATAGCCTGGAAACAATGATTCCTATCATACCTTGCTTACGCCTGGAGTTCCGATGGTGGGCAGAGGCCTGCCACCAAAACAAGGGACTGCCATTCACACTATCCCCTGCCGCCCAAACCCTAACTACAGATGGATACTTATACTTTGCAGCCGGAGCCAGCTTCAGGTTCGGTGGTCGTCAGTGAGGCGCTTTTGCAGCCCCTGTCGTCCGCCACTTCAGAACCGATGGCCGACACGGACTCCCATGGGGAGCCATCTAGGCCTAGTAATTTGTCTGCTGCAGGACCTTCGGATGTCGCTCCTTCAGATGGGTCCGGAACTGCTGTGCAGGTACCGGCTTCTGAGGGGGTCTTCAGGCCTTCACATATTACTATTTCCACAAAGACAAAGGCTAAGTCAAAGACTCCTGTTAAACCCAGACTTTCTGCTCAAGCTTCTTCGGATTCAGCTCCTAAGACTCAGAAGCAATTACTTCGGATGGCTGAGGATTTATTAACTATGATTAGGGGCTTGCACCCTCCTCCTGAGAAAAGGCCTAGACAGGATATCCCTTATGATGTCCTTCAAGGTAGCATCTGCAGTCATAACAAATGGGTTGTCCTGTCGTCAGGCAGCCCTTCGGTCGGCCGGATTCCAAAGTCTGGGTCCGGCTTCGGCTGATGTCGCACTCCACCCGACGTCATCTCTGCTGGTCTTCGGGTATAAAGGCATCAGCCGACGCCATTTTCCTCAGTCTTTCTTGCGCGTGGCGCCGAAGCAGAAGCTGTTCGCAAGTGCGGTCGGTCAGATCCAGAGATTACTACTACCGAATACTACTTGAAGACTTCTAAAAGCTAAGTACCCGTTGGGGACTCTTTCTTGCCTCAGCCGATGTCAGAAAAAGTCAATAACTGTTTAACTTGTGGGAAACAAATACCTCATAAAGATTTCCACTCTTACTGTCTGCCTTGCTTAGGCCCAGACCACGACGTAGCAGCCTGTTCGGCCTGTGCTTCCTTCAACCGACGAACGCTTAGGCGTCGGTCGGAGTTTGCTTGGCTCAGATTTTGCGTACACTATGCCGTCGGATCCTCCGACTACCCAAATTGTTAAAAAACGCAAAGAAAAAGACCGACACTCGCGGTCCGGTTTCGGCGAAACCACGGTTAAGCAAGCCGCGAGTGTCTCGGTTTCGGCCGAAACCGAGAATACCGGTCAATCTTTAGCCGAATCCATGACTACTACTGAGGCTCCTGCTACCTTAGTTGACTCGGCCTCAGAAATTTTGCCTACTACTTTGGTTCCTGGTGATTTATCAGACACCATCCCTTTGGATGTTTCTACCCCAGCACGTGGTGCTGCTAGGCCTCCTGCAGCCATGTCTATTAAGGCCTTTGCCAGGGCTAAAGCAGCCAAAACTGTTAGATCAGTGCCTGTTAAGCCCCCCTCACACAGGCCCACTTCTAGTTCACAAATGCTTACTCTGGCAGAGGATTTAATATCCTTAATTAGGGGATCCCAATCTCACCCAGACAGGGCCTCTCAGCCACCAGAAGAGAGATCCAGAGCAGAGCCCCCCCGAGCCAGTGTCCTCTGATGATTCTGCGGATGACTCAGACATTACAGACCAGCCAGAGGCTCCTTTGTCTACATATGAAGATTCAGATGCTGAAGAATCCATCCCATCTGCCTCTCCGCCAGAGGAATTTTCCTTTGGGAAACCTTACATGCCATGAGAGAACAATTCCAATGGCAGGGACAAGACTTCTCAGATTCAAGAAAAAGGCTTAGGACTTTCCTACACTTACCACAACATAGGCTCTTAGCTATTCCTCCAGTACTGCCTGTTGTGGATGATGCATTTAATGATGTTTGCACTGCTCCTGATACATTACCTCCAGCCCTGCCAAACCAGATAGATTTTACAGGGTGCCAGACACTCATCACCACCTATACAAGGCCCCACTTGCAGATCCTGAGACTATATCCCAGGGGCCTAAGGCAGTAGCCTCAACCTCAGCAAAAAACCCTACTCCTTCTGAAAGGGAATCCAGGTCCTTAGAGATGGGGAAAAAGTTTACACCTCTGCTACTCTCTCAGCTAGAGCTTTAAACTGTCAGTTTCATATGATCCAATACCAAGAGTTTATGCTTGATCAGCTAACTAAGAAGCTGTCCTCTGATGACTCCTTAGATAAGAAATATGTTTTAGAAATGGTGAATAACATCCAACAGGTTAGTAACCATTCTTTAAAATGTGGCTATGATGCACTGGAGGCTTCATTTAGATCAGCCATGACTGGCACAGTGATAAGAAGGCATGCATGGTTGAAAGAACAGGTCTTGCCGGATCATGTTAAAGCAAAGCTGTTAGATGCTCCTATGGATAAGGCCAGTCTATTTGGTACACCTGCTCAGCAAGTAATGAAGAAAATGGAAGAAAAGGCAAAATCTGTACAAACAGTTAAGGATTTCTTACAGGTTCAGCCCCCAAGGTTTAGCAGGAACTGGCCCGCCAAAAATTGGTCCTTTCCAGATTCCTCAAAATCTCAAAGAGGCAGGAATAGACGCTCTAGAGGCAGAAATCAATCCAGAGGAGGTGCCTACAGAGGACGCCAGTGGCAAGGCAATAACCGAAGCACAGACACAACCACTGCCACTACAACAGGACAATCACAGTGACTTGGCTCTGACACCGCCTACCAGGGAGCAAATAGCAGCACCTTTAGGCGGAAAGTTAGCCTTATTTTGAAAAATTGGCACTGTATCACAAAAGACAAGTGGATTTTGCAAACCATAGACCAAGGCTACAGGTTCCACTTCCACACCTTACCAGTAAAAAGAGGAATGCCAAATCTACCTCCAAATCAAAAAACAGAAGCTCTAAAGCAGATAGCAGAATTAACAAGGATGAGAGCTGTGGAAAGAGTACCAATAACAGAACAGGGCAAAGGATTCTACTCCAGACTCTTCCTAGTACCAAGAAAAGAAAAGTTGGAGACCTATTCTCGACCTGTCCGTCTTAAACACATACATCATTGTCCCAAAATTCAAAATGCTGACCCTACAGCAACTTCTTCCCATGCTGGGCAAGGAGTGTTGGCTGGTAACTCTAGATCTCAAGGAGGCATACCTGCACGTCCCCATTCGACCAAATTGCAGAAGATACCTCAGATTTCTTGCAGGATCAGAGCATTATCAATTCTCAGCATTGCCCTTTGGCTTATCTACTGCCCAGAGTATTCACAAAATGCCTGGCATCAGTGATCGCTCACTGCAGGCTACAGGAATACAAATTTATCCATACCTGGACGACTGCCTGTTACAAGCGGACAACAAAAGCAAGCTGACAACAGATCTAGAAAGAGTCATTTGCTTACTACAAGCCCTGGGATACACAGTCAATTTACAAAAGTCAAGACTGATACCATCCCAAACAAGAACATTCTTGGGTGCGGATTTGGACACAGTAAAACAAATGGCATTCCTAACTGCAGAAAAACAAAAACAACTCCCTCTTTACTTCTTGGCATTAACAAAGCAGAACAAACTAACAGCAAGAACAGTACTGCAGGCCTTGGGCTTCATGGCATCATGCATAATCTTGGTCCCACATGCCAGACTACATATGAGAAAGCTACAGTGGTACCTAAAGAATTTATGGTCTCAACACAGGCACAGCTTAGAAACCGAAATCCCACTAATCCCATGCCTGAAACAGGAGTTCCTATGGTGGGCTCAAGCATGCCAGTCAAACCCAGGCTTACCCTTCCACAACTTTCAAGTAAGCCAAACCATCACAACGGACGCCTCAGACCTAGGCTGGGGGGGCGCACATGTTGGACAAATGCATACAAGGATTGTGGACTCAAGACCAGCTGCACCTGCACATAAACCAAAAGAAATGCTGGCAGTAAAACTAGCAATACTGAAATTCAGACCATTCCTCAAAGAAGGCCATTTAATGATAAGGACAGACAACACCACAGTCATGTGGTACATCAACAAACAAGGAGGCACTCATTCATACCCCTATGCAGAATGACTATGGACCTCTGGAATATGGCTCTGAGCTACAATATCCAGTTACAGGCAATGTTTGTGCGGAAAAGAAAACACCCTAGCAGACATGTTAAGCAGAACCACCTCGGATGCTCACGAATGGATGCTACACCGGACATCTTCAGGCCCATCACAAAGAAATGGGGAATGCCACAAATAGACCTATTCGCATCCCCACTCAATCACCAGCTCAAAAAATTCTGCACATGGACATGCCACCCACTTGCATGGAAGGTGGACTCTCTATCCTTCAGTTGGAAAGGCCTGACAGCATATGCATTTCCACCTCTTCCTTTGATGCACAAGGTACTACTGAAAATCAAAGAGGAGCGTCCAAGGATAATCCTGATAGCTCGAATTGGCCAAGACAACACTGGTACCCATTGCTGAGGAGCATGTCTCGGGAGAATGTGGTCAATACCCTGATGCCTTTGATGTTAACTCAGAACAACTACAACATCATGCATCCAAACCTAAAAACATTGCAACTGACTGCCTGGAACATCACATAGCAGCAACTAACCCAGACCTATCCCAAAGGGTTAAAGACATTATCCTTGAAGCCGCAGACCTTCAACAAGAAGGAACTATGCAGGAAAATGGAAAAGGTTTGTCATTTGGAGTACTGAAAGAGGAAAAGATGTGTCGAACATAGATATTGCTAACATCCTGGAGTACTTGGCAGAGCTTCTACATACAGGCCTGTCTTATTCCTCCATCAAGATACATGCATCAGCTATTTCAGCAGAATACAGCTTGATCCACCTGTCTTTTCATCCTCTACTCAGGCAGTTCCTCAGAGGGATCAAGAATGTAAAACCTCCTAGGAAACCACCATTACCAGCATGAGACGTGAACTTTGTGCTAGAAAAATTGACACTCCCTCCATTTGAACCAGCAGCAACAGCAGAACTTCAACACCTATCATGGAAAACTGCTTTCCTACTGGCAATTACTTCAGCAAGGAGGGTTTCGGAACTACAGGCCTTAATGGCAGTACAACCCTTCCTAATCTTCCATCAAGATAGGGTCTCCATGAGAACTAATCCTACATTTATGCCTAAGGTGGTATCCAGAGTGTCTTTAAACCAGGCAATACACCTACTTACCTTCTTTCCCAATCCACAGAACAGGGGGGAAAGACTGCTGCATACCTTGGATGTACATAGACAGTTACGCTACTACCTGGACAGAACCAAAGGTAACAGAAAAACTGACCAGCTTTTAATAGCCTATGCAACAGGAAGGGAAGGAAAAGCAATTTCCAAACAGACAATCTCCAAATGGATAGGAAATTGCATAAGATTTTGTTACTCCTACCATGGAAAACCAATTCCACAGAACATAAGACCTCATTCTACAAGGGCTACATCCACTACCACAGCTTTCTTACGAGGAGTGGCAACCAAGGACATTATTGAGGCGGCTACTTGGACCTCCGTGTATACATTTGCCAAGCATTATAATTTACCTCTATACTCTAGATCCCGAGCAGGGTTTGCCACTGCTGTACTGCAAGGGATCCTAACTACACCATATTTTTTCTTCCTCCACCCCTAGTTGGCTATGGTATTCTACCCATTTGTTATGACTGCAGATGCTACCTTGAAGGACATAGTACAGTTTTGTACCTACCATAAATGTAGATGTCCGAACAGGATAGCATCTGCAGTCAGGATTACCCTCCCTCCTTCCCTCTGTGGTACTCTAGGGGTATTACCTCCTATTAGCTAGCTGGGGAGTCTCTTATGGTGTATTTGTTTGTATATATGTACATACATGCTTATTTTTTGTGTTTGCCTTCTACCTTTTTGGAAACATTGGCATTTATCCAAAATTTAGCTTTCCAAGAGGGCAACTGGCATCTGGGGCAAGAAACACTGAGGAAAATGGCGTCAGCTGATGCCTTTATACCCGAAGACCAGCAGAGATGACGTCGGGTGGAGTGCGACATCAGCCGAAGCCGGACCCAGACTTTGGAATCCGGCCGACCGAAGGGCTGCCTGACGACAGGACAACCCATTTTTTATGACTGCAGATGCTATCCTGTTCGGACATCTACATTTATGGTAGGTACAAAACTGTACTATTCCTCTGATCAGGCTTCTGTATCTTCAGTTTCTTCCTCTGATCAGGATTACTCTTTTCCTCCTTATGAGGATTCGGATGCAGAGGATTCTGTTCCCTCTTCCTCTCCCCCTGAAGATTTTTCTTTTGGGGAAACCTTGCATGAGATGAGGGAGCATTTTCATTGGGAAGGTCAGGATTATTCTGCTTCCAAAAAGAGACTTAGGGAATTTCTTCTTCTCCCTCAACACAGGCCTTTAGCTATTCCTCCCGTACTTGACATTGTGGATGATGCCTTCTCTGAAGCTAATTTAAATCCTGATTCCATGCCGCCTGCTCCTTCTAAGCCTGATAGATTTTACAGGGACCCTGATTCCCATCAATTCTTATTTAAGAACCCTTCTGCTGATCATGAAACTATTTTGCAGGGTTCCAAGGCTGCGAAGGCCGCCTCCTCTAAGAATCCTATCCCCTCTGAAAAGGATTCTCGTGCCTTGGACAGGTGGGGCAAAAAGGTTTATACTTCAGCTACCCTTTCTATTAGAGCTTTAAATTGCCAGTTTCACATGTTTAAGTATCAACAGTTTCTTTTATCTGTTTTAAAACAAAGGCTTTCTACCTTTCCTGCATGTGCTGAGGACAAGGAATTACAGGATGTGTTGCATGCAACTGAACAAGTTAGCAAACATAGTTTACATTGTGGTTTTGATGCCTTAGAGGCTTCCTGCAGGGCTGCTGCCTCTGGTACTGTTATCAGGAGACATGCTTGGCTTCATGAGCAGAATTTACCTGAACAAGTTAAGGCTAAATTGCTAGATGCCCCTGTTCAGCATGATGTCTTATTTGGATCCAAGGCTGAGGAGGTTATTAAAAAGATGGAAGAAAAAGCCAAGTCTATGCAGACTGTAAAAGATTTTTTGCAAGTACAGCCTCCTAGATTTTCTAGAAGTTGGCCCTCTAAAAATTGGTCTTTTCCCACTTCTGACAGGCCTCAAAGGGGAAGATATAGACACTCCAGAGGTCGGGTGCAGGCTCAGGCCTCTTACAGATCTAGACAGTGGACTACTACTTCACCTAGAAGGGGAGAAGACAGACCTCAAACCCAAACAAAGCAGACCCAATGACTCCCTCTGTTGGGCTACAGGTCCTCCTTCCCTGGATGCCCCTCTCGGAGGAAAACTTTCTCTTTTTTACCAAAATTGGACTCACATTACCCAGGACAAATGGGTGTTAGACGTGATTTTGAAAGGCTACAGATTCCACTTTCACACTCTGCCAAGGCCTTCCGGCTGGCCAGATCTGCCAAATCATCAATGGACAGAGGCCTTAAATCAAGTGGACGCTTTATTAGCCTTAAGAGCCATAGAACCTGTTCCACCTCTAGAGGTGGGGAAAGGTTTTTATTCAAGACTTTTTCTGGTCCCAAGGAAATAAAACTCCTGGAGACCAATTCTGGACCTCTCAATACTAAACACCTTTTTGGAAATTCCAAAATTCAAGATGCTTACACTTCAACAACTTCTCCCAATGCTTTCACAAGATGCTTGGATGGTAACATTGGACTTAAAAGAGGCTTACTTACACGTCCCCATAAGGCAACAATGCAGTAAGTACCTCAGATTCAAGGCAGGCTCGAGACACTTCCAATTCTCTGTACTGCCATTTGGCTTATCTACTGCGCCCAAAGTTTTTACCAAATGCCTGGCTCCAGTAGTAGCTTACTGCAGACTTCAGGGGATTCAGATTTACCCCTATCTGGACGACTGTCTAATTCAGGCAGACAGCAAAGACCTTTTACTTCAACACCTGCATTTTGTTCAACGTCTTCTCCTACTACTGGGATTCTCAGTGAACACAAAAAAAGTCACATTTGATTCCTTCTCAACGAATGATCTTTTTGGGAGCTCTTCTAGACACAAGTTTACAGATGGCCTTCCTTACTCCAGAAAAACAGTTACAGCTGGCTTCAATCTTCAAGACCTTGGCAACCTTGACTCAGCTCACTGCAAGGAAATTCCTGCAGGCTTTGGGCTACATGGCCTCTTGCATCCTGTTGATTCCAAATGCGAGGCTTCACATGAGGAAACTTCAATGGTACCTAAAGAGTGTATGGTCTCAGCATTGCCACAGTCTGGATACAATGATTCCACTGATTCCCTGCCTCCAGAAGGAATTCCTTTGGTGGTCCAGGGCGTGTGTTTTGAATGAAGGGAAACCCTTTCGTCTTCCTCAGCCTACTCGGATCATAACCACGGACGCCTCGGATTATGCTTGGGAAGCTCATTTTCTAGACAAATGCCAACAGGGCTCTTGGACAAACAAACACCTTCTATGGCACATCAACTTGAAAGAAATGTTGGCAGTCCAAAATGCTCTTCTAGTCTTCCAGACTCTTTTGAAGCCAGGACCTCTGCTAATTCGAACAGGCAATACCACAGTCATGTGGTACATAAACAAACAAGGGGGCTCTCACTCTTCCCCCCCTTTGCAGACTTGCCATGACTTTATGGGACACAGCACTAAATTTGAATCTGGATCTTCAGGCACAGTTCATTCCAGGAAATCAGAATCTCTTAGCAGACAGCCTAAGCAGAAACATTTTGGATCCTCACGAGTGGATGTTGGACCCCAACTTATTCAGCAAGATTACTGCAGTTTGGGGCTGTCCTCAGATAGATCTGTTTGCGTCCCATCTCAACCATCAGTTGCCTCTCTTTTGCACCAGGTCCTTCCACAAGACAGCTTGGAAAGTGGATGCCCTGTCCTTCAGCTGGAGGAATCTTTCGGGATATGCCTTCCCTCCTCTTCCTCTTCTTCCTCGGGTATTGCTAAAGATAAAGCTGGACAAAGCCAGACTGATCATTTTGATAGCTCCAAATTGGCCTCGCCAGTTTTGGTATCCGACTCTTCTGCACCTTTGCTTGGAACCCCCTTGGAGTCTTCCTCTGACCCATTCTCTATTGTCCCAGCATCAGGGTCAGGTATTTCACTCTCAAATCAAGCCTCTCTGCCTGGCAGCTTGGCTCATCAAAGGCAATTGATTCCTTCTTCTCTTCCTAAACAAGTTTTGGATATTCTTTTGGAAGCTAGACGTCCTAGTACAAGGAAATTTATGCTTCTAAATGGAAAAGATTTTGTATTTGGATGC
The DNA here is from genome assembly GCF_019279795.1 of Protopterus annectens. NCBI lineage: Eukaryota > Metazoa > Chordata > Ceratodontiformes > Protopteridae > Protopterus > Protopterus annectens. The sequence goes on along the minus strand of NC_056732.1, from coordinate 1,586,134,586 downwards.
AGGATCGTGGTTCTGATCCTTTTTTACCTGATATTCCCTCTATTTTACTTTATCTCTCAGACCTTTTGCTTAAAGGTCTTTCCTTTTCTTCCATTAAAATTCATGCTTCTGCTATTTCGGCTCATTTCAATTGTGATCCTCCCATTTTTTCCCACCAGCTGGTTAGACAATTTCTGAGAGGAGCTAAGAATTTGAGACCTCCTAGATCTCCTCCTGTCCCTCCTTGGGATCTCAACTATGTCTTGGAAAAGCTTACTTTGCCTCCTTTTGAGCCTGCTGCCTCTGCGGATATTAAGTTCTTATCCTGGAATACCGCTATCTTGTTGGCCTTAACTTCTGCCAGAAGGGTGTCTGAGTTACAAGCCCTCATGGCCATGGAACCATACCTCATCTTCCATCAGGACAGAGTTTCCTTGAGGACCAGTCCTACTTTTATGCCTAAGGTAGTTTCTAGAGTGGCTCTAAATCAGACTATTCACCTTCCTACCTTTTTCCCAAAACCCCAAAATAAGGGGGAAAGGATTTTGCATTCATTGGACGTACACGGGCAACTACGTTTTTACCTGGACAAAACTAAAGATTTCAGAAAATCAGATCAATTGTTTATCTCTTTTGCTTCCAGTTCTCTAGGTAAAGCTATTTCTAAGCAAACTATTTCCAAATGGATTGCTCATGGAATAAGATATTGTTACTCTCTTTATGGAAAACAGATTCCAGGTACTGTCAGGACTCATTCTACTAGGGCAGCTGCCACTTCAGCAGCTTTTCTCAGAGGAGTTCCTACCAAGGACATTCTGGAGGCTGCCACTTGGAGCTCTGTGCATACCTTTTCCAAGCACTATAACCTCCCTTTGCACTCTAAGTCTAGGGCAGGCTTTGCCTCTGCTGTTTTGCAGGGTCTTCTTGCTGCTCCTTCTTCATAACCTCCTCCCGTGTTCTCAGCTTTGGGATTCTACCCTACAGTTATGACTGCAACAGTGAAACACGAAGAACATAGTACAGTTGTGTATACCTACCATAAATGTAGATGTTCGAGTGTCTTCACTGTTGCAGTCGATTTCCCTCCAGACCCCTCTTGTTTCTTTTTGCTTACTTTGTTTCCTTTTCCACTACCTTTCTGGTGTATTTGTGTTTCCCTTGGGACACCTTTTGATTTTATGGGGGCTTCTGACATCAGGGGCAAGAAAGGCTGGAGAAGATGGCGTCGGCTGTCAGCTTTATACCCATGCGTTCTGACGTCAGGGTACTTGCTGATACAGCCGGACCCAGACTTTGATATTCTGGCCGACCTCGGGCTGCCTGCCAGCAGGAGTACCCTACAGTTATGACTGCAACAGTGAAGACACTCTAACATGTACATTTATGGTAGGTATACACACCTGTACTATCTGGCTTGTAGCACATCTGATGAAGCTTTGCAGGTGTCCATTTAGGACATTCAGGAGGGAACCACAGTTGATTATTTCCGAGGGGCCTAGGGGTGTTCCACAGATTTTAGTTAGGGAAGACGCTTGTACTACAGTTATTGAATGTCATCATGGGTCATAGCCTCCTAAGTTTTATAGGGCGGACATTCCTTTAAAGAAGAAACAAAAAAAATTAAACGTGTTTCTTCCGCTCCTAGGGATTCTCAGAGTGAGTGTCAGGCCTTTACTCAAGGTTTGCTTAATGCTTTGATGGCATTAGAACCTTCTCCAGGGGTTTCTGTTCCTAATCCCCCTTGGTCTTCTATTCCGTTTAAAAGACCTAGGGAACAGGATACCTCTGAAGAAGAGGTGGATTCTGATGAGGAATCTCTTGCTTATTCTTCCCTGAGACGTACTTCCCTGGACTACATGAAAAGAGACATGGAAGAGCTCTCCGATCTTGTAGCCCAGGCAGGTATGACCCTAGCCCTGAGTAGCATTCTGCCATCACCTAGAATGAAGCCGCAGTACAAGGACAAAATGATTGACTTCAACAATTGCCTAAGCTTCTGGTGCCATTCTAAAGGGATCCAGTGTCTGTCTGCCTGGGATGACATGGTCGACAGACCACGATGCTTTGCCAGAGATGGCCTGCACCTGTCACCCCTGGGATTCTGGATACTGGCTAAGGTTTTTGCCACCCCTATAGTGCCTTTTTTTAGGCAAGGTTCAAATGACAAATTCACCACCGTAACAGGAACATGCACGCAAAAACTGAGGGTGATGCTACTCAATGCTAGAAGTCTAAATCTCAAAATGCACTCACTCGTGGCACTCCTTAAAATGGAGAACATCGATATCTGTGCAGTGACTGAGGCCTGGTTCAAGGCTTCAGAGAGCACCCCTGCACTACCAGGCTACAACTTATACCACACTTTTCGGCCATGTAACCAGGACCGGAACACCAAAGGTGGAGGTGTGACCATATTCATTAAGGATATCCACACCTCCAGGCTAGTTGTTCAGCATAATGCAGCCAAGGTTATCCAAGTGCAACTAACTCTGGGCAAAACTGCAATCCAAATTGTAGCTTGCTACAGATCACCCACCATACCCCAGAATTCCCACTCCTCTTTTCTTGATATACTGGAAAATATTAGGATTCAACCAAACACCCTAATAATGGGCAATTTCAACTACCCCACCATTAACTGGGAAAACTACTCGTGTACCAACTCCTTCGCTCACCGCTTTCTGGAATTCATAAACTCCAATGCCCTGGATCAACTTATCCACACCCCCACCAGGGGCAACAGTATCCTAGATCTAGTCATTGCCAATATGAGTGACCAGTGTTCCACACCTGAAGTAAACGCCTCATTGATCCGATCCAACCATAAGCTGATTACCCTAGATATCCACATCCTGCCCCCATCTCCCATTAAGGAAACCATGGTAAAAAAATTTCTCCAAAGCCAACTTCATGCTTCTTAAGACAGAAGTGGTGAACTTCGTGACACCCATGCAGATGGACAATAGAGTTATGGCTACTGAATCCTACAAAATTGCACTTTATATAAACACTTACCTGAGTGCATGGATCGTACTATCCCAAACAGAACCAAGATGCTATCCTCCAAAAAAAGGAAGCCAATCTGGTAGTCCCCTTCCTTAAACAAACTGTACAACAGAAGGAAGAAACTGTTGCAAAAGAAAGTAAAATCCTAGGAGTGGAGGAGCTCCCTGGTCAGCCTCAGTCAGAAGCTGCGATCCCTGATAAAATCCTCCAAAGCTAGTTACGAAAACAAAATCGCCACTTATTCTAAAGACAACCACAGAGCATTCTATAGCTATGTCAAATCTCAATGGCAACGCTCAGATCTGCTCTGAGTTACAGCACAATGGCACTAAATATACAGACCCAATTGATATTGCCAACATCCTGGCAGATAGGTTCAGTGCTAACTTTACCTCCCTCTCACCCCCTAAAGAGCCCATGTCTATACCGGAAGAATGCAAAATTCCTGTAATCACAGCTGCACAGGTAAAAACCACACTCTCCAAAGCCAAGAACACAGCATCCATGGGTCCAGACAACATCCCAGGCTGCGTTCTACACAAACTACAGAACGTACTAGCACCCCACCCAAGTACCATGTTCAATCATAGCCTCACCTCAGGCTTTGTGCCTGCTGAATGGCGCACAGGGACAGTTATCCCACTCCACAAGGGGGGAGCCACCACTGACCCCGGGAACTACCGCCCCATTAGCCTGATGAGCCTGGTCTGCAAGGCCATGGAACATATCATCATAGAACTTATAAAAGAAGACATTGGTAATCTCCAAATTCTGGACCCCATCCAGTTCGGGTTTGTAAAAGGCAGGTCATGTCTCCTAAACCTGATAGACTTCTTTGAAGCAGTCACCAAAGCCATAGACAAGGGTAAGGTGGTTCACACAGCCTATCTAGATCTTGCCAAGGCTTTCGACACCATTCCCCACTCTGGAATTATAGATAAACTCACTAAACTAGGTATAAATCTCTATGTCACAAGATGGGTTGCCAACTGGCTCACTGATAGAACCCACACTGTGAAAGAAGCAGACTCCAAATCCGACTTCAGACCAGTGACAAGTGGAGTACCACAGGGTTCAGTCCTGGGTCCTCTCCTGTTTGGTATCTACTTCTCTGAAGTACAGGCTAACACAGAATGTCTTTGGATAACAAAGTTCGCAGATGATTGCAAATTAGGAGCCATAATCGAAACTCCTAACGATGTGGACATCCTGCAAAAGGGCCTCACTGAGACAGATGCCTGGTGTCAAAGCCATGGCCTCAAGCTCAATGCCAAAAAGTGCATTGTCATCCCCGTTGGTAAAAACTGTGTACCCATGAACTACAACATAGGCGGTAGTATACTTAACACCGAAAGTGTGATGAGACCTTGGGACACAGGTGGACAGTAGTCTCTCCTTTGATAATCACATCGCCACAGTAGTCAGGAAATCCTTCTACGTGGCACACCATCACAAAAGGTTTCTCATCCAGAAAAAAAAGAGGTCATTGTTCCCCTCTGCTCATCACTCATTAGACCCATTATAAAGTACAATGCCCCTTTTGGTATGTACCTCACAAGACATCTACAACAACTGGAAAGGCCACAGAAATACCTCACAGAGGATTACCGGCCTCAAACAGATACCCTACGCAGACCGTCTCAAAAAACACCAGCTTTACTCCGTCGCATATTGCCTACTCAGAGGTGATCTCTGCCTGACATACAAAGCTGTGTCAAACCCATAGCTGTTGGACATGCTCCACTTAAAGAAATCCCAATCCCTCCGAGCTACACACTCTAGGGACCTAAACCTTGTCACCACAATAAACAGAACATGCCAGAGGGATAGATTCCTGTCCCAGAGACTTCCCATACTGTGGAATAAACTACGTATCTATATCAAACAAAGTTCCTCATTAGCACTCTTCAAGAAAAATCTTGATGATTGGATGGGAAGTAGGAAATTCACCCCAGGGGTCACCTCTGTGGCTCTGCCCGACAGTGGCACAGGAAAATAATTTTCTTGGGTGGCAAAAGCCAGGGTACCTTTTTGGCTGGCCTTGTATAGGCCCCAGGGCCGATAGCCTAGTACCTACATATGAACCTAAATTCCTTCTCCTTTTGACTATGGGTCACAGGAAGAGGAATCTAATAGTCCTGATACTCCTTTTGAAGAAATTTCCTTTTCGGACACAGTGTGTAGGATGATGGAATTTTTTTAAATGGGATTGTGCTCAGGTCTCTGAAATCCATAAGAGGTACTGTGAGTTGCTGCAGATGGAATCTTAGAAACCTGCTGCTATTCCTCTTGTCTTGGCTGCATTGTTTGATGCTTTTTCCAATGTTTTTAATGCTCCTGATTCTCTGTTTCCTGCTCCCAAGAAGCCTGATAGGATTTAAAGGATGCCTGATGATTGCAACTTTTTGTATAACTGTCCTGCTGACCCTTCAGTTGTGTCTGTAGTCTCTAAGTCTTCTCAATTGCTTCCTTCGTCCAAGTTACTGCCTCCCGATAAAGACAGTAGAGCCATGGAAACGCTAGGTAAGAATGTTTACATTTCATCTACCATGGCTTTTAGGGCTATTAATTATCAGACCCATATATCCAGGTAAGTGTTTGCTCTTCTTTCTCAGGCTTGTCAGCTTATTTCGGTCTCCCAGACTCTGTGGGTAAAACTTTTGATGTGATGCTGTCCTATCTAGCCTTCATTCTTACCAGGATGGGTTTGGATCTGATCCTTGGATCCATCTCGGCCTTTATCTTCAAGCTCGAGGCCCTCTGCCAAGTTGTGGCTAAACCCCTATCCCAGCATGCACTAGGACCCTCCCCAGATCTAGTTTGCTGCTAAACAAGATTAGTTGTTCGTCTGTTAGCTCTGGCTAAGTACCATTTTTCTTATTTGTTAACTTGCTAAAAATGGTTGTATTTGTTGTAAATTTTCATCTCTTTTATAGCTTAGATTGTATCCTATTTTATCTGCTACTGTGGTGCTTTTTTGTGACAGGCCGTTGTCTGTCGTTAAGCCTCATCTTTTCTATCCCGGCTCTTTAGTATTCCCTTTCTATTTAGCCTCTTTTTAGTTGAGGGCTTTTATATACTATTATATTTGCTTTCTCTTCACTTAAAAGCAGTTCATTTAAATTAGAGAATTGTAGCTTAGCCCGTTTAAGTTAGAGGGCTTTATTTAACTCTCTCTCTCTGTCTTGTTCTTTGTGTTGGCATAGACCGGTTTAGTTAGAGGGTTGTGCCACTTTCTTTTTCTTTTATTTTTTGACCCATTTAAATTAGAGGGTCTAGTGTTTATCTGTACTAAAGATTTTTTTATGTGTATTCTGTTTATTCTGTTTGTACAGCATTTCCCTTCTTAAAAAAAAATGTCCGGCAAGGATTGCATACCCATGGGGTTTAAAAAATGCAATGATTGTGGCAAGATACCTCTAAGTGATAAACACACACTTTGTGTTTATTGTCTCAGAGCTGTCCATCTCCAGGAGTCATGCTTTGTTTGCCACGGGTTTAATCATAGAGCACTCCTGGAGAGGAAAAATAAGTTAATTTTGAAAGGGCTTCTAAAAATCCCTTTCTCAGAGGCACTGGAAGAAGGTCTGGGTTCAGCCAAAACAGACAGGTCTCCTTCCTCTAAATCAGACAGATCAGACAAATCTGGGAAGAGTTCTTCCACTTCCCCTTCATTGGAGCAGATGAACAAAATACCAAAGTTGACTTCTTCGGATCCGAAGAATTCCAGATCTGACAAGCCTTCAGCTCTGACATCTTCTATTTCAGTACCGGTTGAATTTGAGATACGGAGCCAGTCTCCAGTTTTGGGGCCGATCTCCCATACATTAAGATCACCCATACTACAGCAGTCTAAATCTCCAACCTCCTCGATTCGGTCCTCTAGGAGTTTATCCAACGATGATGTGGTTTGAGTGGTACAGAGGCTTTTGAAGACACCAGTGTTGGCCAAGCTTCGAATCCTACAATGCCCACCCCATCTGCCTCTATTCCTCCTCCGATCCAACCCGTTGCTTTGGAGGCGAAAAGACCAGTAGTGGAATTGGTGAAACTTTCGGATTCGAGACCCACCTCGGGTACTACAGAGCCAACCATGACTTTGACGTCCTTGGCTTCTTCGGAGATGGAGGAGTCTAGGAGTGACACTCTGCAGTCGGATTGGGGGAGGGCGTGTCGAATGGGACAGCTGTCTAATCTGACTTTGCCTCTTGGGACCTCGGCTCGGATGGGTTCAGCTCCTACCTCAGCCTCGGGTCCGTTATCTCTGGCTCAGGGGGATCCATCGGTTTCCTTAGATCTCGGGATATCCTCGGATCAGGGACGGGGGCCTTTGGGGTAATGAGTGGAGTACCGTCTCCACAGACAGGTCCACTATCTTCTCTTGACATTCCTCCCCCCTAAGATGTCGGTGACTGCTTTTGTACCCTCACTTTAACAGGGACATAGAGATCCTAGGCCTCAGGATGCCCCACAGGGCACTTCCCACTCTTCCAAAACCTCCCCAGAATACCCATCTGAGAAGGTTCCTTGGAAACAATTGTGCAAGAGGAAGCACATAGACCCCTCCCCGAGGAGTCTATCACTTCAGACATAGATCTTGATGAAGCTGAGGAGTCCCCACTGCCACCTCCAGATGATGTCTCATTTGGAGACATCTTAGAGATATTAAAGCAGAGAGGTGGCTGGAAATCCACTAACCCTTCTGCGGAGGAGTCCATGTACCTGAAGGCCTTTGGATATCACCTTTCCACTGCTTGGGTGTCTCCGCCTTTCAATGAACTGATGGACCTAGTTTCTCGAAAGGCGTGGGACTCCCCAGATTCCATGGAGCATAATTCATAGGAGGCCTAACAAATTCATAACATCCCCAACCGATAAGTCTTTTCTGACTAAGGGAGTCCCAGTTGATGCTATGGTCGTGGTGGTGGCCACAAATAAGGAACTTTCAGAGACGTCTTCTGTCCATCCCCTGAATAAATATTCTCAGACAATAGCCAGATATAGAAAGCACGTTTTCTCTTCAGCGGCCTTTTCCATCAGATCGCTGAATTACCTCACTGATTTTACAAGACTACAAGGGGATCTCCTCAAAGAGCTGGGAGATGCCCTCCAAGGTTTGATAGCTGTAGAGGTGGCTGACAAAGTATCCTCTTGGCTCTCAACCTTAAACTCCATTGTTAATGCCTCCATAGGACTTATTTCTTATGCAACTGATGGAGCCAGTAGAGCAGCGGGTTACGGAATTTCCCTAAGTGGACATTCTTGGATGCACTTATGTAACTTTGTAAAACCCTTTAAGTTTTCCTTTGTGAATACTCCTTTTGATGGCTCGTCATTGTTCCGGCCTAAGGTCAAAGATACTCTCACCAGGTGTGAACAAGAAGGAAAAACTCTGTCCGCCATAGGAGTCCGTTTTTTCCATGCCTACTAGACCTTACCCCAAAGGTCAGAAAGGCAATGTTAAAATGTGGTTTCAAAAATCTCAGAGATATTTTCAGGACACACACGGTGAAACTTCCCCCAGAAGCAGAGGGGGAAGTAATACCAGAAGATGCTGTCCACGTGGCAGAGGGGGACTGCAAAATCAGGGGAACAGAGAAACCTTCCTTCGTAGGCCCTTTCAGCATTCCTGAAAGGGAGACCCAATTCTCCAGCTCTGGAGGCAGTCGGCGATTACTTGTCTTTGTACCGGGAAACCTGGTGACTAACATACAACAAATAGGTACAAAGCATCATATCCAGAGGTTGCATCATTCCCCTTTCCCTTCCCACCCCAAGATGAAAAAAAAAAAAAGTTCTGAACATTCCACCCAGTCAAAAGTTGCTAGAAAAAAGGAGTCATCCAAGAAGTCCCCGCAGACCAATTAGGATCCAGAACTTACTCAAGATTCTTTTTAGTTACAAAGAAAACAGGACAGGAGATGGATTCTGGATCTCAGCATACTAAACAAATCAGTAAAGAAAAGCAGGTTCCGGATGGCGACACTGCAGTCAGTACTCCCCTTCTGGGGAAAAGATGATTGGATGTGCTCTATAGATCTCCAGGATGCGTATTACCATGTAAAAATGGAATAGCAATCAAGGAGATGTCTCTCTTTTGGCTGGGAGCCAGTCACTACCAGTTGTGGGCTCTGCCCTTTGGCCTCACTACAGCCTCCAGAGTATTCACCAAATGCATGGCAGTAGTAGCAGCTCACTTGAGACGTCTAGGATTCTGAGTGTTTCCATACTTAGACATCTGGTCCCCAAACCACCACAACTAGGCATCGGCTAATCAAGACCAGTAATTTAACCTTGCAACTCTGTTCCTGCCTGGTTATTACTATAAATTACGAAAGGTCTGCCTTAGAGCCATCTCAGCATGTGGTTTTCATAGGATCAGAGTTGGACACAACACACACGATTTCGGGACTGTTCCTTAAGGTACCACTTCAGATTCCTGCTAAGGCGAAAGAAAGTTAAAGTGAGGGCGGTCCTCAAAGTTTTGGGGATCATGGCTGCAATGATAATCTTAGTTCCCCTGGCATGTATGCACATGAGGATTCTTCAGTGGTTGTCATCCACTCATTGGTCGATACAAGAACTACCGATGTCTCACAAAATAATCTTCACCAAAACATGCAAGAAGGACCTTCGTTGGTGGCCACACTCTTCTCAAGTAATTCTCGGCCGACTGTTTGTTCCCCCTCATCCATTAGCCACAGTGACCATGGATGCTTCTCAGGGTTGGGTGGGGGAAACACATGGATCGTTATGGTGAGTACATAACGTTTTCTTTCTTTGCTAGGGACTTCCCCCTCAAGTGGTTTGGCATTCTATTAAGTGTAGTTATGATGCAACAAGTGCCTCTTTTAGGGTTGCTGCTTTTGGTTCAGTGATGAGGAGGTATTACTGGCTTAGGCTTTAGCCTTTACCTGATGATATCAAGACTGAGGTGTTGGATGCTCCTGTTGATAATATTTGTTTGGGGAAGCATCTGCTGGTTTCAGTCCCTTCAGAATAAGGGAAGGCCTTACCGGAACTCAAACATGTTTGTCTCCCCTATGCCTAAATGTCAGAGAAACTACCCTAATAAGCCACGTTTGATCGCAGGAAATCTGCCGTCCTACTACGGGCCAAAAGAGTGGCAAGCAGGCTTCTCTTACTAAGGCTACTCAGACTCCAGGGACTTGGAAGTCTTCCATTCCTGATAAACCAGGTGCTGTGTGACTGTCCATCTCTTCCCAGCCTCATTTTGTTTTTACTTATTTATTTACATTTGTTTACCGGGAAATTCTGACTGGACACAGGTCCTTTTTCAGCGGATGCATGGGGAGAAAAGCTCCACATCATGTACGTGATAGAGATACAAAGTTGTAGTAATAGTAAACAACATTACAGGTTGTTGGCTTTAATGCAATAACAAGATATTGATTATCAACAGTATATATAGAAAATGTTGCAAGTTAAGATAGTTTCTTGTCATTTATAATATTAGTAACAAAGTTGTCAGACAAGATGGTAAAGTATGTAAAGACAACTAGCTATTTATGACTGTGGTTAGTAGTGGCGGTAGTATAGTTGGGTTAAGAGTCTAGGTGGGGGGAGGTAAGGGTGGGAGTGTTAGTCTGGATTAGAACAAGGACAAAGCCAGTGCAAATTTAAGTGGAATTTGAGTGCAGTCTTGAAAAGGCTGCTGGAAAGTAGAGTAGTTATAGAGGGTGGAAGATTGTTTCAAAGTTTAGATATGGTACATGAAAATATGGCTTCTCCTGCTGAGTTTTTGGGTTTAATAACAGTGAGTTGATTTTTGTTGCTTGATCTTAGGGGCCTAGTGGGTTGATAGGGTTGGAGAAGGGTGTGAAGGGAAGGGATATTAAGGGGGTGGTTAATAAGTTTGAGCGAGGGTGAGTTGATTAAAGTGAAGGAGTTGTGGGAGTTCTAGCCAGTTTAGTACTTTAAGGGAGATACAATGATGGCTGCAGTAGGAGGTTCCAGGATGTTCATCGTGTTACCCTGCTGCAGTCATCACACTTGGGTTATCCTGCCGTCAGGCAGTCCCGCACTCGGCCCGAATTCCAAAGTCTTGGTCCGGCGTCGGTTGCTGTCACTTCTTCCCAGACGTCAGTGCGCCAGGAGTATATGAGAGGCATCCAACGCCATTTTTTTCAGTCTTTCTTGCCGTGCAGTGCCCGAAGCAGAAGCAGTTCGCAAGTGCCGGTCGGCCGACACCTGAGATTTTCGAATCGAGTTTCAGTCCGAAGTCTTCAAAGCTAAGTACCCCATTGGGGAACCTCTTCTTGCCTCAGTCCGATGTCAGAAAAAATTAATAATTGCATTTCTTGTGGGAAGCAAATACCTCATAAGGACTTTCATTCTTATTGTATACCTTGCCTAGGCCCAGACCACGACGTCACCGATTGTCAGTTTTGTGCTAGGTTCAATAAGCGAGCTATAAAGTGACGCTTTGATTTCACAAGACACTACTTCCGTAGGAAATTTCATTACACTATGCCGTCGGAGCAACCGACTACCAGCGTGCATAAAAAATGCAAAGATAAAGACAGGCAGCCTAGATCCAAGTCAGACTCCGAGGCCTCGGCTGGGCCGTTTCTCCAGTTTTCAGTGAGGTGCCTACGCAGCCCCTGACTACCGCAAAATTGGAACCCCAGACTGCTTCAGATTCTCTAGCAGAGAGTTCTAGGCCGACGCAGCCATTTTCTTTAGGCCCTACAGATGACATTGCAGAAGGAGAAGCCGGTGCTGTAGAAACACCTTCGGTTTCAGAAGGTGTCTTCAGACCGATTGCTCTCACCATAAAATCTTATGCTAAGCTTAAGACTCCTCTAGAACCAAAAAAGACTGCACTTCAGTCCCCAGTTCAAGGCCACATGCCTAAGAAACAGATGCTTAAAATGGCTGAAGATTTGATTTCTTTGATCAGGGGTTCCCAACCCCCCCCCCCCCCGACAAAAGGCCTAGACAAGGAGGATTATGACTCCTCTGATCAAGTGTCTATTTCCTCAGTCTCCTCGAAGGAACAGGATTTCTCCTTTACCCCTTATGAAGATTCTGATGCTGAAGATTCCATTCCCTCAGCTTCTCCCCCTGAAGATTATTCCTTTGGGGAAACCTTACATACCATGAGGGAACATTTCCACTGGGAAGGTCAGGACTACTCCGACTCAAAGAAAAGGCTCCGAGAATTTCTTTTACTCCCCCAGCACAGACCTCTTGCTATCCCCCCAGTTTTAGACATTGTGAATGATGTTTACCTAGAATCTAGTCTAAATCCAGATTCTCTGCCTCCTGCTCCAGCCAAGCCAGATAGATACTATAGAGTGCCTGACTCACACAAATTCCTTTACAAAAGCCCTGTTGCTGATCCAGAGACAATCTCCCAGGGTCCCAAAGGGGCTAAGGCTTCTATGACTAAAAATCCTATACCCTCTGAAATGGACTCTAGAGCACTAGATAGGTGGGGGAAGAAGGTTTACACCTCGGCTACTCTAGCTATGAGAGCACTAAATTGTCAATTTCACATGCTTAAATACCAACAATTCCTAATGTCTCAAATAAAACAAAAGATGAGCATGCACCCTCAACAATCTGAATTCAAGGAAATGCAGGATATGTTACATGCAGCTGAACAGGTGGGCAAACATACTTTACAATGTGGATTTGATTCCTGGAAGCTTCCTGTAGAGCAGCTGTTACTGGGTCTGTTATACGTAGGCATGCTTGGCTAAAGGAACAAACTCTGCCTGATCATGTTAAAGCAAAGTTACTAGATGCACCCTTACAGCAGGATGTCTTATTTGGGGCTAAAGCAGAAGAGGTTTTGAAGAAAATGGAGGATAAGGCCAAATCTATGCAGGCGGTCAAAGATTTCTTGCAGGTACAACCCCCACGCTTCAGCAGAAATTGGCCAACAAAAAATTGGTCCTTTCCAGCTTCTGACAGACCACAGAGGGGTAAATACAGGCGCCCAAGGGGCAGAGGGCAAGCACAAATCACTTACAAACCTCGCCAGTGTGGCACTGCAACACAGAAGGGAGGAGAAGACAGGTCCCAAACTACTAGAAGGCAAACACAATGACTTAACCCTCAAACTGCCAAGCAAAACTCTCTTGGCAGCTCCCTTGGGAGGAAAATTAGCACTTTTTGCAGACAACTGGAGTATTGTCACAAAAGACAAATGGGTCCTAGACATTATCTCACAAGGATACAGATTCCATTTCCACACCTTGCCAATGATAAAAGGAATGCCAGACCTGCCACAAAATCAATGGGCAGAGGCACAAAAACAAATTACAGCTCTCATGGACATGAGAGCCATTCAACTGGTACCTACACAGGAGCAAGGCCAAGGATTTTACTCAAGGCTCTTTCTAGTCCACATAAAGGACAATGCTTGGAGACCCATACTGGACCTTTCAATTCTAAATACCTTCTTGCAAGTACCCAAATTCAAGATGCTAACACTACAGCAGCTTCTTCCCATGTTGGGCAAGAAAGCTTGGCTAGTAACATTGGACCTCAAGGAGGCATACCTGCATGTCCCTATTAGACAGAATTGCAGAAGATACCTCCGTTTTATTGCAGGTTCAACCCATTACCAATTCTCTGCACTGCCCTTTGGCTTATCTACTGTGCCCCAGGATCTTCACAAAATGCCTGGCACCAGTAATTCCATACTGCAGACAAAGAGGAATTCAAATATATCCATACCTGGATGACTGCCTCATCCAAGCAGAAAGCAAGGACATTCTCTTACAACATCTGGCTTTTGTAAAACATCTTTTAAGTTGCCTAGGGTACACAGTAAACGAAAAGAAATCAAAACTAGTGCCCTCACAAAATGATATTTCTGGGTGCCAGCTTGAATACAACAGCCCAGATGGCTTCACTGACACCAGACAAACAACTACAACTGACTCAATACTTCAAAACAATGGCAACAAAGACCCACCTCCCTGCAAGAAAAATTCTGTAGGCCTTGGGCTTCATGGCATCTTGCATACTACTAATACCATTTGCAAAACTGCATATGAGGAAATTACAATGGTACCTAAAAAGTGTATGGACTCAACACAGCCACAGCTAGGAAACAATGATACCTCTCATTCCCTGCCTTCAATAGGAGTTCCTGTGGTGGTCACAGGCATGTCACCTCAACAAGGGTCAGCCTTTCACCTTACCCCCAGCCAGGCAAATTATGACAACAGATGCATCGGACTATTCCTGGGGGGGCACACATGGCAGGATGATGCGTTCAAGGCATATGGATTGCAGATCAAAGAAATCTGCACATCAATCAAAAAGAAATGCTCGCTGTACAGAATGCCCTGACAGCCTTCAAGGACCTCTTACATCCAGGGCAGCTTATAATAAGGACAGACAGCACCACAGTAATGTGGTACATAAACAAACAAGGGGGTACACACTCCTACCCTCTATGCAGGCAAGCAATGACCTTGTGGGACACAGCACTGGCGTACCAAGTACAATTACAAGCTCAATTCCTGCCAGGAAAAAAGAACACATTGGCAGACGACCTAAGCAGAAACATCAAGGATCCCCACGAGTGGAAACGGGATCCACAAGTATTTGCAATGATAACTCAAAAATGGGGGCTCCCAGACATAGACCTGTTTGCCAGCCCCCAAAACTATCAGCTACCAAAATTTTGCACAAGGACATTTCACCATCAAGCTTGGAAAGTGGACGCAGTCTCATTCAGTTGGAAAATGCTGACAGTATATGCCTTCCCTCCATTGCCCCTTCTCACAAAGGTGCTGCTGAAAGTCAGGATGGACACACCCCGAATGATACTCATTGCCCCAGACTGTCCACGCCAGCACTGGTACCCACTATTAAGGAATATGGCCCAGGGCCCACCATGGATTTTACCACAAATGACTCATCTGCTCACACAGCAAGACAGTCAGATTCTACACAGCCAGCTCAAAACCTCTAAGCAACCAGCCAGCTCCTCTTTCACAAGCTGTTATGGATGTAATTCTGGAAGCCAGGAGGCCCAGCACCAGGAAAGCCTACTCAGACAAATGGAAAAGCTTTTGCGCCTGAAACAAAGCTAAAGGCCAAAATACCCTTCAGCCGGACATACCTCAGATTCTACAATATCTAACCTAAATGTTACACAAAGGGCTTTCTTTTTCATCTGGTAAGATCCACGCCTCAGCTATTTCAGCTCACTACAACACGGATCCTCCCTTATTTTCACATCCACTTCTAAGGCAGTTTCTCAAAGGGGCCAAAAACATTAGGCCTCCCAGTAGAGCACCAACACCAACTTGGGACCTCAATTTTGTTCTGGAAAAACTTACATTACCTCCTTTTGAGCCAGCTTTCTCAGCTGACTTTAAGTTTATATCATGGAAGACTGCCCTGCTGCTAGCAATTACTTCAGCCATAAGAGTCTCAGAGCTTCAGGCACTTATGGCAGTAGACATCAAACTGGAACAACAGGAACCAAACAGGAAAAAAACAACAGGAGCAAATTCCACCAAGGATTTATTATACACTGGAAAAGTCTCTCTCTGACTTATGGCAGTAGAGCCTTTCTTCATTTTTCATCAAGACAGAGTTTCTCTATGAACTAACCCCTCTTTTATGCCTAAGGTAGTATCCAGTGTGGCTCTAAATCAAACCATCCATTTACCCACTTTCTTTCCAAATCCACAGAACAAAGGAGAAAGACTCCTGCATTCCTTGGACATTCACAGGCAGCTACGCTACTATTTGGATAAAACTAAGGTCTTCAGAAAATCTGACCAGCTTTTTGTATCCTATGCTACAGCATCACAAGGAAAGGCCATCTCAAAACAGACCATTTCCAAATGGATAGGACATTGCATACGTTTTTGCTACACCCACCATGGAAAACCAGTTCCTGCTAGCATGAGGCCCCACTCTACCAGGGCAGCAGCTACATCTACAGCCTTCCTCAGGGGGGTGCCAACCAAGGATATTCTGGAAGCTTGGAGTTCAGTACACACCTTCACCAAACACTGTCACTTACCACTTTACTCTAAGACTAGAGCTGGCTTCGCCACTGCAGTTTTGCAGGGCCTCCTAGCCTCCTCTAATCCTGTTTGACTCCACCTCCCATTCTTGCTTTGGGATTCAACCCGTGTGTGATGACTGCAGCAGGGTAACACAATGAACATAGTACAGGTTTGTACCTACCATAAATGTAGATGTTCGAGTGTATACCCTGCTGCAGTCCAGGTTACCCTCCCTCCATCCCCTCTGACGTAACTAAAACCTTTCCATACCTTAGATTCTGATACAAACTTTGTGGTGTATTTGCTTATAGCTGGAGGGATGTTTTGTTTGTGCTACACTTTTATTATTGGTACTATCTACTGTCCACCTTTTAGGGGGGGCACCTGACATCTGGGGCAAGAAAAACTGAAGAAAATGGCGTCAGATGTCTCTCATATACCCCTGGCGCACTGACGTCAGGGAAGAAGCGACAGCAACCGACACCGGACCAAGACTTTGGAATTCAGGCCGACTGCGGGACCGCCTGACGGCAGGATAACCCATGTGTGATGACTGCAGCAGGGTATACACTCGAACATCTACATTTATGGTAGGTACAAAACTGTACTTTCTCTTCACCTTTCTGTTCCAGTTTGGCTTCAGATTACTCAGGATTATTGCGTTCTGCCCATTATTCACCAGGGGTATTTTATGGTGTGGAAGTCCCATCCCCCTTTTATGGGCATTCCTCAACCTGCTTGGGAACAACTTCCTTTTTTCCCACAGGTTCTTCAAGAGGGGGTTTTACTCCAAAATGTTTCTAATGCCCAGAAAAGAGGACACTGTTGCAGTCATCACATTTGGGTTATCTGCTTGCAGTAGCCTTCAGTCGTCCTGATTAACAAAGTCTTGGGCCCTGCATCGGTTGCTGTCCCTTCTTCCTTTACGTCAGGTCGTCCGTGGTATAAAACATGCAGCTGATGCCATTACATCAGTCTTGATTGCCGTATGGTGCCTGAAGCAGAAGCAGTTCACAAGTGCCGGTCTGCCGACCGACCGACTCCTGAAATTTTCGTTTTCGAGTTTCAGAACTGAAGTCTTCAACTAAAAGCTAAGTACCCCGATGTCAGTAAAAGTAAATAATTGCATTACTTGTGGAAAGCAAATACCTCATAAAGATTTTCATTCATACTGTATTCCTTGCCTAGGCCATGACCACGACGTACCTCGCTGTTGGTTTTGTGCTTTATTTAAACCACAAACTATCCGTCATCTGTATATATTTGCTTCTAAATATTTTGGTGCTCTGTTCAGTTATCCTGATATGTCTTCGGTAAGCCATCTGACTACCGACATTCTGAAAAAACGCAAAGATAAAGAAAGAGACAGGCCACCTAGTCAAAAGCTGCTGATGACGCTTCTCCTAAGCCAGTCACCAGTTCACTGGTACTGAGTGAGGTGCTTTCGCAGACCCTGATACCCGCTACTTCAGGTTCGCAGGCCTCTACTGCGACACATTCGGAGTCTGGTATGCCGCGCGATGCTTCAACTGTGGAACCTGCGGATGTCTCTACCTTGGATGGGTCTGGAGCCGCTGTGCAGGCACTGGCTTCTGAGGGTGTATTCAGGCCTACTAACTTGCGTATTAAACCAACGCCATCTTCTTCTTCAAGGCCTAAAACTCGAACCATGCCTAGAAAACTGGTGCCCAGACCGCATGGTCAGGCCTCTGTGCCTAAAAAACAAATAAGAATGGCTGAAGACCTTATTACTTTAATCAGTGGAAGCCAGCCTTCCCCTTCTAAGAGACCTAGGATTGAGTTTGCTTATGATACTTCTGACCAGGATTCTGAATTTTCTGTTTCCTCTGATAACCAGGGTTTACCCTTATCTACCTATGAGCATTCAGATCGTGAGGACTCCGTTCTCTTTGCTCCTCCCCCAGAGGATTTCTCTTTTGGTGAAACCTTGCATACTCTCAGGGAGCATTTTCGTTGGGAAAGTCAGGATTTCTCTAATTCTAAAAAGAGGTTTAGGGATTTCTTACTACTGCCCCAGCACAGACCTTTAGCCATACCTCCTGTACTAGACATTGTTGCTGATGCCTTTTTGGAATCTAGCTTGGCCCCTGACTCTTTACCTCCTGCTCCCAGAAAATCTGATAGATATTGCAGGGTCTCTGACTCTCGCAAGTTCCTTTTTAAAAATCCTACTGCGGATCCTGAGACCATTTCAGAGGGACCCAAGGGCATTAAAGCTACTACAGCCAAAAATCCTACCCCCTCTGATAGAGACTCCAGGGCGCTGGATAGATGGGGTAAGAAGGTATACACTTCTGCAACTTTGGCCATTAGGGCCTTAAACTGCCAGTTTCATATGTTAAAAGTATCAGCAGCATATTATTGGATTGCTTAAACAGAAAATGATGTTGATTCCTGATTGTGCTGAAAATAAGGATTTACAAGACTTACTGCATTCAGCTGAACAAGGTGGGAAACGTACTTTGCAATGTGGTTTTGATTCACTAGAGGCATCTTGCAGGGCTGCTGTAACTGGGTCTGTACTTAGAAGGCATGCTTGGCTTAAGGAGCAATCCTTGCCAGATCATGTTAAAGCAAAATTGCTGGATGCTCCCTTAAACCAGGGCCGCATGTTTGGCAGCAAGGCAGAAAAAATTCTTAAAAAGATAGAGGAAAAAACAAAATCTATGCAAACTGTTAAAGATTTTTTACAAGTACAGCCTCCAAGGTTTAGTAGGCATTGGCCTTCCAAGAATTGGTCCTTTCCTGCCTCTTCCAGACCTTCTCAGTCCAAACCCAGATCCAGCAGAGCTCTCAGGCTTCAGTCCCAGGGTACGCTCAGGACTAAGCAGTGGGGGGCCTCCATTTCCAAATCTGGGAGTAATAAAACTCCCCCCTGTGGTAAACTGTCTCAATGACTTCTTTTTAAAATTTCCAAGCACTTCTCAACTGTCTGCCCCTTTGGGGGAAAGGATTGCTCTTCATGCTAAGAACTGGAACGTCATTACCCAGAACAAATGGATTTTAAATATCGTGTCCCAGGGATACAGATTTCACTTACACACGTTACCACCACCACGCGGATGGCCAGATCTCCCCCTAAATCAGTGGGCAGAGGCCCAAAAGCAAGTACTTTCTCTCTTAAACATGGGGGCTCTTCATTTGGTACCAGAAGAGGAAAAGGGACAAGGTTTCTACTCCAGACTTTACCTGGTACCCAGAAAAAACAGTTCATGGCGTCCTATCCTGGACCTGTATACTCTAAACACCTTTTTGTTGATTCCAAAATTCTAGATGCTGGCTCTTCGCCAGTTGCTCCCTATGCTAGGCAAAGATGCCTGGTTGGCAACACTAGATTTAAAAGAAGCATACCGGCACATCCCAATCAGGGAATCTTGCAGAAGATACCTACGCTTCAAAGCAGGCTACATGTACTATCAGTTCTCTGCACTGCCCTTTGGCTTATCTACTGTGCCCAGGGTATTCACAAAGTGCTTAGCTCCAGTCATTGCATTTTGCAGGCAAAGAAATATTCAAATATACCCATACCTGGACGATTGTCTAATTCAGGCAGAAAGCCAGGACATACTTTTGAATCATCTGACCTGTGTAAAAAGGGTTCAAACTTATATGGGGTACACCATAAACAAAAAGATATCACACCTGGTACCCTGTCAACAAATTTTATTCCTGGGAGCAAGCTTGAATACAACTTCCCAGATGGCTTACCTCACGCCAGAAATGCAAATTAATTTGACAACTTATTTCAAACAATTGGCCACAAAAACCCTTCTATCTGCAAGACAAACACTGCAAGCCTTTGGGGTTCATGGCCTCCTGCATTCTTCTAATTCCATATGCAAGGCTGCATATGAGGAAACTACAGTGGTATCTAAAAAGCGTATGGTGTCAACATTCTCGAAACCTAGAAAGAATGATTCCTATCATACCTTGCCTACGCCTAGAGTTCCTTTGGTGGGCAGAGGCCTACCACCAAAACAAGGGACTACGTTTCACACCAGCCCCTGCCACCCAAACCATAACAACAGATGCATCAGACTATGCATGGGGGGCTCCCGTGGCAGGGAAGTGCATTCAGGGCAAATGGAACCCAAGTCAAATGCCCCTGCATATCAATCAAAAAGAAATGTTAGCTGTACAGAATGCTCTTGACAGCCATCAAGGACCACATTCTTCCAGGACAACTGATGGTAAAGACGGACAACACCACTATTATGTGGTACATAAACAGGGGGGTATACATTCTTACCCCCTCTGCAGACTATGCATGGCATTGTGGAACACAGCCTTGAGCTGTCAAGTTCACCTACAAGCTCAGTTCCTGCCAGGAATATTAAATACACTGGCAGATGGGCTAAGCAGAAACTTCATGGACCTACACAAGTGGAAACTGGAACCAAGGATTTTCAACTTGTTGACAAGCAATTGGGGAGCCCAGATATAGACCTGTTTTCCTCTCCCCAGAACTACCAATTGGACAAATGTTGCACAAGGACTCCCCACAAACAAGCCTGGAAAGTGGATTCTCTGTCCTTCAGCTGGAAAAACCTATCAGTCTATGCCTTCCCCCCTCTGCTCTCCAAATTACTACTAAAAGTCAAACAGGACAAGCCAAGGATAATTTTGATTGCTCTAGATGGCCGCGCCAACACTGGTATCCCCTCCTGCGCAGTGTGTCACGGTTATCTTCATGGCACCTTCGTCAGACTCCTTCCCTGCTTTCTCAGCAGGAGAACCAGATTCTGCACCCTCAGCTTCCAGCACTGAACCTTGCAGCCTGGCTGATTACTTAATCTCTCCTTTACCATCCCCTCAGCAAACCTGTAATGGATATCATCTTAGAGGCAAGGAGGCCTAGTATTAGAAAATCTTATGCTGAAAAATGGAAAAGATTCTGTGCATGGGACCAATCTCAAGGGATGAACACAGCAGCGCCCAGTTTACCTCAGATTTTACAATACTTAACTGAGATGCTTCACAAGGGCCTGTCTTTTTCCTCCATTAAAATCCACGCCTCAGCCATTTCAGCTCATTATAACACAGAACCTCCCCTCTTCTCTCATCCACTGCTCAAGCAGTTCCTCAGAGGGGCCAAAAATTTGAGACCACCCAGGAGAGCTCCAACCCTAGCCTGGGACCTTAACTTTGCCTTGGAGAAACTCACTCTACCTCCTTTTGAGCTAGCTGCTACTGCAGACTTAAAATTTCTTTCTTGGAAAACAGCTTTCCTCTTAGCAATCACTTTAGCTAGAAGGGTATCTGAATTACAGTCCCTTATGGTAGTGGAGCATTTCATCATCTTTCATGCGGACAGGGTGTCACTCAGAACCAAGCCATCCTTCATGCCCAAGGTGGTATCCAGTGTGGCTCTTAATCAGTCCATTAATTTGCCAACCTTCTTTCCCAATCCACAGAATAAAGGGGAATACATACTGCTTTCCTTAGATGTGCACAGACAACTTGGATTCTACTTGGACAGGACTAAACCTCAAAGGAAATCTGAACAACCGTTGGTAGCATTTGCTGCAGGGGCAGAGGGGAAGGCTATTTCAAAGCAAACCATTTCTAAATGGATAAGCCATTGCATTCATTTCTGCTATAAGTACCATGGAAAACCTATTCCCCATGGGATTAGACCTCACTCCACCAGGGCTGCATCTACCTCTACAGCCTTTTGCTGAGGCGTCCCTACCAGGGGCATCCTAGAAGCTGCTACCTGGAGTTGTGTGCATACTTTCACCAAGCATTATCATTTGCCAATTTTCTCTAAATCCAGAGCTGGCTTTGCCACTGCAGTCTTGCAGGGCCTTATAGCTGGCCCTAATGCTATCTAAACTTCTCCTCCCAACCATAGCTTTGGGAATCTACCCAAATGTAATGACTGCAACAGTGAAACACGAAGAACATAGTACAGTTGTGTACACTTACTATATATGTAGATGTTCGAGTGTATTCACTGTTGCAGACCTGGTTACCCTCCCTCCAGCCCCCTAACTTCTTTTGGCTATACCTCTACTTTCCCTTACTATGCTGTAAAGCCTTTTTGGTGTATTTGCTTTTTTGTTGGAGGTATATCTTTGTGATTTTATGTTTAATTGCTTGCCATTAGGGGGCACCTGACATCTGGGGCAAGAAAAACTGATGTAATGGCATCGGCTGCATGTTTTATACCCCTGATGACCTGACGTCATGGAAGAAGGGACAGCAACTGACGCAGGACCCAAGACTTTGTTAATCAAGGCCGACTGAGGGCAACCTACAAGCAGGTTACCCAAATGTAATGATTGCAACAGTGAATGCACTCGAACATCTACATGTATGGTAAGTGTACACAACTGTACTTTCTTTTGTTAGCACTTACTTCTGCCAGATGGGTGTCTGAGTTGCAGGCCCTTATGGCTTGTCTTCCTTTTTTGATTTT
This sequence comes from Protopterus annectens, assembly GCF_019279795.1. NCBI lineage: Eukaryota > Metazoa > Chordata > Ceratodontiformes > Protopteridae > Protopterus > Protopterus annectens. The sequence continues at coordinate 1,586,112,149 of NC_056732.1, read as the reverse complement.
TCATGAGGACAGAGCGTCCTTTTGCACTAACCCTTCTTTTATGCCAAAGGTGGTTAATGAGCTATCACTTAATCCATCTATTAATCTGCTTACTTTTTACCCCTCACCACAAACTGACAATTGGAGGGTGCTGCATAGTTTGGACATGCATAGGCAAGTTAGAGTTTTAATGACCAAGGATATTAGAAAATCTGATCAGTTTGTTTCTTTTCATCGTAGATCTTTGGGGCTTGCTGTATCCAAGCAAACTATTTATTCTTGGATTTCTAAGGCTATTTCTTTTTGTTAAACTTTTCATGGCAAGAGCCTTCCTTCTTCCTTGAAGGCTCATTCTGCTAGATCTGTGGCTTTTTCTAGTGCTGTTTTCAAGGGGATAGATTCTAATTCTATTCTGTGCATACTTTTACCAAACACTACAAGTTGGGTGGTGTCTCAAGAGCTAGAAGTGATTTTGCTAGGGCCATTCTTCATGGCTTCTTGGAGCACTCTACTGCTCCTTCCTCCTATCATCTTTTTCTTGTGCTTTGTCACCCTCCCTTGTGTTAGGATAACTGCAACAGTGAATGTAAGGACATAGTACAGTTGTGTAAAATCTTACCATAAAACTTGATGTCCTTACATTCACTGTTACAGTATTCACGCCCTCCTTTCTTCCCCCTAGTCCTTTTCCTTCCTCGATGTACTAGTTACCTCCTATGTTTCCTTAGACTGGTGTTCCTACTGGGGCAATCACCTCTGATGATGGTACATCCGGACACCACCTTTATGTCCTATGCTGTGCAAGGAGCATACTTTTGACGTTTGGTGTATCTTAAAGCAACAGTAGGCTTTGGTATATTGGTCGACATCGGGCTACCCATTGCAGGGAATCCCATAAGACAGGAGTATTGCAACAGTGAAAGAAAAGACATCTAACGTTGTGGTAAGATTTTACTCAACTGTACTTTTCTTGAATATGCTAAGTTAGTAACCATTTTTCCCTTAGTAAATGCTCTCAATGGGAGACATGAGGTCTGCAGGTAGTGGTAGCTGGCCTGTGATACCTAAACAGTGTCTTTGGAGTGAAATCTACAAAGATGCTTTCATGTGTCCACAAAGTTGTATGCTATTCTCATTGCTGACTGCTTTTACTTTGAGACAAACTATCTGCAGGTGCAAGCAATTAATCTTGAAATCTCTGAACGCTCTTTGCAAGGAACATTATAGTTAGCATTTTAAAATACAGTGGTAAGGAGTTCATTGAAAAATCAGTAAAGTTTAAAACTATGGGAAATTATTAAGTTCTGGAAGTAGATGTCTTCCCAGAGGCCTTAATACTTTAATGCATTTATTGTAGCAATGAAAAATGTAAACAGTCCACAGTCTGGTTTATAAGTAGCTAGTTTCTTAGGGTAGAAGTTAATGTTTATTAAAAACATGCAAGCTGCTTTCTTACATCTTTGATAGAAATATCGATAAGAAAATAATAGACCGCAATCCTTGTAAGTCTGTGCACAGGCTGTAACCTGTTTTAATATGGATAATCTCTGTTTTATATTAAGTAATGCCTGTGAGTGCAGCTTTCAGTTTGGAGCAGCTGTTCCCATTTAGAGGGATAAACTTCATTTATTGACAATGTGTCATGTAATAGTTTTCTATCATAATGGCTACTCTGCCATGGAATGTAAATGGCCCTGTAGGAGAAGAAAAAAAGCAGAGTATTTATATTAAGAAATGTTGGGTGCAAATAGCAGTGTTGCAGGAGACGCATTTGGTTAGTGATGAGCATGGGAATTTGACAAAGATAGGATTTCAAGATGGACATTCAGCAGAATATCAGGGGCAAATGAAAAAAGGGGTAATAATACCGATTGCTAGAAGGGCTCCAATAGATATACAAGAGGGAGAATGCAGTAATGGTAGATTTGTGTCAGTAAATGGCTGTTGGGAGTGGAAGAGGATTATGCTGGCATGTATATATATTCCACCAAAAACTGCTGTTATGGAGCTTAAAAAATATCTGGATAAATCATTGTTCTGCGGGGAATATTAATGTGCAAAGAACAGGACTTTATTTGCAATAGTGAGGATGTATCAGTTGGACCTAGAAGGGAAAGTATAAAAAAGGATAAATGCGTGAAAAAAAATATGAGAGTATTTGGTATAGAAGATGGTACATACACTTGGAAGGACTCCAACAGAATTTTAATATTTTTCCCAAAGGTACAATAACTGAGCTGTTGGTTACAACATAACTATTTGAGGTCATGCACCGAGTAAAACTTGTAGGATAATGAGGTAAAAACAATACACTGGTGCTTTTATACGTAGCTTTTAAGAAGACAAGAATTTAAGGAATTGGTAGTGGAAGTGATATAGTAGTTAATAGGGAAGGTAAATTTCTTTCAAAGGGATAGCTAATGAATGGGATAAAATGAAAAGGGCGTTTAAAACAGAGAAGAAATGAGAGAAGGAGATGATAGAAATAAATAAGAAGGGTTGACAAAGGTTAACATATTGCAGAATAAGTGGAATCTCACAGAACAAGAACACAAACAACTGCAGTGTACTAAAGGGAAAGTAAGGGAGGGAGTATTTTGGTAATATGCATGAGTTCACAAAGGTTGCTGTAGATGACTTGCTTATATTTGCACAGTCTTTTTCAAAGTGTCAGAAATCTTTCTTTTGGGTGCGAGGTCTCTGGCACTGACTAGGGTTCCATGAAAACATTCAAAAGTCTTGAGCTTTTTTCCACAGGAAAATGTAGATCTGTTTCTGAGGTTTTTTTTTTTTTTTTTTTTTTTTTTAAATACTCCAGCCAAGGCCACAACAAGGGAATTTTACAGGATATTAGGATTCATGGCATACAAAATTCTTTTTATTTCCTTTAGCCAGGCTCCACATGAGAAAAATTCAGAGGTACCTAAAATCAGTATGATTCCAACATCAGCATTCTCTTACATTCCTAATTCCTGTTTTGTGATTTGTGAAAATGGCTCTGCTTTGTTGGAAAGTCCAGTTTTATCTGAATTTGTGTCTCACATTTTCCTTTCTAGCTCCAGCACAGTCGATAACTGCAGAAAAAAAAGTGAATGTCATTGGAACACATAAGACCAACCAACACACATAAATGTAAAAGAGATAATGGCAGTAGTACGTGCTCTTAACTCTCTTCTTTGAGTCCAAAGGCCATTGATACTGTAACCATCACCACAGCAGTGTAGTACATAAACAGGGGATCCAGATCTTACAGTCTATGCAGATTAGCCATGGTAGTGTAGAATATAGCTTTTCAGCAGACTCTCACTCTATGGGCATCTACATCTTGCATCCTGCCCAAGAAAAATTTATGTGACAAGCTGAGCAGGACCATGGCAGACCTTTATGAATGGAAACGGAATCAGGCTGTCTTCCAGGAATTCATCCAGCTGTGGGGAACACCTCTGATAGAACTGTTTGCCTTCATTCACAACACTCATTTGGCAAGATTCTGCTCCAGGACTCCATGCAAGAAGTCTTGGAAAACAGATGCATTCTTCTTTCGTTGGCCAGGAATGTTCCTGTGTTTTTCCCAGCCTCTCCAGTAACATCTAGGGTCATATTGAAGATTCAGAAGAACTCTACAAAGATCACTGTGGTGATTTCCTTCTTGTCCAGGCAATAGTGGTTCTCCCTTCCTTTGGAAATGACCAAGGACAATGTCCACAAGTTTTCTCACAGACTTGGACTTACTCACATGGGAAAGGTGGAGTTTTGTACACCCCTGTTCAGAGCAATTTCAACTAACTGCCTTGATGATCGCTTTTAGGAACCTGTTTTTAAAGACATGCAGTAGGCATTAAATAAGGCAAGAAAACCTGCTACTAGGAAATCATACGTTAGCAAGGCAAGAACCAGGGCCATTTTAATGCTAGAATTTCTGTGGTTCTGAATTATTTGCATGAGCTAGTGGCTTTTCTTACTCGTCTGTCATGGTTCATTTGTTAGCCATTTCATGTTGTCTGCCCATGGATCCTCCCCTTTCAATGCATACCTGTGTCAAAATGTTTTTGAAAGGGATGTTGCATATTAAGCCATCTATGAAACAGGTGGCTTCACCTTGCAATCTTAACTTTGTGTTCAAAAACTTAATTCATGGCTCATTGAAACAAGCTTATTAGGCTCATTTGAGGTTCTTAACATGGAAACCGGTTATTCTGATTGCTCTGACTTCTGCCAGAAGGTTATCTGAGTTAAGCTGGTATTGTGAACTAGTCTTACCTCATTTTGCAGAAAAGAAAAGGAAAAAAAAAGATTTCCTTAAGGAACTCATCATTCCTTTATGCCTGTAGTGGTCTGACAGTGTACTTTGCGTTGAGTTATCCATCTCCCTGTGTTCTTTCTAGAGCCTAAAAATGAGGTAGAAAGGATACTCCACACTCTGGATGTCTACAGACAACTCGGATATTGTCTTGACAGAGCTAACAGTTATTCCTTTTTTTTATGAAGGCAAGAAGAAAGGACAATTTCTGTCGAACTAGACTGTCTCCAAATGGTTGTCTTGTGCAGTTACTTTTTTTATTCCCATTGCAATAAGGCAAGTTTAGGCAGAATCATTGCTTACTCTACCTGGGACTTTGCTTCATCCATTGCTTTTTGGAAAGGGGTGGATTCTAGCAGTATTGTAGAAGCAGTAACATGGCTGTCTGTACATACCTTCATACCTCTGCAGACAGTACATACTAGATTCCTCCTTCGGATTTAGAGCAGGCTTTGCTAGAACCCTTCTCCAGAGGCTCATGGATTATCATTCTTCATCCTTCCATTTACTTTAAGCTATGGTAATCTACTCGTATAGCTAAGGCTACTGCAGAAGCAATCGGTTCATGAACATATAATACAGCTGTGTTAAATAAACTTACCATAATAGTAATTGTTTGAATGATCATGGCTATAGTAGACGCTCCTCTCCATTCTACTTATTTTTGTATGCTTTTGTTGCCAGGATGAAGATGCTCTTTTTAGTTTCTTAGCATTGACCTCTTCAGGACTTCTCTCTCTCTCTCTCACTCATTCTCTCTCTCTGTGTTCACATGCATGCTATGATTGGTTTGACACTGCTGGTTTGGCTAGTTAATGATTTAGGTACATGGAAGCTGGCCTTGAGCTTTAGAAGCTGTCCAGCTTTTTATCTTATGCAGGATGTAAACCATATAGCTAAGGCTATTGTACATCTCTCAGCCTCTGAGTACAAGAACTCTGGACAAAGACTAAAATAATGGAGGGACAAAGGCCCAACAATAGAGAGAGATTTTAATTATTGCTCCTATAACAGATTTTGTGTTGGCATACATTTTCAAAAAAAATATAAAGTCTGATCAAATGTGTATCATTATTTAGTCATTTGAATTGTCAATGGTTTGCCAGAAAGTCACAAATTTTATGAGGAACAGACCAAAAATATGAGGCAAAAATCTGGACATTCTACAACTATCTGGACAGTTGAGAGGTATGGAATACACAGCATGATTATTTGCACATCTACTGCTATGGGATGTTTACTTACATGGTGTACTTTCTTAAAACAACTGTACTCTGTTCATCATATTGATCCCTGCTGCAGTAGCCTTAGCTATATGGGTTATATCCTGCCATGAAGGTAACAAAAAGCTGGCTTCCAAAGCTTCAGGGCACCTTCCATGCTTTCAAACCTTAAGGCAGCTCATTTTCAGCATGGACAGGGTTTCTTTAAAGGCTAATTCTTTGCCTAAAGTGATATCCAAATTTACTTTAAGCCAGACTGTCCATCTCCCTGTTCTCTTTCCTGAACCTAAAAATGAGAGAGAAAGGATGCTCCATACTTTGGATGTCCACAAACAAGATGGGTATTATCTTGACAGAATAAAATCTTTCAGATCTGCTATCAGTTCTGATTTCTTTTGAAGGTAAGTAGGGACCGCCTGCATCAGAACAGACTGTTTCCAAATGGCTGTCTCAAGTTATTACCTTTTGTTATTCTCATCACACCAAAACTATTTCAGACAGGATCAAGGCCCACTCTACCTGGGCCTTGACTTCAACTATGGGTTTTTCAAAATGGTTGGATTCTGGAAGTGCACCAGAAGCAGCAGCTTGGTCCTTTGTGCATACTTTTTACAAAGCACACGCTTGATTACTTTTATAGGCCTAGGTCAGGTTTTGCGTGGTCCACTTTCAGGGGCACCTGGACCCATCTCCTTCCACCCCCAAAATCTGTTAAGCTAGGGTAATCTTTCCATGTAGCTAAGACTACTGCAGCAGTGACCAGTATGATGATCATACTACTGCTGTGTAAGTAAACCTACCATAACAATAGATGTTCAAATGATCACTGCTGCAGTAGTCACTCCCTCCTTCCTTCATGTATTTACATTTTTACTTCTAGTTATGTCCTGTCAGGGCTTAGCATCCTTCTTTCTTCAGACTTGCCTAATGGTTCGAGCACATAGATGGTGCCCTGAAGCTTTGGTAGCTGACAGGCTTTTATATCATTGTCGTGATATAACTTGCATAGCTAAGGCTACTGCAGCAGTGATCATTCGAACTTCTGCTGTTACGATAAGTTTATTCACACAGCTGTACTTTCTTGAAAGCAGTACATCAGGTACCCACTTGAAGTACATGGTGATATCAAAGCTTTAGGACACAGATGTGATACAGTAAAGGTAATGGGTACCACAATTTTCATTTAATGCATGTGCATAGAAATAAGCATTGTATGGGAGAATACATTTTGCTAGTGACAACAGAGTACAAATGAATAGGAAGAAATAATTTGAAAAAAAAAATGAAGAATGTTTGAATTAAACTAAAAAGTTTAAATGGTATAACCTGTGTAAACTTTTTTTCACATTTTTATTGGATTTAGGGATTCTAGATCAAGACGTAGAAGTCGTTCACTTTCTCGTCGAAAGTCAGCAGAATCTCATTCTCGTGAACCCAGAAGGTCAAGGTATCAATTTACTGATATGTATACAATGTGACCTTTGTTATTAATTTAAAATAAGTGTTTAGATTGCTTAAATTTATGAAATCCATTTCAGTAATTGTGAAGGTATCTCATTAAGCTCAGTATTGGTAATATTAAATGGCTGAAAGAGTTACTGCATTCTTTGGGTGGAGAATCGGGACCACTGTCTATGCTTTTGATGATCTAAGTTTTGTTGGTGATCATATAGTGGAAGGTGAGGTGATAGCTTATTTTTTAGGGTGGTGTAGATGAGACAGATCTCTGTAGTCTAATTTTTGTCATGCTGTTGTGGGGTCCCTGACAGGCAGATGTCTAACTTTGGGGTAACAGTGTTTTAAGGGTGTAATAGTTGAAGCACATAAAACCACCTTGACAACTTGTTTAACAGATGCAAATGAGACATGAGAAAGCCATTACAAAATGCTTAGCCATGCTGTAAGATTACCTTGGTAACTTGACATCCAGCTAGTATCTCTAGAAAGAGAGGTGAATGGGTTTGTGGGTATCCTAAGGATTTAAAATTAACACTGATCTTATAGTATTTGAGATGATGACATTATTAATGTATGCATGAGTCCCTTTCACAAAGAAATAGAATATGTCAGACCGACTCTTGTTCAGGAGAAGCAAAGTTCTAGCTATAGTGCCTTGATTGTTGTGACAGTCAAGAATACAATTAAAGGCAGCTTAATCACTTGTTATGCTACTGCTTGGGCTTGTGTTAGTGGCATTTCCATTTTTTTAATAAAAGAATTGCCAAAGCTGGGAGACATTATTAGCTCCCCAAGTGATGCAGACATCCTACAGAAAGGACTCACTGAGACCAATGACTGATGTCGAAACCATGGCCTTAAGCTTAATGCCAAAAAATGCATAGTCATCCCCTTTGGGAAAAACTCAGTTCCCGGTAATTACCACATCGATGAGACCCCACTGAACACTAAAGGCGTTATAAGTGATCTGGGGACACAGGTTGACAGCAACATCTCCTTTGACCACCACATTGCCACTGTGGTCAGAAAGACCTTCTATGTGGTACATCTCATTACCAAGGGTTTTGCATCCAGGTAGAAAGAGGTCATCATTTCTTTTTACTCTTCCCTCATTAGACCAGTCATAGAATATAATGCCCCATTTGGCATGTACCTCACTAGACACCTGCGACAATTGGAGAGGCCACAGAAGTACTTCACGAAGAGGATCCTAGTCCTTAAACACATGTCTTACATGGACAGACTCAAAAAACTCCAGCTATTCTCTGTCTCATATCATCTACTAAGAGGCGATCTCTGCTTGACTTATAAAGCCATGTCTGACCCAGCTCTGTTAGAAATGCTCATGTAAAGAAATCCCAATCCCTCCACTCCACACGCTCCAGAGACCTCAACCTCATTACCACAATCAACAGAACATGCTGGAAGGACCCATGCTCTTGTGTAGACTTCCCATACATGTCAAGCAGAGCACTTCACTAGCCCTCTTCAAACGAAATCTTGATGAGTGGATGAGTAACAGAAAGTTCACCCCAGGGATCACTCAAGTGGCTGTACTTGATAGAGGCACTGGGAACTAACAATGGACGATACAATGCCAGGGCAGTTCTATGGGCTAGGCTTGCAAAGGCCCCAGGGCCATTAGCCTAGTGCACACCTATGAACCTATATATGATGTAATGTCTGTGAGCATCTTTAATAGGTTCTTGGGTGGGTGTGTATTCTCTGCCTTTCAGAGTTTTTTTTATTTTCAGCATAATCCCTTCCTCTTGGATGTCTTTGTACCTGTACTGATGCAGTGTGATATAATGTGTTGGCTATATGTTTTATGTCCTCAGAAAATGGCGGTTCTTTTTCACCACTTCCACAGTTCTGATCTTGATCCTTGCTTTCACTTGTCAAGTCCTGTTTTCTCATGTTTCTCATCTCATGAACAGTAAGTCACTGTGTGGTTATTAAGTTATCAGTCAAGATCCACAATGGAATTGGCTGTGCTGTGTTGAGGAAGAAGATAACTGCCATGTCACAGGTTTCTTGAAGGAAGTACTTCAGGCATCACTCATGTCCAAGAAGGGAAAAGTTGTTGGCCTCCTTCATGAAAATGGCAGTTACTGAGAGTTCTTGATGTGTAGACAAGTAAGAGAGGACTCCTTACAGCATCAGGCTTGAGTAGGGCATTGGCACAAGGGTTGGCATTCAGAGACTGAAAGGGATATATTCACACCTATTGACAGTGCTATATATGGAGTGCAGAATTTAACTGATCTCTGCTCTTTCATTAAACAAATTAAGAGTTTCTGCTGTAACCAGAGAAGTAATGTATTAACTGTAACCACCCACAGAGGGGAAGCAGAACATATTTGCTGGAAGTGTTTTGTGCGAGTCTTGTAAATATTTTTACTCAAGTGGTTCTGCCTAGTTTCCTACATATTAAATTGAACTAGAAACATTCTAGTTATAATGTGATTTCACATGTTATGTTGTGGAAATATATAAAAATGGCAAATTCAGCAGAGGACATTAGAACTTTTCCCACTGTTAAGCAGTCGTTGGTTTATTATCTTCCTTGATCATTTTGTTGAAAACTAATAGTGTTGAGTCTTGTTTAAACATGGGGTTTCCATCATCTGAATGGGTACAATGATTTATGTTGTAAGTAATGCTTGAAAAAGCAGTTTTTGAATAAGGTAATTGCAGGTTTTGTTGAGAAGGCCGCGGTGGTACAGCGGTAGAGTTGTTGCCTCACAGCAAGAGGTTCTCCTGTTCAATTCTCAACTGGAGTGCCTTCTGTGTGGAGTCTGCATGTCCTCCCCGAGATCGCGTGGACTCCGATGGGCGTGCCTTCGCTGAAGGTTAAGCGTCGGACTGGCAACTCGGCACCCTAAAAATCTACTGCCAATCCTTAGCAGACCGGAGTTCCTCTGTGGCGACCCCTAACCGGGAAAAGCCAAAAAGACAAACAACAATTGCAGATTTTGTTGAATTATAATCGTGTTTTATCTCAGCTCAACTTTATCTCAAATACTTTGAATTTATGTCTCTAATGGTCAGGGATGCTGAGATCAGGGGTTTGGAGCACCATCAGCTCAAATGCTAAGCATTTAAGCTTGTCCTATCTAAACTCTGGAACTGATGGACTGGTGTCTCTTGTTTCCATGGCAACAACAAATTCTGCTAGCTCAGGTTCCATTCCTGTCCCATAATGCATCTCTTTCCATTGATTGTCCTGATTTCATTTCAAACCATGAGAGCTACAGTGATTTTCACTTAACTTGAGAATTTTAAGAGGAAATTGTCATTTTTGAGGGAGAGAATTGCTTTTTCTACATTTTTTCATTCTCCAGGATATATTAGCAGTTAGCTGTAGACTTTAGCAGATGTCCTTCTATTCTGCTGTTGCAGTATTCTTTACATGAGGTGGGGGGCGATTGCCTGCCAAGCGACCCAATGTTGGCCAATTTACAAAAGTCTTAGGTACTTAGGGTGCATGATATGTCTTGCGTAGACTGCTGACGTAGGCCATGCACATGCACCATTATCAGAACTTCTTTACCGCCAGACAGAACGCACTTCCCATACCAATAGTCTGACCGCCGATGAATCTTTTACTCAGATAAGTGGCCCGTTAGGGAATCCAAGGCAGATCAGAAATCTTGCTGGTGATTCCCTTTTGGCCAAGATAGCATTAGTTCCCTTACTTCTGCATTTAGCCAAGGGCATTTATCAAAATTTACCCCACAGAGTGGACCTATTCACATAGCACAAGGGCACCCTCATTCATCCCCACTTGTCAATGCTACAAATGACACTGTGGGTGATAAGGGCCCTCATTCCTTTTAAGATACCTTTTCTCAGAGGACCTTCTAAAGGTACTGCTTGAGGCCAAGAAACCCAACACAAGGAAATCTTATTTATCCAAATGGAAAAGATTTTCAATCTGGTGTTCACATTTTTGGACCCACTAACAGTGGATGCCCCCACAGTCCTGTCATACCTGTGTGAGTTGCTGGAGTAACTTATTCTTCAGTGAAAGTACATTTGTCAGCTCTGTCTGCCTCTCTCACTCCCTTTGACCCCAAGGTTTGAGGCCAAAACATTTCTGAAAGGTGTCCTACACATGAGATCTCCTAGGAGACCAGTGCCTCCTCCCTGGGATCTTAATTTTGTTTTGGAAAATGCCCCCTGCCCCCTTTGAGCCAGCAGCTTCTGCTTCTTTAAAATTCTGCTCCTGGAAAATTATCTTGCTTCTGGCGATCCTTCAGCTGGAAGGCTTTCTGAATTACAAGCCCTTATAGCATTCCCTTCTTTTCTAGTCTTCCGTAAAGATGAGGTTTCCTTCCACACCAACCCCTCCTTTATGCCTGAGGTGGGCAATGAGCTATCATTAAACCAAGCAATCCACCTTCCCACCTTTTTCCCTTCCTGCCAAACCTTGACAGAAAGGGTCCTGCATATTCCAGACATGCACAGGTAGCTTAGGTTGTACCTGGATAAAACCAGGACTACCAGGAAAACTAACCAGCTGTTAATCTTCTACCTTAGAGCCCTAAGGCTGCCGATCTCCAAGCAGACTATCTCTTCTTGGATCTCTAAAGCTATCACCTTTTGTTACGAACATACGAACACCATGCAAAGAGTCTCACCTCTCCAGTGAGGGCTCAGTCCACCAGAGCCATGACTTCCTCTGGTGTCTTTTTCAAAGGATTGGACACCAACTCCATTTTGGAGGCTACTACATGGTCTTCAGTTCATACTTTCACCAAACATTACAAACTGGACAACATTTCCAAGTCCAAGGTGGGGTTCGCTAGGGCCATTCCCCATGGCTGCCTGGAAAGTTCCTCTGCCCCTTCCTCCTCCCTCTCCTCCTCATGAGCTTTTGCACTCTCCTTCAGAATATAAAGACATAGATAACGTTAGATTTCCTCCTCTTCTCTTTTCCAGTATTCTATCCCACCCTCCATCCCCCTGCATTTGTTGTTTCTTGGATTTACAAAAAAAAAACGCACTCCATAGCAGAAATGATAGAAAAAAGCTTTACTGGTGCATCTGGTACCTCTGCTTTCGCCTTCAAGAAATATTCTTACACTCAAACAGCTTAAGCTTTATACACCGTATAATTGAATAATCTGTTGCACGTTATTGGATGCATATAAATACATAAAAAAGACATTACAAAGAGAAAGTACATAGTATATAATAAATATGAAATATACTTCCTACCTACTACATAAATACTTCCCAAAAACCTATATCAATGTGAACATATACTAATACAGAGAAATAACTACAAAAAGCATGACCAACTCCAACATATGTATTCTGATGTTATGTAGTAATTATTTAAAAAAAGTTTAACTAACATTCAAATTAATGTCTAAATTTAATCCCTTAGGATATAAAGTGCCATAATTAATAATGCTTTTGGTTTCCATTTGAACCAGCTCATGATTCTTCTTAACACCCCCGCCACCCCCCCCCCCCACCAAAAAAAAAAAAAAACTTCAGGACTTTAATATGATTGCAAACATCTCTCATCTGAATTTAGTTTGTGAAAAAGAAACCATTCCAGAAGATTACAATTCAGTCCATCCTACTGTACTTGCAGGCAGGAGTCTGTATTTGCTGTTTGAATATCCCAAATGTTTACCTGCATATCAAATTAGCAGGATCATCCAGAAGATTTTCTACTTTCCTGTGAGAGCCAGTCATTACCAGTTTAAAGCTCTGCCCTTTGGTATCACAAAAGCCCCCTGGGCATTCAGAAGATGCAGGTTTCCAGTCCCAGGTTGCTTCTAGGGGTAAAAATATTCCCAAATCTAGGCAGCTGTCTTTATCACTGCATCTACAGCGTAAAAGCTCATGCTGGCATGACATTTGCTACAGCTGTGGCTTTCCTTAAGGATCGTAGACAGCCTAGCAAATTCATAATTGGAACCCTCTCAATTCCTGACATTCACTGACTTCCAGTCAGACACAGTAAACTAGCAAACCAGGTTACCTCCAGAAAAATGTACTGCAATAATGCATGCTGTACTGGATTTGTCACAAGCCCAAAACCCAGTGCAGCTGCAGTTGTCAGAATGCTAGGCTATTTGCCAGCTTACATCTAGACTGTTCTGTATGCCAGAGTGCACATCTGAGTTCTACAGTAGACACTCAAAGTCCATTGGAGTTGAGCTACGCAGTTGGTGACGCAGCCTTAAGACATTCAAGGAGTTTTCTGAAGCACCTGTTAAAAAAATGGAAAATTTAATTTCAGGGACAATTTTGGTTCTTTGCGCTTTGGCCATGTCCATGAAGAAAACACCTTCTTGTACCATAGCTCTCTCTCCTGCTGTCTCTCGTCCATCTAGTAAGTCTCTCCCGGACATTTAGTCCCTCTGATCAACTGCATGGTTTCTCCACTTACACTTGTGGCCAGGGACCCTACTCTTCCAACACAAATTGTAGCCTAACTTACAGCCTAAGACCCCCAACTGGAAAGATCTGTTAAAAGCAAGTGGATAAAATTCCCACTCTGGGCTGTTAGACAACACATTGATTCCCTTTCTGTCTTAGTTTCTCAAGTATGGTCTTCATTATTTTTTCAAGCAGGAGATAAGTTATTCATCTGTTAAGGCTCATTTACTTGCAGTTTCACTTGTATCATCAAGAATTATCTTTGTCATCCCAAGCTTCTCACAAGTTGGAGATAGCTTTTTTAGCATAATCTCACTCCATGGCAATATTGTGTCAGGCAAGCTGAGCAGGACCAGGATAGAGCCTCTTGAATGGAAACTGAATTAGGGTCTTCCAGGTATTGAGTCATCTGTGGGGAACACCTCATATAAAGCTGTTTACCTCCATTCACAGCAATCCGTTGGCAAAATTCTGCTCCAGGACTCCGTGCAAGAAATCCTGGAAAACATATGCATTCTGCTTTCCTTTTTTTTGACATCAATTTTCCATTATATGTTTTTCCACCCTTTCCACTGATATCCACAGTCATTCTGAAGATTCAGAAGGACTTTCTAAAGATCATTGTGGTGACTTCCTTCTTGCCCAGGCAGTAGTGGTTGTCCCTTCTTTGGGAAATGGGCAAGGGCAGTTTCTACATGTTTCCTCACAGACTGAAGCTTACTCATACAAGACAGGTGTTTTATACATCCCAGTTCCAAACATCTTCAACTAACTGCTTGGATGATAGTTTCTTAATACCTTGTAGGCCCCTATTTTTGATGATATGCAGCAGGTATTAAAGGAGGCAAGAAAACCGGCTAGTAGGTAATCCTGTATTAACAAATCTAAAATATTTGGTGCCAAGAAAAGAGCCAGGACACTTCTTAGGCTAGTATTTGTGTTGTGTTGTTTGTGTGAGTTATTGTCCTTTGCCTTTTTCATAGTGACCTGTCATAGTTCATCAAACATTTCATTGTGTCTACCCTTGGATCTTCCCCTTCCAGTTCATTCCCATGTGAGCAAATCCACCCTAATGGTTACAGCATACTAAGACTAGACCGACTAAACAAGAAAGGAGGTGGTATAGCTATAATATTTAAACAGCATCTAAACATCCAGATTCTGAACTCATCAGCTCCCCAAATTACCAATGAAGAAATAATATGTACCAACCTGAAAATAAACCAAAATAAAACCATTAACATAATAGGATGCTATTTCCCACCTGGCCAAAATATCCCTCCACTAGAAAACCTCCTCAGCTGGACTACCCACCATCTCCCTCAAGAGACCATAATTTAGGTGACTTCAATATTGATTGGCAATCCTGTTGCGGCAACCATCCAACCCAGCATCTAAACCTTCATGGCTTCACCCAACTACTCCAGTCACCAACCAGAATAAATAAAATCTCCAACAAGCACACTACCCTGGATTGGATACTAGTCAACAAGATTCCCCAGTCCAATATAGCAGGCTGTCTGTCAGATAGCCTCAGTGATCATTCCCCAGCATTCCTACTCAAAAAACACCTATACCAAGTTAAACCTGTCATCTACCGTCAAATACATAAAAAACTACACTTTAACCCAGTCACATTCATCTCATCCCTCAAAGAATGTAACTGGCACCCTCTAAATTACCTCAGCCTAGATGACGCAGTCCAGTATTTCAATACTACCTTCCTAAGCATCCTAAATAACCATGCCCCCATAAGACTTACCAGAACCAAAGCCCAACCCTCCCCATGGCTACAGAAAACCACTAGGTCAGAAATGAAAAACCGAGATAAAGCCTGGGAACACTGGCGCAAAACCAAAACCCGCTCAGCTAGACAGAAATTCATAGAACTACACAATAGAGTCAAAAAGCTAATAAAGGTGGACAAAATCCAATACTACCAGTCTGCCCTCAACTCTTCCCAACACAATCCCAAACAATTCTGGACCTTCATAAACTCCATCCTCCACCCAGGGAAAAATCAATACCCCTACACCTAACATTCCTCACTCCTCAGAAAATATTGCTACCTCTTTCAACACACACTTCACACAAACCGTACCATCACTAGCTAGACAACACAACCCCCCTCCCCTACACCCCACACCTTCACCTAGTAATCTCCCCACACTCTTCTCATTTTCTCCCATTCCTACCTCCAACATAAGAAAACTCTTAACTAAACTTAAACCCTCAAAATTAGCAGTAGACAACCTCGCAAGTGAATTCCTACAAATTGCAGTTGACGCCCTAGCCTACCCAGTATCCATCTTGATTAACTGATCTCTGTCAGAATGCTACATCCCCACACTATGGAAAATATCACACATCATTCCCCTTCACAAAGGCGGCCCCTCCACAGAACTAACCAACTACCTCCCCATATCAATTCTATCTCCACTCTCCAAAATACTAAAGAGACTCATTCACTCTCAAATCTCAGACTACCTCCTTACCAACAACCTCCTTTCTAATACTCAACATGGTTTCCAACCAAACCATAGCACCACCACTGCCTTACTCTCTTTTACTAACACTATCCTTCACCATAAAAACAATCGCCATCTCTCCTCTGCTACTTTCCTAGACCTATCTAAAGCATTTGACATGGTCCCACACAAACAACTCCTCTCTGTACTCAATAACCTATCCATCCTTTTTCTCAATCAGTCACCAACTGGTTTCAAAGTTACCTGTCTGACCGCCAGCAATCTGTTGTATAGCAAAATGACATATCTCCCCAACTACCTGTCTCTATTGGTGTTCCCCAAGGATCCGTCCTTGGACCCCTACTTTTCTCTGTTTTCACCAATAATCTAGCCTCTGCCACCAAACATGGCAAATTCATACAATATGCATATGACTTAACCATCATCTGCTCAGCCCAGTCCCTACCTGAAACTGCAAAAGGTCACACAGGATGTCTTTTCCTCTGTTGAAACTTGGCTATCCGATGCCCAGTTAATACTCAATCCAAACAAAACTAAACTCCTCATCTTTAAACCCACCAAATATACTCAAAACAACTCTTGACTTTAACATCACAGCAAAAGACAACACCACTATCCACCCAACAGATCACACCAAATTGCTAGGAGTCAAAATAGACAACAGTCTCAAATTTGACATTCACATATCCATGACCATAAACAAAGTCCACCAAAAACTAGGAGCCTTATACAGAAATAAGCAACTCCTCACCAAAGTAGCTAGGATTTCAGTTGCAAATTCGCACCTTCTCTCCACCCTACTTTATGCCTCTCCAATATATACCAACCTAAGGCAATGTGGTCTAAATAAATTCGAGACCTGCTACAACAAAATCGCCAAATTCGCCACCGGGGCATCCTACCACAGTCACCACTGTCTCTCACTTATTGAACTAGGCTGGCTAGAACTCCCTCACCTCCTTCAATGGTATCAACTCGCACTCACCCACAAACTGGTTAACCATCCTCTAAAGGTCCCATCCCTCCAGTATCTACCCCATCCCTCTCTCACTACCAGACCACTACGATCCAGCAACAAAACTCAATTACAGGTTACTATGTGAGCCAGTAACACTGCTGGAGAAGCACTATTCTCCAGCGCTATAGCCAAATTATGGAACCCCCCCCCCCACAATAACCTCTCTACCATCATGCACCCACTTCAAAGCTTTACTTAAAGCGCACCTAAAAACATGCTGGCTATGCCCTTGTAACTCTCCCCTCTAACTTCTCCCACTCCATCTACCCTGTACCTCTCTTCCACCCCACAAACTGCCTTTGATTACAGCAAGCTCTGATACTTCCATGCCATATCTACTTATTATATGGCAGTAACGTCTTATTGTAACAATTGTTAATATCTGCTATGACTTTGTGGATAGAACAGATGCTAGTTATCTACTGAATGTACTATGTTCTTCATCTGTAACTATGTTTGTAATATTTTAATTGCTAGGATTCTTCATCTGTAACTATGTCTGTAATATTTTAATTTGTGGAGCTTTTCTCCCCGGGCCTCCACTGAAAATGAACCTGCATCCAGTCGGACATTTCCGGTCAACAAATGTAAATAAATAAATAATAAATAAGGGGATACTTACCAAGCCTTGTATAAAGCAGGTGACTTATCCTAACTTTGTTTTAGAAAAATTGACTCCTGTTCCATTTGACACAGTTCATCAGTGTCAATTGAAATATTTAACATGGAAAACATTTTTTTTAATTGCTCTGTCTTCTGCAAGAATATATGACTTGCAGGCTCTCATGGTAGATCAAGCTTGTCTCATTTTCCACAAAGATAAAGTTTTCGTAAGAACTAATCCTTCCTTTATGCCTTAAATGGTCGTAGAGTTTGAGCCAAGTTATCCATCTCCCTGCCTTTTTTCCAGAGCCTAAAAATAAGGGAGAAAGAATTCTGCACACACTAGTTGTGCATAGACAACTCTGATATTATCTTGACAGAACGTAAAATTTCAGAAACTTTAATCAGTTATTCCTTTCTTATGATGTAGACTGTCTCCAAATAATTCTTGTGTTATTACCTTTTGTTATACCCACTACAGTAAGGTAGTTCCAGGCAGGGTCAACACTTAACTCTGCCAGAGCATTGGCTTTATCTCTGGATTTTTGGGAAGGGTTGAATTTTAGAAGTGTTCTAAAAGGAACAAACCAGTACTGAAAACAACACTAACTGAAGCAAAAATAACACTTGGTTTCCGAAGAAAAAGGAATACTGTCTAAAACAATATTCACTTTAATTAAGTATCCGTAAAACAAACTTTGATTAAATATCCGTAAATTGAACTTTGATAAGCGCTGTTGTCCACATTGGTGAACTTTGAGATAAAAATCAAAGTACAAATAATAAGTTTAAATACCTGCAGACCACAATGATTGTTTAAAGCAGCCAGCATCCACTTACCCTATTCATTCTTAATGATACCTACTCAAACTGTAGTACATAATTAATGCAATATATTCATTTGAATTAAAACTTTCTGAAATCTGTACTAATTCATAAATAATCCATTGTATTATAAGAAATTTCACCTTTTTAACATTTTTACATCCTACTAAAATTATCCTAACTTATATTGACAGTACCTCCACCAAATATCCTGCAAAGAATTTTACCAACAATCCTATGTTACCTTCTAAGATTTTGATATCTGAACCTTCTAATCAGTCTACTAAAATAAAAGTATGTAAACATATGTATGTAAATATTATTAAAAAGTCTTTCAAATATCAAAACTTATAAAAAAAGTAATAGTTTTATTATATTATTTTAAAAGTAATTAATTTACATGCTTTAATGTATATTTAATTAACACACACAAAGTAACTTAAATATATTTAATTCCAAACATATACTTGGCTATTCATCTAGCTAAGGCTTTTAATTTCAATATACAAGAAACAGAAATGGACCCCCCCCCCTACAGTCCATATTAACAATATTTATTTATTTAATTTTATTTGCAGTTTAACTGGGAGAGTCCATTGGGCCAAATTGAGCCCTTTTTCAGTGGAGGCCCGGAGAGGAAAGCTCCATGTGAAAACATATACAAAGCTACAGACAAAACAATTAAAAAGACAATGTTTTAAAAAATAGTACAGTGTATAATTGCTTATGAAGTTTACAGAGTATAATGACTGCAAAAATGCGGGTGTTAATAAAACAGTTTAGGTTAAGATAGCAGTAATGCTTTATGTAAGTTAAGTCATCGGAAAAAGAAATAGTGAGAGTTAAGAGTTGAGAGAAAGTGAGAAAGGGGCAGGTGAGTTAGGGTGAGGAGGAGAGTACAAGATGGACTACTGAAAAGTGGAGTGTAGTGTGAGAAGTAGAAGGTGAGGTGTATAGGTTAGGAGGGGTGGGAGCAGGAGCATTCCCATTTGGAAGAGAGGTAAGAGTGCAGCAAGCTTTTGAAGGTAGAGGGGGATTGTGTAGTTTGAATGTGGGGAGGAAGGGAGTTCCATTTCCGTGCTAGGGAGTAAGATAATAGGAGTTGGCCAGAAGTGCGCAATGGTTTGTATACTTTGAGAAGGTTTTGATTGTTAGATTTGAGGGATGTGTCAGGAAGATGCATAGTGAAGTTAGTAGATAGAGAGGGGCAGTGCGAGGGTTTGAAAATGAGTTTGTGGGCATTGGAGGTTTGAATATAAAAGAGATGGTGGGGAAGCTCTAGCCAGTTTAAATAGTGTAGAGAGTTGAAGTGATGTGAAGATGATTTGGCACCTGTGGCAAACTTTGCAATTTTATTGTAGCAGGATGCCAGTTTAGCTTTAAGGGAGGCTTGGAGATTGGTAAGGATGGGAGCACCATACATGAGAGGGTGAGAGGACAGGTTGTGGAGAGAGTAAGCTTAAAGGGGGGGGGGTCAGAAAGCGACTGTGATGGTAAAGCATACTGTGATTTTTTTTATGCTAATTTGAAGGTGTATATCAAACTTGAGTTGTTCATCAATAATGACTCCGAGAAGCTTGGTGTGGGAGACAATTTCAATTGGAGTCCTATTAAGACTTGTTATGATGGAGTTTTTATCTATTTTGGAGTTTTTTGTACGGGTGAATATCATAATTTTGGATTTGGATGGATTAAGAGCTAGATTACTATTAAGCATCCAAACCTTAGTACTAGAAAAGGCTGTCTGAGTAGCTTGCAGGAGGGAGGGGAGAGATGCACCAGAGCAGATGATAGTCGAGTTGTCAGCATATTGGGCGAGTTTAGTATTGGGATGCAAAGATAGAAATTGTTTATAAAGATGTTGAAAAGTAAAGGACCCAGTATTGAACCTTGAGGAACACCTGTGAGGATGTCTAAATAAGAGGAGGTAGAGTTCTTCCATTTAACAGACTGTTGCCTATTTGAAAGGTAGCTTGAAGAAGCAGTTAATGGTTAAAGGAGAAGAGATTAAGGTTAGAGATCTTGTCTAATAGTAAGGAGTGGGAGATAGTGTCAAAGGCCTTGGATAAGTCTAAGAAAAGGGAGGATACTATATTACGGGAGTCATGTTCCTGGTTTATATTGTCAAGGACTGAAAGACGGCAGTGTTGGTACTGTGGCCTGGTCTAAAGCCATGTTGTGTTAGTGTTAGAAGATGGTTGTCTAGAAGGTGAGGTAATAGCCGAAGGTGAATGCATTTTTCAAGTATTTTAGAGATAGGGGAGAATATGGCTATGGGGCGGAAATTGGATATGTCAGTGTTATTACCTTCTTTGTGTAGAGGAATGATGAAGTTCTTTTTCCAGAGGAGAGGCACGTAGAATTCTTGGATACATAGGATTCTTGGATGTACCAGTTAATTAATATCCTGATAGGGAGAGCAATGCCGTCAGCCGCTAGTTTAAGGTGTTGGGAGGGTAAGTTATCAGGGGCATTAGAACAGGGTTTTAGTTTGTAAAGAAGATTTTTTATGTTGGTGGGGATAGGTTTAAGAGAGAAAAGAGGCGGAGAGTAGCAGTTGTGGTGTGGGGAGATGATTGTGAGGGAGGAGACAAGGGTGAAAGAGATGTAGTAATTGTGGTGCGGGGAGAGGATTGTGAGGGAGGAGACGAAGGTGGAGGAGATGGGTTTTGGGGAAAGGATGAGGTTAGCTTGGTTATTGAGTTTATAAAGAAAGAGTTAAAGTTGGAGGCAATGAGTTAGTCAGGTGCATTGGGGTCAGGGCAAAGACTGTCTTTTGTACCAGGATTTAGGAGGGTGGAGATACTGCTCCCAAATTTTTTGGGGTTAGTCTTATGATTGTTTTGGAGCTGACAGTAACAAGATTTTCGATCAGATGCAATTTTTTTTTTTTTTACATTTGTTAACCGGGAAAGTCCGACTTGGAACAAAGCCAATTTTCAGCGGAGGCCCAGGGGGAAATGCTCCAGATGCATGTCTTCGTAACGTGGGAGGAAACCCACACGAACGCAGGGAGGACATGCAGACTCGACACAGAAGGCACCCAAACCGAGAATCGAACCGGAGAACCTCTTGCTGTGAGGCAACAATGCTACCGCTGCACCACTGCACCGTCTACATTTACTAAATTTCTAAGTTTGAATTCTGTAAGAGAGATTGTAGTAGATGTCTGGTGCGGTTTCCATAGTTTATCTCGGGTATGCATGAGCTTAATGGTATCTTTAGTAAGCCGTAGAGCTGTTTTGGACTTTACACTTTTAGTTCTTTGGGGGGGGGGGGCAGAGCTGTTGAGTATGTTATTGAAGGAGGAGTTAAAATATGCAACAACATCATCTAGAGGAAGGGTTTTCAGGGGGTTTATTTGTTTTAGGGTGCTGAAGAAGGTTTGAGCATTGAAGTTAGTAAGGGTGCAGGTGGAGATATAGTTATGCTGAAGGTGTAGGGGTTTGGCAGAGCGGAGTGTGAATGCAGGTAAATGATCACTAAATGAGTCAGGGAGAGTTCCACTATCAGTGATGTTGTTGGGATGGGAAACTAGTATCCAGTCGAGGCTAGAGCCTGAGGAGATATCTTTTTTGGGATAGGCTGGAGAGTTAACTAATTGGGAGAAACCATATAGGTTTATGGTATGGGGTGAAGAGACTGAGCGGATGGTTTCTCAGTTGATGTTAACATCTCCTAGAATAATTGATTCATTGGAAATATTAGATGAAAGCCAGGAAACGATATCTATGAGAATTGGGCTATTACCTGGTGGCATGTAAAGGGCAACTATCAGTATGTTTTTATGATTATTAATCTTTAGGAGGGCAGGGTTAGTTTAGCCGTAGAAAATGGAGGTATGGGGTTGGTGTGGGGGTTGACTGTGAGGGAAGAGGAGAAAAGTATGGCAACTCCACCTCCTTTTTTATGAGTTCTGTCATTTCTAATGATTTTATAGTTGGGAGGGGTGATTTCAGAGTCTTTTATGTGGGGCTTGAGCTAAGTGTCGGAGATGGTTAGGATATTGGGGTGGTAGTGGGAGAGCCAAGCATGGAAGTTTGGTATCTTGTTACAGAGGCTTTGGCATTAATGGTGGCAAATAGGACAGATTTAGAGAGGGAGAATAGTGGGGATGGGGAGAGTTGGAATTTGGATGGGTTGGAGATCCAGGATTGGGGTGAATATCATCTGAGGGAAGGATAAAGATTTGTTTGAGTATGAGGGACAGGCATAGGAGAGGATTGTTGTAGTTTTGGTGGGGGGTAGAGGAGATAGTTGGGTAGGGGGTATGGTAGAAAAACATCACTTGGGGGTGGAAGAGGTTTTAGAGGTCACAAAGTGCATTTTGTGCAAGAGGAGAGGGTGGTGTTGATGTGGTATAGGTAGGGGGAGATGTAAGCAGAGTAGAGGGGCTCTTGTTTGTGGAAAGAGAAGGTGATGTGGTATGGAGTGGAGTAGGTAAAATATGGGAGATAAGTGAGCTGGAGAAGAAGGCAGAGGAGGGTTAGAAAAAGTTAAGTGTAGTGGTGTAAGAGAGGGGTTTTGCATGTTAGTATGAAAGTTATTGTGAGGGTAGATAAAAATAGTAAGGGAGGTGTAGTAATGATTAGTAGAGAGAGGTGTGTAGCTTTAAAGATTAAAGGGATGGAGGGGCCTATGTTAAACTTGAGTATGCTGAGAGGGAATGCATTGGTGGGGAGAGATAGGAGTGTGGGGAGGGAGGATGTGTTGGGATTGGTTGGAATGAGGAGTGAGTGTGACTGTATGGCTATAAATATAGAGGTACTGGGGCGGGGTGGGGAATGGGGGCAGGGTAGGGGAGCAGAGTGAGCCTGAGCAAAGCGGGGTAGAACCAGATCTGAGACTGGTAAAACAGTGGAGAGGAGGTCCACAGAAAACTATCAGTTCAGGTAAGTAGTTATACAATGTATCTAAAAGTTCAGCCAACAGGCTAATCTCCTCACTTAATACTGTATGTACTACTCCCTCTGGACTCGCAATTAAATGACCCTTGCAACTTATACCCCACTTCATGTGTATTAAAGGAGTTAGCATAGCCACCAATATTATATTTACAAAAGTGGCAAAATCCACATTTCTTCATTCCTCCACTAATATTACCCTTTCTCCTGGGTCCCCTTTCTAACATATTCTTCAAATTCCAGGCCCTGCGATAAACTATCACTGGTTGACCCCTCCCCCCCACCAAAATGTTTGTCCTAACTAGGTTATCATCCATCCTTAGAGACCAATTCTTATACAAAATCCATTCTAAAGTGTTATACTCATTATTGTATGTTGTAATGAAAATTGTCTTAAACCTATTTTATTTCTCCCTCACAAATTGTTGGGAGCCAAATTCTCTTTGTGGCAGGTCTGTATCAGATTGGCTTTCGGGAGGAACATTCTTCTACTATAACTTCTTTCATGAAGAATTGGGCTAAAATGTCTAGTATCCCTTTTTAACCTGACCTTAGTTACCAATTCATCCAAAAGTCCCCTTGGGGTAACCCTTATTTTCGAACATGCTCACTAATGTGGCACGTTCATCTAAATGTTCATCCAGTGAAACCATCCTGGATGCTGTACTGTAACCAACTGGCCTTTAACCACAGATCTCTTCTGATGGTATGGATGTGAACTAGTAAAATGAAGCAGGCTATTTGTTAGGAAATGTTCTTTCCTAATAATTTTTAGATTTATATCCGTTAAGCAGATACTTCTCAAAAAAAAAAACATCTAAGCAGAATGTTTTTTCCAAATCCAGTTCATATGTAAAAGATAAGAAATGGTTGTACAACCAATATATTGGATAAATTTGTCAATTTTGTTCGTGGTCCTCTTCCAGATGATACATATATCATCCAAAAAGCGTACATACAAATGAAATTAGTTATAAAAATCACTTCCCTCCAAACATTTATGCTCCCAGTAGGCTATGACCATATTAGCAAACACGGGCCCACACAGGGAGCCCATGGCAACCCCACTTTTTTGCGAATAATACCTCCAAAGTTTATATAATTCTTGCTTAACATTAAATCAAATAACTCCTTAAATAAATTAATTTGTTCTTGAGGACTACTTTCATATGCAAAAATTCAGTTACCCATTGTATGCCTAATTTCTCGGGAATTACACTGTAAAGATATTTTAAGTCAGTGGTAATTAAAACATCTCCTGGGTCAAATACCAATCCATTCACCTTTTCTAAAAAAAAAAAAAAAAAAAACTTTAGGAGTCCTTACAAATTTGCTTCTCACTTTCAAACAACTTCTTTAATTGCCTATCAAAGAATTTTGCACAGGCCAAGGTGAATTCCTTCCATCCACCATGGGCTGCATCAGTGGGTTTTCTAAGCTTATATGAAGCTTAAGAACCCCAAAAGTGATTGGAGTAACTGGTGCAGACAAACTGAAATAATTAAAAAAGTTCAATATCAATTGATGCTCTATAAATAAATCCTTAAACTGTTGGTAAATCCTCCAACAGGCCCCATTCATTTCACTTAAAGTAACTGAATCATAAGCATCAGTATCCTGAATCTTGACTATATTTTATTATTGTAATCTTGTAATATACAGTAATACAGCCCCACCCCCTTTATCCAGTTTGATTATTAATTTTCTAATATCCAATTCCACGTACCCTTTCAAATGTTTGAACCACTGGATGAAGAGGTGGGTTGTAAGTACTAGCAGTTCTGAATTCTTTCTTCATCAAGGGATCCCCTTTGAAACAGAGATTAAAATTAAACTTTTTAAGATGCATCTTTAAGTCCGGTGATATGGTCACCGTGTTTGGTTTAGAAGCAGGCACAAATGTCATCCCCCTAGCTAGTACATTGGTTACTGAAACATCAGTAGGGGTGTTAGAGTAATTGTAAGCTTTGAAGTCCTTTTTTTATTATGTACTATAACACATTTACTTAAATTAAACTCAAGGTTCATGTTTACTGGAGAATTGTCTTCAAGTAACATTGTTTGTGTTTCTGGTATGCCCTGCATCGCTGGTTTGAAAATTGTGGGGCCCTCCTAGAGGTGTAAAAGAAATCCTGTGGTTCCTATTCATTGTTATATGCTGGTCTGTTTCTTTTCCCCTTAATCCCTTCTGATCTTCTAAGGGGCGGGTATTTGCTAAAATCTGCTACCGGGATGTTTTCAATAGCCATAGCAGGTATATCTTCATAATTGCTTTGGGCTAGAGGCGGGTTCACTGGTACTTGTGAATTATTATTATAATTCACTGACTGCTTATTAGATACTTGGTTCCTTCTGCCCCAAATTTGGGACGTTGGTGGTTTAGGATAAGCAGTCCCATTGGCATAGTTTATGTCCCTCTGCAGTTTCCTCATTTTACCTGCCTTCAGTCGGTTCATATGATGATCAGTACTGTCAAAAATATGCCAAGGTTCATACTTAAATTGGTCATACTTATTATCTCGTTTTATAGCATTGTCCAAGCTTAATAACTCCACCCCTAATTTCGCAATGTTGGCTGCATTATATTTTATCAAAAGCTCAAGGAATTCACATCCATGTTGGTCAAACAAATTTAATAAATCCTGATCTAGTGGTGAATTTTCAGTCATCCCTGTTGGACATTGCCATATTCGTAAACCTTTCGACACTAAATTATTCTTTATACATTCACAAAATAGGCTTTCTCCAACTGTAACTTCATATATTTAAGAAATATTTAGTCAAATTCATTCAATTTTCTATCACTAGAAGAAGAAAGTGAATGGACAGAATACTCCAAATTGAAGTCAAATCCCTTTTGCAGCCAGTCACCCAGGACCGGAACATCACCTGATATCAGGTAATACCTCACTGACCCACTCATCATGTTAATGTTTCCACTCATGGATAGCTGCTCGTGTTGAAGGGCCGGAACACCCCTCTGGTTATAGTGATACTTCCCCAATCCCTGTTCATTATCACAGTGGTTAACATTTTCCAAATCATTATTGTGGGACAAAAGTCAAAGTTTGATTTATGGATATTTAATCAAAGTTCGATTTATGGATATTTAATAAAAGTGAATATTGTTTTATACAATATTCCTTTTTCTTCGGCATCCAAGTGGTATTTGTGCTTCAGTTAGTGTTCTATAAGGAGCAACTTTGTCCTCTGCACTTACCTTTACAAAGCACTACAAACCAAATTCCTCGTCAAAATCTGGAACAGGCTTTGCTAGGAGCATTTGACAGGAGTTTCTTGACCCTCATCCTTCCACCTTCCAGTTAAGTTAAGCTGTGGTAGTCTGCACATAGCCGAGGCTTCTGAAACAGTGGTAAAATGGTTAACATAGTACAGTTGTGTAAGCAAACTTACCATAACAGTTTATTAACTGATCATGGCTGTAGTAGCCACTCACTCCGTAACCCCTTATTTTTGTGCGTTTTTGTTGCCAGGGTGAAAAATGTATTTTTAGTTTCCTAGCATTGACCTCTTCAGGGCTCTCTCTCTCTCTCTCTGTTCTTTTGGGTACGTGGAAGGTGGTCTTAGGCTTGGGAAGCTGTCCAGCTGTTATATTCTATGCTTGATATAAATAAGATTGTATTTGCAACATCATCATTTGAACGTCTACTGTTATGGTAAATATACTGACACAACTGTACTTTCCCGAAAGGAGTACATCATCTTGAATTCACCATGAGATCAAAGCTGTAGGAACAGATGAGATGCCAGGTAGGTGTTGGTGCTGCAAGTTTTGTTCTAACACAAATACATTGAAATAGGCATTGTATGGGTGAAAGTATTTTACCAGTCACAGCCAAACACAAATGAACTGGAAGAAATTATAGTAAAAAAACAAAAGAATGTTTCTTGAGTTAAAATAAAAAGGATAGATGGTATAACTTGTGAACCTTTTTTTACTTTGTTATTATTGGATTTGGTGATTCTAGATCAAGACATGGAAGTGGCACACGTTCTCGTCGGAAGTCAGCAGAATCTCATTCTCGTGAAGTCAGAAAGACAAGGTACCAAAATTCTGATCTTTGTTCTAGAATTTTAAAAAAGTGTTTTAATTACATTAATTTTTATGCAATATGTATGATGATTTAAGTCAGAGATAACAGCTAAGTTTTTGTTTCAGTGATTAGTAATGTATCTTGTTAAACTCAAAATTGGTAAAATTAAATGGCTACTAGGCTAGGGGACATTTCATTTATTGTGGAAGAACTTACCCCCCCCTTTTTAAACTTACTGGCTATGCTGGACTGGTCTAAAATTCCTTTTTTAGAAAACTCTATGATAACCATTACTTCTGACGATTAAGTTTCAGTATTACTAGCTTGATCACCCAAACTTCCTTACATCATTTATGATGAGGACACTGTCACTAAGAACCAACCCAAGCTTTATGCCCAAAGTTGCAACACTGTCGAAGTTAAATCAGTCCGTCTTACAGTGTTTTTTTTTTCCTGGTCATTTTAACAGAGATAAATATTAGCTTCATTGTGTTGATGTAAACAGACAACTCAGATTTTTGCCTACATTGAACAAAAGGTTTCAAAATGAATAGCCAGTTGTTACTTTTTTCCATTATGAAAAAGGTCACAAAGTGGCACTGTCAAAATGGATATCTGGCTACATTACTTTTCACTCTTCATCTAGTAACAAGTCCCTGCCTTCCAAACCAAAATTACACTCAAGGCACATGTTGCGTCTACAGTTTCATCTGGAATTTGTCCTTGGAAAACATTTGCTTTCCTTCCATATGGTCTGCCTGTTTGGTAAACATTATGGTTAAGATATTATGCGTAGCTTGGCTCTCCTTTGCAGCCTCCATCCTCACAGTTTTTTTTTTTTTTTTGTCTTACTATCTCCCAAGACATGCTATGAAAGCTGCCAGCTTAGCTAGATAGAATTTTGTAAATTATTCTATGTCCTTGTAAATATTAATATGATCCACGGGCTTGTTTGACAAATGTAAGAAAACTGTGTATGTTCTGAGCTTCAAAAATGTAACAACAGTGCACCCTGCTGGAAGAAAGCTGATAAGTATAGGATTTTATGACTGTGTTTGATCTCAAGCTCGGAGACAGGCTATTTGAGCTAGAAATTCTTTCTGTTGTGCTAAGACAGAGATAATTACTAGGTTTTACATGTTCCACAATAAACAGGACATGCTGGAGGGATAGATTCCCGTCCCAAAGACTTCCTATACTCTGGAACAAGCTACCCATCTATGTCAAGCAAAGTTCTTCATTAGCACTCTTCAAGAAAATTCTTGATGAGTGGATGGAAAATAGGAAATACACCCTAGGGATCACTTCTGTGTCTCTGCTGGACAGTGGCACAGGAAAATAACTTTCTTGGGTGGCGTAAGCTATGGTACCTTGCTGGCTAGGCTTACGTAGGCCCTTGGGCTGATAGCCTAGTACCTACCTATGAACCTGTGTAAAGCGTCTTTTATTACTGTGGCTTTCTGGCAGGTGCAGATTAAAGAAATGTTAAATTTTTAGTTCTGTTAGCCTGGGAATTAAATCGGAGAAGAGACAAGAATGATGTAATCTAAAATGACTCAGCAGTACTGTGTGTTATCAGTTTTATTTTACATTTGTTGACCGGGATAGTCCAACTAGATGCATGTCCATTTTCAGCAGAGGCCCGGGGAGAAAAGCTCCAAGGGTAAGCAGATACAGCATTACATAATACCAGCATTACATATTACAAACAGACTATTTACAGAGATTACATAAGTAGGCAAGTTAAACAAGTTACATTTAATCCTGAGCACAAGTCAGGATTAAATTAAATTACACAGTAAACTGGTTAACAGATTTTTACACATTCTAAAGAGAGTTAGCCAGGCTTGATACATTGACATAACCAGTTAAGTGACAAATGTTGTTTGAGTCTAGTTTTAAATTGACCTAAGGTGGAAAGTAAGGTAATATCAGCTGGAAGAGAGTTCCAGGATCTACTTACAGAGTTTGCAGAGAGAGAATCACCGGCTGTGTTATTAATTTTGCTAGTCTGAATTAGTTTGTTAGAGGATCGAAGCGGTCTAGGATTGTTATAGGGGGTGATAATGTTTTTAAGTGCAGGAGTATTGTCCGGATTATAGAGGATTTTATAAGCCATAATCAGTTGGTTATACTGGATTAGGCTGGGTAGTTCAAGCCACCCAAGCTGATTTAGATTGATGCAATGATGTGTCCTAAAAGGCAGCCCAGTGGCAAACCTGGCAATGTGGTTGTAGCAAATTGAGAGTTTGTTAAGGACAGTCTTGTTTAAATTCGAGAGTAGAGGGATGCATACAGAAGGGTTGAAAGAAGGTGAGAGCGAGCTATGGCAATTTTAGCTGGAGGGGTTAGGAAGGCTTTTATTCTGTAAAGTGACCCTTGTTTTTTATTGATGGTTTTGATAGTTTGGTTAACATGTAGGTCAAATTTTAGATTATTGTCTATGATGACACCTAATAGTTTTGTAGATGGGTCAGGGGAGATTATTGTGCCATCATTTGATTTTATGGTAAAGGTGAAAGCGGTAGACCTACGTGTTGGTGAAAATAACAGCATTTTAGTTTTTTTGGGATTTAGGATCAGACGATGTTCAGAAAGCCAGTTTTCTATTGTATTAAACGTGGTCCGGGTAGCTGACCATAACTCTACTGGAGATGTGGCTGAGCAAATCAGAGTAGAGTCATCAGCATATTGGATACAACTGACTTTTGGGATGACAGTATAAAGGTCGTTAATGAAGATGGAGAACAGCAAGGGTCCTAGTATAGAGCCTTGTGGTACTCCAAGGGTGTTCGGTAGAAGGTTAGAGAGGTTGTTCTGCCAGAGGGCAGCCTGCTGTTGACCATTCAGGTTGGATTGAAACCATTGGATGGCTCCAGTATCTAGACAGAATGTTTGCAGGGTGTGGATTAAAAGTTGGTGATTAACCGTATCGAATGCCTTGGAAAGATCCAAAAAGAGGGCTGAGGATATATAATTATTGTTGCGATTATGGTTTATAGTGTTGGTAAAGGCTAGGAGGGCTGAAGTAGTGCTGTGATGAGGATGGAAGCCATGCTGAGTGTCTGCCATAAGGCAATTCTGGATTAGGTGGTGCATGAGTTGTCTATGAATACATTTTTCCATAATCTTTGAAGTGGAGAGTATAGCTATTGGCCTATAATTGGAAAATTCAGTAGAGCTGCCTCCTTTGTGAAGTGGGATTACATAGGATATTTTCCAGATGGTGGGAATTTTGGCTTCTACTATGGTTCGATTGATTAGTATTGAGATGGGGTAAGCAATAGCATCAGCTGATTTTTGTAGGTACTCGGCAGGGAGTTGATCAGCAGAAAGTGTAGTGGGTTTTAATTTTTTGATCAAGGTACGGATAAGTGAAGTGGCGACTGGTTGGAAGCTGAACGCGAGTAGGTTTCTAGGGGTGCTACTTTCAGGACAAGGGGAGCTAGGAGGTAGTTGGCTAGCTAGAGCTTGAATTGTCTCAGTAAAGAATTGGTTAAAACTATCAGAAACATCTTCAGGGGTTTTATCAATAGTAGCAGTAGGGATTGGGGTAGAAGTTTGTCCACAATGTTGTAGATTATTTAAACCTGCCCAAAACTTCTGAGAGTTATTTTGATTTACTGTCTGTAAATTACAGTGGTATTGTTTTTTGTCTTGTAAAATAGATTTTTTTGGTTTCATTCCTGGATTGCCTGTATTTAATGTGATCTTGAGGGTCTTTAGAAGAACGCCATAAAGCCCATGCTTTGTTTCTAAGGGTAATTTTCTGAACCTGAACACATCACCTCACCAGTACTTTGCCTTTGCTCTGTAAGTAGAATTTAGAACAGTGATTTCTCTTAGAAATAGATATAGCTGTTTTCTATATTTATGTGAGACTATCCTACTATGTTGTTTTAAAGTATTTCCTGTGATTTCTGACCTCTCTAGTGTCACTCTGCCGAGTAAATAAGTATTGTCTTGTGTGTTTATTATTTATTATTAAATATTTTTAAACCTTTTAACTGTGGCTGTTTTGTGTAGAGGTAATTTAAGATCTCAGAGTACTTGCATGTATTTGGTGATGCTATATAAGCCACTCCAATAGCCTTAGTCCTGGGTTACACTTACTATTTGGATGAAAGTAATAGCACACAGTGGAATTGGTCACCCTTTGGGAAGGGCCTTATAGTAGCTGATAAGTAGTGGTTGATGGCAGTGATTTCTACTGTATAGTCTGGGCAGGAGGGGGTGTAGTTGGAGAACCTGTGCCAGCCTTCCGTAGAGTGTCTGTGTTTGTATATAATTCATATCTCAAAGTGTGTGTGTCAGCTACTTGGCCAAGGCCACGAAGCACTGGTTGGACAGGGAGGGTGCTGAAGGTTTGGTTTAGGCCTGACCACTCAGCTGAGATCTGTGCCCTATAGCTGTGCCAGTGGGGAGTCTTATTGGGGTTCTGGAGAGAAGGGGAGAAATCAGCCCCAAACTGACTGTGATCTCTGTGTGCTCTTAACGGAAATTGTAATTTACTGTGTGTGTACTTGTTGTCATCCCAATGTGGATGCCCCTCACTGGTGTTTGGGGGGGGGGGAGTAACTGAGGAAATTATTCTTTTGAGGTGGGATACAAGATCTGAATTGCCTAGTCATAGAAAGAGCTTAGGAAGTTTAATGCCATTTGCTGCCAGTTTTGCGTTAACAATATGTGCAAAATAATGTTCAGGAGGAGGAGGAGTGAGGTTTAAGGGAAGGCAAGAAGAGAACAATTTATATAATGTTAAAGTGAATGAAAAGTTTTAAAATGAAAATAACAATTGCATGTAAATAACAATAGTACTGTTTGTTTCTTTCTTTCCCTTAATGTATTTGTATCCATGTCATACATTAAAATGTGATTTAATAAACCCCTAGAATGGGAGGCTAATCTTTTCTACAGGTGTTTCTTCTCATATCCATTTGAACCTGTGTAACATTTTCAAGACTTTATTTTAATGAAAACTCTCAAACAAAAAACAAAATACACCCCACCCCCACCCCAGCATCTCAAGATCACAGCATAAGAACATTAAACTTGTTTTTGTCTAAGCCTTTTTTGTGTTACACTGTAAAATCTGTATTTCTTACAACTAAAAAGGACTTGTTTTCCTTAATATCTTTAACACATACAGCAGTCTCTTAAAATATTCCTCCCTTACATTTAAAATAACCCCAACTGCACACTACACAAAACTGTTTTACTGTATATAACATGCAGTTTATATCAGGAATTGTTTTATACAAGTACTAATAATAAAAAATATTGTTTTAGTAACAGTTTTCCCCCTTTTAGTGTCATCCTGAACATTGATACAAAGTGGGTTATATGCTTTACAGTCCACCCACAAGTTTAACAAAGGCAACAAAAGTTTGATGTTTTTCAGTCACGTTTTCTTTCAAAACCATATTTCATGAAAAGATGCTTTATAGTCTTCCATTTATTCACTAATTTCAGAGTTGCTGGACCTTTTCCTGTTCATCTTCATCTCCCAACACCAGACTCTGTTGAAATCCAAGGTACTTCTGATTCTTCTAATCAACCCCTATGCTTTTTTTCAGTCTTAAGCATTTTTCTTTGTAACATTGGAAAAGGTTTCACTGGCAAAAGTCTTTCTGTGAACCTTACCACCATAAGAATGAGAAGCAGAGCCTCCCCCCCCCCCCTCTGCTTGCTGACTCACTTTTTGTTGGATAAACGTTATTGTCTACTTAGGCTGTTCTGCATCATATGATGACTTTTATCCTCCAGGAAAAACACTTTGAAGACACCCGGATACAACAGCCTGAATGTCATACCTGTCTCAACATTCCCTGATTGCTAGGATAAATTTGCTTTTCTTCTTCCTGATGTACAATGAATAACCTTTTTCTACAAATACACTGCTGTCTCTAATGATTATTACTTTGCCCTTCTGCCACAGTTTTGTCAGGATCAGCTCTTTCTGTTGGTATGATTGCATCTTTACTAATGTAGTCTTTGCAGATTTCTCATTGCCAGTGTGACGACCCTCCGCCTCTGGGCCAGTAATCAAGGAGCTTCAATCCTCACCACTGGCACCTGTGGGGAATGTTCACTAGGGGAATAACAGATGCACCCAGTATTTCCAGATGCAACTCTCTGCATCAAGTACAGTCAAGCATGATTTTCCCTTAAGAGCACACTGGGAACACAGTCTGGGGCTGGCTTCTCCCTCTTTCTCCAGATCCTCAGTACGACTCCCCACTTGCACAGCAATCAAATTGAGATCTCAGCTGAGTGTCCAAGCCAAGACCTCCAGCACCCTGTCTGTCCAACCAGTGCTTTGTGTCCCTGTCCAAGTAGCTGGCACATGCATTCTTTGAGATTTGATTTACACACACATGTTCATACACACACCTGGGAAAGGGTGACACAGGTTTGCTAGCTATGCCCCCTTCTGCCCAGACTATAAGGTAGTTACTACCACCACCAAACGCTCCTGCTAGCTACCTTAATACCCTTACAAGGGTAAACAATATACTGTGTGAAATTAATATTAATACAAATGGTAGTTTGACCAAGATTAAGACTATTAGCAGTGGCCCACACAGTGTCATCAAATAAATATGCAAATACTCTCAAAACTTAAATATCTGTACAAAGATCAGCCACAATGAAAAGTTTAATTATATTTAATAATAAATAATAAAAGAATAAGACAATACTTAAATATCTATTCACAGTGACAGAGTTTAAAATCATAGGAAATATGTAAAATAATATTGAAGGACAGATGTAGACAAATAAAGGAAAAACAATATCTAAACTAAGCTTCACTATATTCCTGACTGAATCTAAGAGAATCACTGTTCCCTACTTACTTAATAGAGCAAGTTGGATGATGTGGTGAATGGTCCACTTTGTTGTCAGGCCCAAGACAGAATACAGAATGCTCAGTCTCACTGACAGACTCCTCAGAATAATATCTAAAGTATTACTTCTGTGATAGCTTGCAGAATGACATCACTTATGGTCATCTGACTTCTAGTTCACATGCAAACCCCCATTGCTGGAAGGTGGCAAGATTTAGTACCTACAGTGGATATAAAACGTATACACACCCCTGTTAAAATGCCAGGTTTTTGTGATATAAAAAATTGAGACCTGAATAAATCATTTCAAAACTTTTCCCACCATTACTATGACCTATAACCTGTATAATTCAATTGAAAAACAAACAAATCTGTTAGTGGAAAAATATAAAAAGTAAAAAACGTACATAAGTGTGCACACCCTTAAACTAGTACTTCGTTGAAGCATCTTTCGATTTAATTACAGCATTCATTCTTCTTGGTTACGCACTTGCCATTAATTAGAGAGACTCTGATTAACCCCAAATAAAGTTCAGCTGTCCCAGTAGGATTTTCTTGACATTTACTCAGTTGCCTGCTACAGCAAAAGCCATGGTTCACACTCCTTTATCTCAGTGTCTGTTTTCACACTAGGAGAGGTGAAGGTATGCTGTTGATCAGTGTGCACTCATCTTGGAATTCTCTCTCCAGTAGGTGTTGTTCAGGAAGGTCTGGACTCTGGTCCTTCTTGATCTTTGACAATTGTCGTGTGTGTAAGGATTGCAGCTGTGAGCTAATGAAGCACAAGGTACAGTTGTGTAATTAACTTAACATAACAGTGGATATTTGAATGGATCTCTGTTGGCAATATCCCTTCTCTGGAATAGATTCCCTATTCACATGTAGCAGAGCTCTTCCCTAAACCTTATCAGTTGTAGTTTGGACCAGTGGATGGGAAATCACAAATTCACCCCTGACTTGTCACCTGTGGCCCTTATGGATAGGGGGTAGTTTGTAGATGCCCTAAGGCACAGACATATACCAAAGCTGTTAGCCTGTAGGCTTTGATAATTGGGAAAATTGGAACTTGAATGATTAGGCATGAAAAGGCTATAGGGCTGCTAGAGTAGTAACTTCCTATGATCGTATGAATACTGACACCCTCCCTCCATCCCGCTGCCTTTACAAGTTCTTCCTAAAGGCAGCCCTTCTTTCTGTCCTTAAGGGTGCCTATAAATTGGAAGACATCCTTTCTGAACTGTAAATTAAATAAAACAGAAAAACTATCTAAAATAACAAAAATGAAAAGGCAAAACGGACGCTTACTACACCCGAATTATTTATTACAATAATGTGAGCGCTTTTATTCAAATAATACTAAACGTCGTTAGACAAACATAACATTTAAGAAAGACTATTTAAATACCCTTTGATTAACCCGCTTAAACCTTTCAAACAGGAGGTGATGTAATCCATAAGCCTATCCTTAAAGGGGCTATGGTCTTAAAATTAACTGCAGATAACATAGAAAGTTTTATTACAATGAATTCCCCACAACAATATTATATTAATACTGACGTATAACCGTCTTCCTATTCAAAAATAAACATCAAAACCTATCATCCCCATACAAATCATGTTTACATAAAATTTAAAAATAAATTCTTCAGAAATGCAAACAAACATTAAAATGTAATACTGTTGTTAATCATAATTATCCTAAAAGTATTGATACGAATAAGTAATATACCAACATATATCCAGTAACTAATAATGTTTTCTAACCTAATGGTTATAACAGTCTATTTAAGTTTATCTAAAAAGAGCCCTGAGTTCAAAATGTTGTTAATAGAACTATACTCATTAATGCCCGGCCAAGTGTAAAACATTTAACAAAATCTGCCATATTAATTCACTTCTTTCTGATTGTAAAGGCCAAGGGACCCCCCTTAAAATTATCCTTAACTTGTTCAACAATTAAAAATTGAAGTTGTTGGTCCTGATTATTGACAGGCTGCTTGACCAGTGCATTAGTTAAGTTCCCTTTTCTAATTACATACTGATGCTCATACATTCTGTCCTTTAAACTCCTTTCCATTTTTCCAACATAAGAGCCGCGTTTTTTTGCAAATAGCGAAATAAACCACCCTTCTAGTACTACAGTTAAATGGCCCTTCAGTTTTATATATTGTACCCCTTATCTGGAATTGTTCACCAACAAATACCATGCTACAGAACGTACACATACCGCATTTCTCATGCCCATTTTTTTTTATTACTATGATTAGCCCTTCGCCTATTTCCTTCCAATATGCATTTGAGATTAAAACCCCTTCTTGCTACCATTTTATGTTCTTCCTTTAATTTCTTCCTCATGTGCCCATCCTCCTCTGTGAGCACCCAATTGGAGTGCTAATGAGAAGATCTGTTTGACATAGGTAGTCTGTTCCAGAGTATGGGAAGTCTCTGGGGCAGGAATCTATCCCTCCAGCATGTTCTGTTTATTGTGGTGACAAGGTTTAGGTCCCTAGAGCGTGTAGCTCGGAGGGATTGGGATTTCTTTAAGTGGAGCATGTCCAACAGTACTGGGTTTGACATAGCTTTGTATGTTAGGCAGAGATCGCCCCTGAGTAGGCGATATGAATGTGGCAGTTTCCATTATCTTATAGTTTGTGCTTTTGCAGAGGACTAAGAAAGTCATGCTTCTGACATTCTTTTTCAGGCTGTGGTACAGGATCAAGGATGTATCTTCTCAAGATGATAGAGGCCATGTTTTTTATGCTGCTGTTTGCCTACTTGACAATGTTGGTGTTATAGTGGACTGTGAGGTATCAGTGTTTGCGAGAGAGAGAGAGAGACATGCATTAACAGCTCTGGTTCACCAAGCATCATTGTCTCTGTTGAATGCAGGAGTCAGCTGAGGTTTTAGACTTGTGAAATCCTCTGTAATGCAGTCAGCTGCGAGTTTAGACTTGTGAAATCTTCTGTCTTTCCATCCAAATTTTAAGTGCTTGGGATCTCTAGGAAGTATGAATCCATCATGGAGTGTCCTCAAAATTAGATACAGTAGCTTACAGTCACTTAATTGGCTCACCCAAGCTCATGTTACAGTTTCTCGAGTATAACAAAACAAGTTGTCAGTTGTTTGTGACAGTTGCTTGATTCATGTATAAGCAAGAGCTTATTGTTCATGAATACTTACTGAACTGTTTGATCTGTAAAGGCTCCACAATTTTCTTATCAAGCTTTAGTAATGCAAGTTCTTGTGACCTGAAGAATCATACCAGAACTGATGCAATAAATAATTTCTTATTTAAGAAGACCCTTTTATGGTTCAGAAATTTCCTGTATACTGTTGATGAGCAGTTTTTCCTAATATATGCTGTTGCTCAAGTTCATTTTATGTTGGGAAAATGTCTGTCTTTGTCATTTAATTTAATAATGTAGTATTAAATCTGTATTCTGTTTTCTTGAGTTGCAAGAAGGTGCTTGCTGCTTGCATAGGGACAGACTTACTGGCTGTAGCGAGTAGCCAGAGCATTAAATTGCAGGATATTACTTTGGATGTGCATGTGTCCACAAATGTGGATTTATCCTAAGAAAGAATTTCACAGTAATCATCACTGCTACAATATAACTCATAACAAGACGGTTATGGGGCAAGTTGACATTAGCCATCTGTCTCATTTCCACAGTGTTTAGACACTGCTGAGAAGGCCACCCTCTCTACGCCATTAAACCTCAGTAGGATGCACAGGACACATTCCTGTGCCATACTCATTTTTGTTTTTCCGCAATGATCATTTGGAAGTTTGTCCATTGCTAACATTCAGGCAACCTCCTGAGCTGTAGTGTGTATCCACTTTGGTTGGGTTGTTTTTCCTGTCTCTTTTTGTAATTTATATTGACTTGCCTGTAAGATCTGTGACTTGGAGATCTTTCTGAAGCCAGTGTCATTACTAGGAAAGGTCACTAGCAAGTATGTTTGGGGCTAACAGATTACACCAAATAACTTTCACATTCATTGTCTTGTCCTTTCTGCCTTGAGTCTGTACATAAAGTCTTGAGTGTGAACTTTATAACTGTTTTAATGAAGAATAATACTTTTTTACAAGGGACATGAACTTAGAGGACCTTCCTGGAGAGTAGAAAACATATTGGAACATAAGAGAAGTACTTGACAAGGGATCATAGAGATCATTAAGTGTCTAACTGTGTACATCTTTAAATCGATGCACTTAAAAGATTTTGTTATCCTTTATGAGTATTTAATAGTGATCACCTCCATATCAAGCAGGGTCACAAGAGACGGCCGTGTGTAAATTTGTATCTAACCATCCAATCATTAAGACCAGCCTGAAAGGCAAAGTAGTACTTTGTTTGACTTGTAATGGCACCTTATTCCATAGGCTGGAGTAATACGTTTCTTTAGTAACCCACCCCTCCAGCAAGTCTTGTTTATTGATGTAAGTTTAGGTCCTTAGTACAGGTGTTTGTAGAGCTACTGGTTTTGCCAAGAAATATTAGGTCAAATAGGACTGGGTCTTTCATTGCTCAAAAAGCAAGACACAGGTCACGTCAGATAACCGGTAGGCTACTGAATGTAAGTAGAGTTGTGATAATCTGTCAGGATAGTTGAAGAATTTAAGGCCTTCCATTTTTTGTTATTAAGGTCTTTCCAGTTGTACAGCATGTTTAGATTTTAATATACCAGAGGGGGGCGTTGTATTTGATAATGGGCCTGATGAGGAAAGAATACAACAGTAAGATCAGCTCTCTGTATCTTGAAGATATTCCCTTTCACATTAACTAGGTCAGGTCGAAATATTTCTCAACTATGGTGGAAATGTAATAATTGAATCTGAGTGAGTTGTCCACATATGCTGTCAGGTCTGTATTGACTGCATCTCTTTGAAGAGAATTACTACTTAAAACATATGAGGGTAGGTAAGTCTGCTTTTCTCTCACTTCATATTGGAATTCCTGTTTGTTATATTAACTTACCTTTAATTTTTCTGTAAACTGGCTAAAATTCCTCTGTTAAATTATCGTACAACTTCCATCTATTTTTAACCAGTATTGTCGTGTTATATTTAATTTGGTATAATTATTTAAACAGTAGTTGTTTTTGTATTATTTTTAAAGACTGTAAAATTATTGTTCTTAAGATGTTTTGTAATGTTTTGGAGCTTTTCTCCCCGGGCCTCCGCTGAAAATGGGCTCTTACCTTGTAGGACTTTCCCATTAAACAAATGTCAATAAATCAGTAAAAAATAAATTAGAATCGGTAGTAGCTAGTATTACAATTTGTTCCAGTACATCTGTATTAGTAAAATTTATGAAATGCTGAGCATATTTTTTCTGAATGTGTAAGTATGCCAATCAGTGCTTGGGTAATTGATATCCCCTAGCTAGAAGATATTTGATTTGATATTTGACTCCTGAGTGGTATTATGGTAATTTCCATGGTCTTTGTAGTACAGTAGTAATAACTGATTTGGTTAAAGGTGATTTGGATCACCAGGAGCTGTAAGTTAGGATAATGGGCAATTTGACATAAGATGATGGTGTTTCTCACCAATGTGGATACTCGCTTGCAGTTGCCAGTGGGTCTGAAGTCATGACAGGCACTAAACCCTGGTATAGTGGTAGTGCTGTCATTGAATTGAAACCACATTTCCGTAACTACACAGATATTAAGATAGTAGTACAGGATAGCGGACTACATACACCTTGGTTTATGACGTTCATTGATCATGTGGGAGAAACAAACAAATGCAGGTTCTGTTAAAAAAAATTGGAAACAGTTGCACACTTTGTTGCTGGATGCTGTACACTCATGACAGAGGGCCTGTATACTGACAGGCACAATAATGTGGCAAGACTGTTGCATCAGGGATTGTGCAAACATTACAGTACTGAAGTAGTTAAGAAACATTGGGAAAAATGAACCTCAAAGCATCATAGTAAATGAAGTTCATATCACATTGGATCAACCATTATCAAAAGTTAAAAAATAGATGCAAGAAAACCAGGTATACTAGTCCAGAAAAAAAAGGCAAAAAATAGCATTGATCACTGAAATTGCTACACTCAGTTATTACTCTGTCTTAAGTACAGAGAGACCCAAAGTCATAAAATACCAGGATTTGCAGGCAGAAATGATAGCAGGTGGTCTAAAGAATTTAATCTTATTTAGATATGCTACTAATACATATAACTCCATCTGAATTGCAGGAGGAGTCGATTCTGGGCATATTACAGGTGCTGCGAAGAGCACATTTTGCTGACATCAAAGACTGAAACAATACTAATTTCATGAACTTTATTCATACCCTGACTTAGGAATGAAGTCCAATCCTGGCATGATGTAAGATACCCGAAAGACTTGGAGAAATTAAAATAATATTAATGTGTTCTTGTTGCAGGGGGCGCCCCAAGTTCTGTCATTTTTCTCCTAGCATTAAATAGTGCCACCATGATGTCTGAATTTGGGTTTGAGTTTGATGCTTAGTAGGGAGAGACTGCCTAAAAAATTTACTGTAGAGGTAGACAGTAAAGGCTTTACCTAGTGTGTGGAAACCCACTTATGTAAGATGTGAGCCATCCCTGGTGAAACAGGAAGTCTTGACTACAGTTTTATTCCAGGCCGACACATACTGGATTCCTTTAGTATGATACCAGCTACTTGGTCAGTTGTTAAAAGCAATTATCTTGTCTTGGTGCCTATCTGGGTAGAGCACTTTAGATCAATCAGTCCCACTTGGGCCCACCACTAGGTCGTAGACATACTTGGTGGGTTTATGGGACCTTAGGGTCCTTGTGGCAACACGGATTCTGGCACTGGAGAAGCAGCTTTCTTCATCTTGTTCTTGTTCCAGTCTGGTGAGTCTATAAGCCCAACTGTAGAGTCAGATGTCCCCTTTGGTATGTACCTCACTAAATGTATCAAACAATTTGAAAGACCCCTGAAGTTTCTAAGATCACTGGCTTAAAAACCCTTGGCTACTAGAAAAAAATGTAAGTGCTCTCTTTATTCAGTATCTTATAGACTTCTGAGTGGAAATTTGTGCCTTGTCTTCCCTGTCTTCAGAAACTCATTGATACTGGATCTCATTAATCTCCACAAATTGAATAGTTCCACAAATACCACTACCAGGGATTTAAATTTTCATCAGCAAATAAATAAAACACAGTAAAGAGAGAAGTTTATTATGCAGTGCCTTTCCCACCTCTGGAAAAGACTACTTCTGCAGATCAAGAAGTATGATTTACTATCTTCCTTCAAATGGGAACTGGATCATTGGGTAGGCAATCACAAATTGATCCTTGGCTTGAATGGTCTTGCCCTCATTGAAAAAGTAGGTACAGTCTAAGTGTGGGCACTTGCAAGGTGGAAATGGTTGCAAGACTTTGTTGCCTTTTGTATATCCTATGAGTCCCATGAAGACATTTCATTTTGTGGAAGCTGAAATAGTGGGCCTTATGGGCTTAGTCCTGCATACCCGCTGATGCTTGAGTGATCTTTGTGGGTTGCTATGTGAGGAGTGGAGAAGTATCTGTTAGGGTATGTACTAGGTGGCTTTGACAAGTTTTTCTTTACTGCCTCAGAGTAAGTTACAGGTTTTGTGGTGTGTTGTGACTGATGTAGTATTCTCAATATATGATGGTTACTGGTAATGGTCTGATGCAAGAGAATCTTGTTCATTCTGTCCGTCTGACCTAACTTGTGGGTCCTTGAGCCATTTGTTGGATTTGACCCAACAAGGCTTGTGCTCTAACCTCAAGCCCTTTTAAGAATTATTTTTC
The DNA here is from genome assembly GCF_019279795.1 of Protopterus annectens. Lineage (NCBI taxonomy): Eukaryota > Metazoa > Chordata > Ceratodontiformes > Protopteridae > Protopterus > Protopterus annectens. Next base: position 1,586,070,257 of record NC_056732.1, on the reverse strand, counting down.
CAGTCATTCCACAGTGTGTAAAGTTGCCCCAGATCCTGTTTGCCCCCATAACATACAGATGTGGACTAATCCTCTGATACATCTAAGTACTTCTGCTTGTGCATTCATTCTCTGGTACAGCTAAGTGCTCCAACTTGATATTTTGCAGAACTAGTCCAGCTGTTTTTCTTTTCAAACGTACATTAAGCTAAACTGTTCCAGATTAATTTCCATATATTTTAGTTCCTTTTTCACATTAAGTCCGTGTTTCCTTTTTGGTGTTGAGCCTCGTTTGCTGTCACTGTTGTCTTCCTTTAAAGGTGTGTGTGTGTGTGTGTGTGTGTGTGTGTGTGTGTGTGTGTGTGTGTGTGTGTGTGTGTGTGTGTGTAAGTAATTATATATGTCCTTCTATTCCTATGTTGCAATATTCTTGGTGTGGGATTTCCTGCCTTCAGGCGACTCGTACGTCGGCTCCTATACAAAAGCTTCAGCTTGGCTGTTGCAGCTGCGTGGGACATCACAGTTAGGGTTATGGGACCCTGTATGTGATGCCTGTGTGCACAATCCTCAGAACTCTTCAGCCGCAGACTTTGCATCGTACTATCGCTCTCCAGATGTCGGATCGACTATAGTTATGTAACCCGTTGGGTTTTTTGCATTTCTAATATTTTACCGATCTTTCGCATTGCTTAGGCTTGGTTGTTGCAGCTTTCAGCTGATGTCAGGGGAAAAGGGAAAGTTCCAATGCGGATGCCAAATTCCCCATAAGAATGCCCATGACAAATGCGTTTTCTGCTTAGGCCAGGAACACGACCGTAAAGCCCGCCCTATTTGTAAGTCTTTTGTTCCTAAGACCTTACGTAGCCACCTGGCAGCTTTAAATCTTTACTTAGAAAATCAACGCCTCAAACGGCTGGCTCTCAGGATGGATCCTGCTTCAGAGGCCGCTCAAGAACCCCCGTGTAAGAAGGCCAAGATGCCTTCATCGCCTGCTGCTTCACATCTGGACGCCCCGCCAACTGCCGATGTAGGAGTTGAGGAGCACTCGGCGTATTCGTTGGCTCCATCGACCTCCCTCGGGGAGGCCCCTGCATAGCTGACGACTGGCACGTCCACGGAGCTTTCTCAGACACCGATGTATGTCATTGTCGAGGGGAAACTAGATTCGGTGGTTCCTTCGACCGGGATCCAGACCTTGGATATAGCTGCTGCCAAACCCAGCTCTAGACCAACTCCTAAAGCCACTCCAACCAAAAAGAAGCAGAAAACAAAACACACTACTCCTGCTTCTGAAGGCCTTCCAGACTGGTAGGCCTTCACCTCTTCTCTTATGCAGTCATTCATGGCCCTTAGGCCTTCTGCCTCACCCACAACTACATTGCCTCTGCTAAGCCCTAGGCCTCCCTCTGCTTCTTCCATCCCCATGGTTCCCCTCTTTGTGGAAGAAGAACATGAATCTTCGTACTCTTCCCCAGATAAATCCATCTCTTATGCATCCCAGATTGCTTCTCCCAAGGAATTTTATTCTCCTGATGAGGATTCTTCTGGAAGGGGATTTTCCACCTGAAGACATTACATTTGGTGATATCATCACCAAAGATTATGTCAAATGGGATACTTCCCTAATGACAGAAACCTAAAAAAGATACTTTGAACTGCTGCAAGTGGAGTCCCCCGCCCCTACAACTGTACCCCCTGTTCTTCCAGCATACTTGGATGTCTTTACTGCAGCCTCTAGAACACCTCACTCACAGCCTCCAGCACCCAGACCGCTTCTACAAGGTGCCAGAGGAACAAAAATTCCTCATAAAGCCACCCTTAGCAGACCCAGCAGTGATTGCCACTGCCCCTGATAAACAGTCTAGGTTGTTACCTTCTGCCTCCCTCTTGCCCACAGATCAAGATAACAAATCCATGGATAGGACAGGCAAGAAGGTGTACACTTCCTCCACTTTGGCCTTCAGAGCCATTAACTGTCAAACACACATGACCAAGTATGCCCTGGACTTAGTATCCCAAGCCACCTCTATGCTGGCTTCAATCCCTGACAGCCATATTAAGACAGATATCTCCTCCAAATTGTCCTTTGCCGTACAAGTGGCTAGACACTCCATAAGATGCAGCTACGATGCTGCAGAAGCTTCTGCTCGCTGTGCAGCATCAGCATCTGTCCTTAGGAGATATTCCTGACTTAGATTACAGATCCTGCCAGAGGACTTAAAGTCCAAAATTTTGGATGCCCCCTGGATTACAACTTCCTCTTTGGAAAGCAATTTGCAGACCTATTTAAGAATCTGCAAGAAAAAAGCAAAGAATTACAGGATGTAAAACATCTCCTGGTATTCCCTATTCCCAAATTTTATAGCAACTACCCAGCTAAGACTACCCTTTGTTAGGCGTAACCCACATTCTGCTGCCTCGTCATCCAGACCCAGATGAGGAACTAGAAGACATTCCTCATCCAGGCCTACTGGCCCACCTCCACAGCCTAGACAACCCTTTCAGGGCAGGGGAGGTCCTAATAATGCGTGGCTGCCTTACCCATCTGCTCCTCTCAGCTTGCCTTACCCACTGTCTCCCCTTCTGGTAAAAAATCACTACAGACCAATGGGTATTAACCATTATTCAAAAAAGGTTCTTTCTATCCTGGAAGCAAATTCCCCCTTGGAAGGGCATTCCATTTCACCCAAAAAGACAATGCCATCTCCTTCCACAAATTCTGTCAGACCTGCAACAACAAGGACAATAGAGCCAGTTCCCACAGGACAAGAAGGAAAGGGATTCTACTCCCGTCTGTTCCTGGTCCCTCTGAAGGACGGTCCCTGGAGACCCATTTTGGATTTCTCTTCCTAAACCTTTACCTGCAGGTACCCACCTTCAAAATGCTGTCACTTCCCACTATCTTACCCCTCATACCCTCAAATGCTTTCATGGTCACCTTGGAGCTAAAAGATGCTTACCTGCACATTCCCATCAGGGCCTCACACAGATGTTTCCTGCGTTTCTCTGACCCATCTTCGCACTTCCAATTTATGGGCTTGCCCTTTGGTTTATCCACTGCCCCAAGAGTGTTTGCAAAGTGCCTAGCTCCAGCCATTGCCTTCAGCAGGATCCAAGGAATCCAGATTTACCCATATCTGGATGACATCCTTATCCTAGCACAGTCCAAAGATTCCCACTTAAGGCATCTACACTTCACTGTGTCCCGTCTACAAAGTCTAGGGTTCACCCCAAACCTCAAGAAGTCCTCCCTGAATCCAGACAAGGACAAGATATTCCTAAGTTGCAGAATCAATACAGAATGAATGAAAGCCTTTCTCCAACAGGACAAGGTTCTGTCTCTAACTTCCCACTTCCAGGAAGTCTTGTTCTCTCAGACAGTCACCGCAAGGCAATTCCTTCGACTCCTGGGATTGATGGCAGCAACCATTGCCATGCTACCATTGGTCAGAATGTATATGCGGAAACTACAATGGTACCTCAAAAATATCTGGTCACAACACCAGAATCACTTGGAACAAGTTATCCCCTTCTTCCCTATTTAAAGAAGGAAATCATTTGGTGGATACAAGTACAGCTAAACCCGGGGGTTCCATTGCAGCCCCCTCAACCTACACAAATATTGCGTACAGATGCCTCAGACTCAGGTTGGGGAGCCACCTTGCACTCTTAGAGTACAAGCCCAGTGGCCACCTCACATGATAACCAAACACATCAATGTAAAGGAGATGACAGAAGTTCTTTTAGCTCTACAGACCTTCTTACCACTACTGCTACCAGGTCCTCTTCTGATAGTGACGGACAATACCACTGTAATGTGCTACATCAACAAACAGGGATGTACCAAGGCATACCAATTGTGCAGACTAGCCCTATTAATTTGGGACCTAGCATGCCAGCACAACCTATCTCTGCAAGCCTGTTACATCCCTTCGCAGGACAAGCAAGCAAGCAGATCTCCTGAGCAGAACATCTTCTCCACAACATGAATGGATGCTGGACAGGATGGTCTTCCTAGACATAGTCCACCGGTAGGGCACTCCACAAATAGACCTGTTTGCCTCCCTCAGAACAGGCAGCTGCAGACCTTCTGCACAAAGACTTACTCCCCCCAAGCCTGGAGAGTAGACGCCTTCAGTTTCACCTGAGAAGGGGAAGTTCCTGTATGCCTTCCCCCCCTTCCCTCTGATTCAGAAGGTCCTTCTGAAAATCAGGAAGGTCAAACCAAAAATCTTGCTAGTGACTCCGCACTGGCCAAGGCAGCACTGGTTCCCCCTTCTATACAGTTTAGCCAAGGGCAGTCACTGCAGTTTACCTCACAAGGTGGACCTCCTGACACAAGACAAAGGAACTCTCCTACACCCACACTTGCAAATGCTATCCCTGACTCTGTGGGTGATAAATTACTAATCCCATTCAGACACCACTATTCAGAGTACTATCTGTCCTGAGGGAGGCCAGGAAGCACACACTACTAGAAAATCATACCTTGCCAAATAGGAAAGTTTACTCAGTGATGTCTGGGACAGGAAAGGGAACCTTACAAGGCTGACACCCCCCCCCCCCCCGTCCTCTCATACATGTGTCAGCTTTTAAAGGGTGGATTTTCCTGTTCATCAGTGAAAGTGCACCTCTCCACATTATCAGCCACCTTACCCCTAGATCCTCCCTTTTCAGCCAGGTTACATGTGAAACTTTTCCTTAAAGGGATCTTACATGTCAGACCACCTAAGAAGCCTATTCCTCCTCCATGGGACCTGAATTTCATCCTGGAAAAACTCACCCAGCTCCCATTCGAACTGGCTAATACAGCCTCTCTACAGTTTTGTACTTGGAAAACAGTACTGTTAGTGGTTATTACCTCTGCCAGAAGGGTTTCCGAGCTACAAGCCTTAATGCCATGCTTACCTTACACCATTTTTCATAGGGGCAGGGTCACACTGAGAACTAACCCTTCTTTCATGCACAAGATAGTCAATGACTTATCTTTAAATCAATCCATTCACCTTACCAATTTTTCCCCTCTCCCACTAACCAAGGAGAGAGGATACTCCACTCCCTAGATGTCCACAGGCAACTGAGATTTTACCTGGACAAGACTAAAGACATTAGGAAATCCAAACAACTCTTTGTATCTTTCCACCCCAGGGCATTGGGCAAGGCAGTCACCAAACAGACCATTGCATCCTGGATTAGAAAGGCAATCAGTTTCTGCTTCTCACACCATGGAAAAAAACCCTTCAGCTGGGGTTAAGGCACACTCCACAACAGCAGTGGCCACTTCCAAGGCCTTCCAAAAAGGCATGGACACAGCTTCCATTATGGAAGCAGCTACATGGTCCACTATCCACACTTTCACCAAGCATTGCAAATTGGACCAAATCTCCAAAGCATGTGCAGGATTTGCCAGGGCAATCCTACAAGGCTTTGTGGAATCATCGTCTGCATCCGCCACCCTTTCATCAAACTAAGCTGTGGTACTCTCCCACACCAAGAATGCTGCAATATAGGAACAGAAGGACATAGAATAATTGTGTAAAATCTTACCATAACCATAGATGTCCTTCTCTTCCATGTTGCAGTATTCCTTCCCACCTACCATTCCCCCTCACTGACTCTACCAGTCTAACTGCTCCCTGATGTCTCTCTCCATTACGGAAGAGACTCAGGGCCTTATACATGTCACCTTTGGCAGCCTATCCAGTTGGGCCGTCTACTTTTCCTGCTTAGCTTCATGTTCTGAGGATTGTGCGTGCAGACATCACACATAGGGTCCCTGGTTTATGGCACTACGTGTGACATCCCATGCAGCTGCAACAGCCAAGTTGAAGCTTTTGTATTTGAGCTGACATACGAGTCGCCTGAAGGCAGGAAATCCCACACCAAGAATACTGCAACATGGAAGCCAAGGATATCTATGGCTATGGTAAGATTTTACACAACTTTTTTATATATATATATATATATATATATATATATATATATATATATATATATATATATATATATAAATACACACACATATATATTTGTGTGTGTGTGTATATATATATATATATATATGTGTGTGTGTGTGTGTGTGTGGTTTCACTTCAGAATCCTGAAATATCACAGTCCTGAACTTCATAATCCAGAAGCCCAAAATTCAAAAGCCTGAATCCCAAAACACTGAAAATATAAAGGATATTTATACTGACTATAGACAACACAAACCATATTACATTTCACCAAATATAAACAGGGGGGCAAGCCCGCCTGCATCCCCCACACACACCCCTGTTACTTAAATATATCAACTCCAAGATTGCACTTCACTACACTATCATGAGTTATGTTGTAGTATAGCAAGTTAAAAGGGAACATTATTATGGTTACAACAGGCAGTCAAGAAATGTGATGGTATGTTTGGCATTTTTTTCTGTGGAGTGCAGTCTTGGAGTTCATATATTTAATTAGCAGGGGGTGTGGGAGGTGCTGCCCCTCACATGGGGGTGCAGGGTGGTTTCCCCCCCTGCCCGTACTTGGTAAAAAGTACTATCCTTTGTCTTGTATGTGTTTCTGTGTGTCCTTGTACTGGATATTGTTATTCTTTGTGTCCTGTATATTTTCAGTATTTTGGGATTCAGTATTTTGAATTTTCAGGATTTTGGGCTTCCGGATTATAAAGTTCAGGATTGTGATATTTCAGGATTCTGAAGTGAAAAACTGTGTGTGTGTGTATGTATATAGATATAGATATATACATACACACACATATAGATACACATATGTATATTTTTGTGACTTTCTACATTTCTCTACGTACTTTTTAATTCTTTCTTGGTTGGTACTGTTAACTTTAGGTATTTGTTAGTCACTAAATTCCATTGTCCTTTTCATTGGCTTATTCTTCTGAGTGTATAGCTTCCTTTTAGGAAGCCATGGAAAAGGATAAGAAAAGGGAAAAAAAGTTAAAAAAAAAAAAAAAATATTGTCAAAAAATATGGATGTAGAACCCCCCCCCCCCCCTCCGGCACCTATTGTTTTTGTGGTGTATTTGGGGTGGGACAGCTTATCTGACGGTTGTATGATCTGGAAGGCCTTTGGGTTTAGGGCCTTTTCAGACCATAATAACAATCTAATAATTAAGGTAGTGGTGCTGCGGTAGCTTTGTCGCCTTACTGCAAGACGTTATCGCTTTTGATTCTCTCCTAGTGCGTCTTTTGTGTGGAGGCATGCCTGAATAGGCGTGCCTTCATTAAAGGTTGTGCGTCAGGGCTGGTAACTCGGCACGTAAAAATCCACTACCAAACATTAGCGGACCTGAGTTCCGCTGTGGCGACCCCTGGCCGGGATAAGCTGAAAGACACAACAACAACTGCTGCCAAATCCAGAATAATTAAGCTCGTACTGCTGCCAGACCCAGTGGCAGAGAAAGCAAAAAAGCCTTCAGGCAAGCATCTGTCAAATGACTCAATCCAGAAAAAGATGATATGAGGAGCCATAGCTGTCTTTGGCTCCAGAGGTTTATCAGAGCAGAAGTATCTTCAGCTTCTACATTTCCTGTTCTTACAACTCCACAGGTGTCAGAGCCAGTAGATACACTGGGCATGTCACCCAAAAGACTACTTAGCAGGGCTTCCTCTGAAAAGGAGCTGAGTAGACCACCTTTCATCTCATTGTTCCAACCGTTTAGGTTCTACGCAAGTACATCCAAAGCAGATCTAGATGATCTGATGAAGACCTTCTTAAAGATGCAGACTGAGATGGGAGTTTTCACATCCCTGCTGGTACTGAGGGTGGATAAGGCCAGCCCTGTCTCCCATATACTTGATCCTTTCCTGGTGGAGGTCTTGGCACCATTTGTTTTGGACATGATCCTGGACCCAAAGTCTGTTTTTCAGTGCTGACCACAGTACCCAGTTTGGCATGGGAGGTGTTTGATCCTATGCACTTGACCTGAAACTCTTTGAGCAGAGGCTGTTTTGGGACTGTCAACTTCGACATGGAGTCATTAGCACCATCATCAGGGCTATCTCACATGGCACAGTCAGTGTTGGGGACACTGATATGAGTCCTTGGGTCTGATCCCTTGTTGAAGCTCTCCACCCTTTCTGCTTCTGGGAATCTCTTTCATTACCACCCATTTCTCCTATGGGAGGAATGCATATGGTTAAGGAGACAGTCTCCCCAGATCTAACAGGGTTTGATATGTTTTTTCAGGTTCTGCAGTGGCTTACATATTCTCCTTTTAGTGTACACACACAGACTTCCATGAAATTGGATCCACTTTGTAACTTCCTGTTTTTCACACATTAGACCCAACATACATCCGTGGATCAGACCTTAGAGCTTCTGCTCAACAACAGGAGAAGTCCTGTAAGGAGTCACTATAGCCCCCCCCCCCCCAAAAAAAAAATGTTCCAAGAAAGAAGATGTATAGGAGGAGGCACATCGACTCCACACTAGAATTGGTCACATCTGACACTGATTCACAGGATCAAGAATGTTCCCCAGTCCCCTCAACAAGACACCACTTTTGGTGAGATTCTCGAGCTCAAGAAGCTGGGGGGTTTGTGACCCACTGACCTCCTTAGGATGAGGACGTTCTCTTTGAGGCATACTGCTTAGGGCCTTCTAATTCAGACAAACCAATTGATCTTGCTATTAGGAGGTCATGGCAGGAGCCTCACAACTGCAAATCATTTCCTCGGAAGCCAGATAAGGTTCTTAGATTGTCACCCCCAGTGCAGACATTGTTAGATCAAGTGTCTGTTTATGGGCTCCACTGTTGTGTTACCAGGTAGTAGAAAATAGTGGAACCATGATACAGCATCTCCCCATCCACCCAGTAGGAATCCAGAGCCATGGCCAGATTATAGAAATGGGCATATACTTTGAGGACTTTCACGCTCAGAGCCATGAACTACACCACCCACGTGAATTGTTTTCAGAGGGATTTGGTGCAAAAAGCACTTGCTACTCTGAGAAAGCCCCCAACATTGAACTCAGGAGGCATGCTCATTTAAACGTCACTGAGCATGATTAATGTTACAAACCTCCTCATGTGGCTGATGCACAGTGCTGCTGATGGAGTGACTTAGGGCTGTGTGAGCAGGCATCATGATAAGATGCCAGGTTGGCTTTGCCTTTGCAGCCAACTTTAAGGCATCCTTTGCAAATTCTTCCAATGGCAAATTGTCATTTTTTGATCCTACCCTGAAAGAGAAGATTCAGAAGTGTGAATAAGAAGGTAAAACTCTCTCTGCCATTGCAATGAAGTTTGAGAATCCCACAAAGTTTCAGCCATTCGAGTCAGTGTCTGACAAGGGTGACAGAAGCAGAAACTCTCTTTATATACCTTTTCCAAAAGGCAACCTTGTTGACCCTGAAGGGTTGCCGTATTGCTCCCTTCTGGAAGCAGTGAGAGTCCTTTCTCCCTCTACTCTCCTGCATGTATGGCTGCTGTTTAGAGAAAGTAGATGATGGATAATATTCTAAGCTATGCAATACTCTTTTTCCCAGTCCCACTCAGAATTGAAATTGCTGCTACCTGTTGTACCACTCTGTCAGTTGTTGAAAAGAGGTTGCCCCCACCCGAGTTAAAAAAGGACATCCAAGAAGTCCCATCAGACTAAACAGGGTCAGATATTACTCCACGTTCTTTTTGTTTCTGGGGAAAAAAAGGACCTCAGGCCCATTTTGGACCTCAGTCACTTAAACATCTATGTTAAAAAGACCCAGTTTTTAATGGTCATGGTGCAACCAATTTTACTTTGTCAACAGGTAAATGACTGGATGTGCTCTCTGTTTGTCTCCAGGGAGCCTGCCTTTACATAAAAAAAGCCAAAGCTTCTTGAAAATATCTTCACTTTCTCCTTAAAAGTAATCGCAAGCAGTTCAGGGCCCTGCACTTCAGTGTCAGTACAGGACACCAGGTCTTCACTAAGTGCATGGCAATTGTAGCAGCTTGGCTACGCCTTCAAGGGAGTCAGTCTTTCCCCAGTCTGAATGGCTGACTCCCAGCTGCCCCATTAATGGAGTCCATAGTCAAAGTCCGGGACTTCTTGCTTCATCTCTGCCTGTCCTGTGGCATTTCATTGTACTATTAGAAGTCATTTCTTCATCCAGCACAAACTGTTCAGTTTATTGGATATCACCTGAATACAACTATGTCCATAGTGTCTCTTGCTTCAGAAGGAATATGGGCGTTGGAAAAAAAAATATCCAGACCTTACTTCTATCCAGCTGTACCAAAGCTGCCCTGCTTCATTTATTCTAATCATGCAGTTTGCTTGCTTTCATATTAGAATTCTGCAGTGGTTTCCTGAAGGTACAATGGTTTCAACTTTTTAGATCTTTGTCCACACCAATCAAAACCAGTATTTGCAAATAACAATTAATGGGTAGCTAGATTCCTGCATGTACATTCCAGCAGACAATTCATTTTACGTCCATCAGCAGTGGATGTAACAAGACACATCTCCTCCTCCTCTTTGGAAGGGGGGATGCATTACAATGGTCTAAGAGTTATGGATTTCATAAAAGATTAGTCTTGATGTCAGTATCCTAGAGATGAGGGCAGTTGTAGTGTTGCATGAACTTCAGGAGTACTTTCCTTGGGCAGTGGTTTCTGTCCAAACAGACAATGACAATGTTCAAATAGACAGTATTAGTTTGCTAATCAACAAGTATGGGAACCAGGTCATATTCCCTATGCCAGGAAGCAATGAGGTTTTGACAGTGGATCATTCTGGGTTTCTCTGTTGCCTTGTGCACAGACTAAGCAGATTAGATGTTCTTCATGTTTCAGTGTTGCAGTTCTGGGTTTTTCCTGCCGTGGAAGTTCTTGGCTGGCCCGACTACCAGACAGCAGTTTCCCTACTTCTGGATCCTGAGGGCACCCTGTCTGACATCACTACGCTTGGGTATAAGGGTAGTTGACCACTGTCATGACCTTGGTTCTTTCTTGCCATCGGAGCCCAAAGCAGAGTGCCAGTCAGTGCGTCGGTCGGTACACACCACAGAAAGAAGACGCAAGAAAGTTAAGTACCCTGTTGGGGAACCTTTTTATGTTTCTTTCATCTAATGTCAGAGAAAATGAGTAATTGTCTCTACTATGGCAAACGGATGCCACACCGAGGCTTGTACTCTTTTTGTGCGACTTGTTTGGGGCTGGAGCATGACCTATCATTTTTATGCTCTCTTTAACAGCAGGACCATTAGGTGTAGGGCCGAGATTTTAACAGGTTATCTTAGTGAATCATTTGGTCATTCATATCCTATGGCTTCCAGCAGTCAAACTGAAGGTAAGCATCCCTAAGCAAAAAAGAGATGAGGAAAAACGATCCAGTCTTAGGGCCTTGGACTACATCTACTAGCCACTGACCCGTCCTCCTAGGCTTGTTATTTTCTGAAGAAGGTGAGTTGCTTTCACAGCCCTCCTCCACAACCGAGGTGGTGGCGTAGGCCTCTATAGAGACCCATTCAGAGTCCGATGTGACTTCTGGTTCCTCAGCATCTTTCCAAGCCATAGGACTCAGTTCATTGGTTGGGTCCAGGACCTAAGTGCAGGCTCCAGTTTCCAATGACCCCACTTAAACCAATGATGGATCCTGGTGGCACCTAGACATTTCTACAGCCTTTCACCAGCGGGAGTAGATTGTCCATTCTGGAACAGAGGTTGGCCACAGACCAAGACCAAAACCTAAGGGTGCTCATAAAAAAATCAGCTCCAACCCAGTCTCGGCCTTAGGCTTACTGGCTTCCTTTCCCAAGCTTATCAAAAGGATCTTGTGAGGTTAGCTGAAGATCTTGTATCTCTGATTAGATCCAAGCTGATTTCTCCTTAGTTTTCTCCAAGTAAAAGAAAGAGACACCCCTCCAGAAGACCTCTCTTATTTCCTTGATTCAGATGCGGACTTTGACCAGGAGGATTCGACATTTAAAGAAAGTGCTTCTGTGGCCTCCTTTGAGGATTCAGACTCCGAGAAGAATCTTGCATCGGCTCCCCTCCTGAAGATATTTCCTTTGGGGAAACTCATCATACCTTGAGGGAACACTTCAGGTGAAAAGCACAAGACTACCCACAATCTAAGAAAAAAATTTGCAAGTTTTTTTTAACTTCCCTGAACACAAACCCCTCGCCATTCCTCCTGTCTAGAGGTGTGGATAATGTTTTCCAGAACTCCTCCTTAAAACCAGTTTCCCTGCCTCTTGCTCGTAAAAAGTCAGACAGGTTTTATAGGGTTCTAGATTTTCATAAATATCGCTCTAAGAAGCACATGGCTGACCCTGAGTGTGCCACCCCAGGCCCTAATGGGGCTAAAGGTAGGTCGTCCAGAAATCCCTTGCTTACTGACAAGGAAAGTAGATCCTTAGATTTGGAAAAAAAGTTTACACTTGTATTGCCCTCACCATGCTTTGAACTGCCCGTTTCAGATGGTTAACTATTAGGAACATATTCTGGACCAAATGAAGCAGAAATTGATGGGCATGGAGAACAAGGGTCTCTCTAAGGAGTTGTTGGACCTTAGTAACTCCTGCTCTCAGGTAGCCGAGCATTCCCTGCACTGCAGCTGTGATGCTGTCTATGGAAGCTTCCAGTAGGGCTGCAGCTACAGGTTCTGTCATAGGAAGACATGCCTGCCTGAGTGAACAGTCCCTCCCAGACCATAACAGATCCCACCTCCTGGAAACCTGTTTGGATAAAGAATTTCTCTTTGGTCCCAAGGCTGAAGCTCTCCTCAAGAAAGTGGAAGACAAGGCCAAGTCCATACAGATTGTTAAGGACTTTCTTCAGGTCCAACCACATCACTTAAGCAGAAACTACCCCACCAAGCACTGATCATTTCCTTCCCAACCCAGGACTAGGCAAAGAAAGCCCCATAGGGAATGGAGCCAAAGACTGCACCAACAGCCCAAACAGTGGCATTTAGAAGCCATTAGAGCAGGGGGCTAAGAGGGAGCAACAATGACTCATCCCTGGCACTCCCTACCCCCCCTTTCCACATACCCCTCCCAGGCTAGGGGGCAGGCTGTCACTGTTCCACCAAATCTGGGCTCACATTACTACAGACCAGTAGGTGCTAAACATTATTTCATAGGGTTACAAGCTCTAATTCAAGCAACCCTTGATTCCTGAAGGCTTCCCAGACACTCTGCCAAAACAAAAAAAAAATGAAGCATTGACCCAGATAGAGTTACTCTGCAGCCAGGGCTCTGTGGAACCAGCATCAGAACATGTACAAGGAAAAGGATTTTACTCCAGATTCTTCCTGATAAACAGAAAAGAAGGTACACGATGGCCAGTACTTGATCTATCAAGACTCTACCAGTTCCTGCAGCTCCCAAAATTTAGGATGTTAACCCTTCAAAAACATGTACCCATGATCTCTCCCAGTGCTCTCCTGGTCAGTCTGGACTTAAAAAGATGCAAACCTTCATATCACCATAGAAGAATAGCAGAAACTTCTTACACTTAAGAGCAAGTACCAGGCATTGTCAGTTCTGTTGAATTGTGTAATTGAATGTAATTGATTGCTTGATTGATTAATTTTATTGTTTGATGTTTTAGTGTATATGTTTTGTTTATGGGTTTGTAATTTGTATACTCCTTGAAGGCAGTTTTTCCAAGGAGCTAGAAGTGTTAAACGGCTTTTGCTTTTACTTTTGTCTGTGGTTGTTTTTTTGCTGAAGTTTGATTATCAGTTCTGTGCTCTGCCCTTTGGCTTGTCTGCTGCACCCAGGGTCTGTATGAAATGCCTAGACCCTCTAATAGCCTTGTGCAGAACAAAGGTAATTCAGATTTACCCCTATTTGGACAATTGCCTCATCCAGACAATACTCAGAAAAAACTTGTATCAGACCTAATCTTCACGAAAAACCTTTTAACCTTTGTGGAGTTCACTGTCAATGCATAGAAATCTCAGACAATCCCCACATCCAGGATTGTGTTCGTGGAGGCCGTACTGGATTTCAGCCCTCCAGAAAGCCTTCTTAACTCTGGACAAGGTTGCTTTCCTGACCCTGTACTTAAAGCAAGTTATGGTCGGGAGTTAGTATCTCTAGGCCCTGGGTTACATGGCCTCTTGCATCCTCATGATTCCCCTGGCCAGACTACACATGAAGAAACTTCAGTGGTACTTCAAGAATGTGGTCCCAACATTCACAGCCTCTCACAGCAAAGATAAAGCTGATCCCTTGTCTCAGGAAATAATTGCCTAGTGAGCCCAGGCATTCTCCCTCAGACTGGGTCTCCTGTTCAGCTTCATCCCCCAAGAGCAAACTCAAACAAAGAGTACCTCAGAAGTAGCCTGAGAATCCCACGTCATCTGCCTCCAGATTCAAGGAATATGAGACTACAAGTTCAGAGGCAAGCACATAAATCTAAAGAAACTTATGACAGTCCAAAAAAGGCCTGATAGACTTCCAAAAGCAATGGAAGCCAGGAGTAGTAAAGACAGACAGCCCGACAGTTATGTGGAACATAAACAGGGGGAACCCTGTATTGTCCACTTTGCCTCCTAGTAATGGATGTTTGGGAAACAGCTCACTCCCTGGGTTTACGGATCTATATCATATGCTTGAAGTTTTATAACTTACAACATTAAAATATCGAATTTAAATGTTCGAAGTTATAAAACTTCGAACATATGTAAAAAAAAAAAAAAAAACACACACACACCATAAACTAAGAACCAGAAAGTCAAGCAATAATGCTACTCCAGTCCAGTGTTCCAAATGAAACCACCAAAGATGTCACCATAAGAAACAGTTTTATTGTTCCACGGAAATAAGCACTTTCATCTGTCTATATCCAAAGGCTTCTTCAGATTCAAATACAAACTGCAAACACACACCTTATATCCATGTAATTAATTACCTGACCCACTTAATAAATCCTTCCCCTCATATTCATTAAAGGTGTACACATCACAATGTATAAAAACAAACAATAACTTGCAAATATACGTATAAACAACATTTAAAATTTAAGAATAACTAAAAAGTCATAAAAAATTGTACATTATAAGACTTCATTTTAAGAATGCTTGCATAGTCATTTAATCCAGGTGGATTAAAGGCTGCCACCTTAATTTGCCATTTTAATTCATGTGCCTCAAGTATATCCTTCCGTGGTCCCCCCAGGATTCCTTTCCACAATTTCTAAGCCAGCAAACACAAACTTGTGACCAGCATGTTGACTCACATGTTTTGGCAGAGCATTACTGTACTGCATGATTTCCTTATTTACCCCTGGTTCCCAGGTTTGTATAGAAAGCAATCAAGTGCAAGGAGTCCATGTCATTGCTGTCTTCTGTCCCAGGCAGATTTAGTTTCTCCTTCTTAGGCCTCATATAAGGGACCCCCCCCCGATATTAGATTCTATACAGGATCTTCTTGTCCCATCCACCCAGGAAGCACTACCCAGACCATCATAACTTCAGACTAAACACTTTGGTTTACCCAATTCCACTGGTGGCCAGCAAGCTAGCCCTTTGTTCAGATGCAGTTAGAATTTTTTTGCTTCTCAGAAGGATTCTAGATGCACATTGTATTACAGAAAGATGAAACATTTCATTATCTGGGCGTCTTCCCAAGATTTTGTCCCCATTTCTACTGCTGTCCCAGATGTTCTTTGTTTTTACTCACTGTGTTTGATTCAGAATCAAGCTTCTCCAAGTTCAGTTTAGCTGTTTCTAATTTATATGTTCATTAGGAAGCTCATTTCTTGGCTTCTCATAAATTTTGCAAAGCTTTCCTTATAGTTTTCTTTCTTAGACCACCAGTTATAGAACCAGTCCCGCCTTTGGAGTTCAGCTTTATACTAGTAGCCTTGACAAAACCACTGTTTAAACCAGCTTTTGAAGCACAATTGAAATTTCTTTCATTAAAAACTTTATTTCTGGTAGCCCTCTCTTTTGCAAGAAAAGTCTCAGAACTTCAGGCTGTCACTTTAACAGTACCTAATTTAATCTCCCACAAAGACAGGGCGCTCCTCCATACTAATCCTTCATTTCTTTGCAAACCTTTTGAGGCAAACATAAATCAGCTGATTCAAACTACCAATCTTTCCAAGTCATGCCAATTAAATAGAAATATATCCTGCATTCTTTAGTTGTCCATAGGCAGCTGAGGCTCTATTTTTGTAGAATCATATAATTCAGGAAGGACTCCACATTCTTCATTTCGTTCTCAGGTAATAAACTGGAATGTCACATGTTTAAAGTCAGCCTTTCAAGATGGCTTTCAGATTACATTTCCTAAGTGTACTCAAGTCGTAATCTTCCCTTACCTGGCAAACCTAAGGCTCATTCCACCCTGTCTGTGGCCCAGCCTTCTTCATGAGTTCCTCATTTGATGAAATTTGTGGGGCAGCAACTTGGACCACATTGCATACTTTTATTAAGCACTACAAATTTGATGCTATTTCCAGGGCTAGGGTTTCCTTTGAAGCCACTATCCTGAAAGGTCTCCTGTGGTGATGTTATCCAGCGGCTTTTGGTAGCTTGGGATTCTTACCCATAAGTTTGATTGGAATTGAACAGACTGAATGAATAGGATATGGTAGTTATGTACTTAACACAGTCCTGATCCTTTCATTCATGTCCATCCAATACGGCCAACTTTCCCTCCATTCCCCTTCCTACTTGTCATTTGTAAGACCTGATGGTGATTTTAATTCCTTACCATTATTTGCCTCAAATTCCTTTTCCTTTGACACTAGACTTGATATCATATGAAATAATATTGCATACTAGGGCATAATGGAAAAAAATAATTCTTAGAGGTCCTGGGCTGGAGTACTAGTTTTGCCAGGTCAGATCTCAAGGCCCCGTTAATTATATTGGATGGACTTGAATGAAAGATCCAGTGTTATGCTAAATACATAACTGTTTTGCCTCTTTTTTCTTAAATACTTGCATACCTCTTTAGTTGTGCTTCAGTTGGTAGGAGCAATGAGCAGTCTGTTAACATAATGCAATCAAACTGGCAACGGATGGGGTGAGAGCAAACTGTTGAGTCACACTTGCAGAGAGTGAGGACTAGGGCTGGTCCACAGTACACAAGAAATGGAGGGAGACGCTATAGAAGACCCTGATGATTTATGGGTGAAGTATTGAAGGTGATACTCTGAAGTTAGTTTAGAAGGTGACTAATTTAGCAGTACTTCCCATGGCTGATGAGTAGTGGTGATTTGTCTTTTGTCTACTACCTGGTTGTGACTACTAGTGCTTCTCTGACCACAGCTACACTCAACTAGAATCAGTGTCTCTCTGTTCCTTTTTTCAGCAGAATCAAAAGATCACTAATCTCAAACTGGTTTCTGTAAAGCAAAGTGACAGGCGCTGTGGTGATTGCCAGTCGCATCCCAAAGGTTGCATGGGTCTTTAGACTTGTTATAGTGTAAATACTCTGCATACATTGGCGCAGTACAAGAGAGCTAAGCCATACAACCGTCTAAAACTAGACCAGTCAGGGAAGTCCCGTTCAAACTGCCCAATCAGAACAGCCTGGAATCGGTGTCTCTGTGCTCCTTCTTATACCAGGAACAAAGCAGTAGTGGTAAACCCAAGCAGGCTCCAAAGCAAACTTCGAGTCCAAACTGGCCACATCTACTAAAGATAGTCATAAGTCTTTCTTCACATATGTCCGCAGTCTCAAGGGAAGCACCCACATCTGCTCAGAACTGATGGTCAAGGACACCACATACACAAACCCTGTAGATATAGCCAACCTGCTGGCAGACAGGTTAATTGAAAACTTCACTCCGCTGTGTATGAACTATATTAAAATCAAAACGTACTATAGATCTTTATTTAACTGTGTCAGGAAGTTAAGAAATACCCTACAATGTTCAGAGCTAGTCCACAGTAGTACTGCACACTCCAACCCAGAGGCAGTAGTTAATATCCTAGCTGACAAATTTAGTGCATATTTTACCCCACCCACAGCTGTAGCTGTTTTGCAAGTTCCATATTCCCAGCCACTTTATTACTGAGAAATTTCCTCCCTTTTGGAAACCAAGAATGTCTTTCCATGAGCCCTTACCAAGTTGCCTGATATGTCCATTCTGAACCCCCTACTTAACCTCTTTAATTTAAACTCCTCCACTGGTTACATTCCTGGATTACGAAGAACCGCCATTGGCTACACAATGATGGCCCAGCTACAGACCCTGCAACTATAGACCTTTTAGTGTCGCTGGCCTCGTATGTAAAGTTGTGGCACATATTATCTCTGGTCTCCTTAATATGAACATTTGAAACTCTTTTATTCCTAGACACTCATCAGTTCTGCTTTGTCAAAGGAAGTCCCTGCCTCTAACTTAATTTATTTGCAAAAGTAAAAAAAGCAGTAGGTAGCAGTTATTCAGTACATACAGCATATTTGGTCCAGGCTAAGGCCTTTCACAGTATTCCCCATGTAGGCATTATTGATAAGAATTTATACTCAGATTTACAAGTCTATATTAGCATTGTACACATAATTACAAACCTAGCCCAAAACCTTGTACAGAAGTTCCCTTCACCATCACGGAGGGCAAGACGAGAGAGAGGGAGAGAATTTGAGGCTGTCCATCCAATTATCTGGGTTTACTTTGAAGGTAGGAAGGCTGCTACTTGGCTTGACAAGTAGAAGTTTGTTCTAGAGGTGAGGGGATATGTTATGATATGAATCTAGCACGCTAAAGTGCTTTTATTTATCTGTTGATGAAAGTTTACATTTTTTGCATTTTTTTTAGCTGGATACTTGAGATGCTGTTTGTTCTGTAAAGGAACAGGAAGTTGAAATGGGTTGGATCATTTATAGCTCGATAGGCCAGACATGGATCCCCCATGGAGGAGCTTATTAACAGACCGAGTACACAGAGAGGGCTGCCATTCTGTCGTGATAACTGATTTTTGAGGCAACTGATCATTGTAGTTATCAGTCTCTGAAATCTCTCAAGTTGAGTGATATGGTTAGTGTCTGTCTTCAGTAATGAGTCTAATGGGATGCATTGAATCAAGTGGAGATACCTTCAGACATGGTTTGGAAATCCTTCTATCTGGAACATCTAATGCAAAGACGCATTGGTCACATGATAAGGAATTAAGAGTGTCTGGGTCCCTTACGATAGCATCTGATTGGAGAGGTGAATCCACCTGTTTGGTATGTGGAAATGTTTTGTTTACCAAAATGAACCACAATAAAGTTTTGCATACTCATTTTGAGACCATTGTTCTTGCATCAGTTGTTAACATGGTATAACCCATAATGGAACAACTCTGAGTCAATGGAAAAAGCAGATGGCACCCAATTTGCAGTCTACAAACTTAAATAACCACAGTGATGGGTGTTGACCTTAAGGTCTCAGAAATAGATGTCATATAGGAGAGGTCCCAATACTGAGCTCTGGAATACACTAGTGGTATGTTTTTGCTTTCAGAAATGGCACCTGTGACTCTACCCTCATAGGCTGCCGGACAACCAGTTGGCTAAGATGACTTATTTTTACTGTACTCAAATACATTTTCCTCATGGTTATGATACTGATAGTCGTGATTAGTTTTATCTTGAGCCTCTCCAAAGTTATGTCTCCTTGGGAAGTGTGACTTAAGGGATCATTTCAAATATGGGACAGATAGCTGTTTTGCATAGGCTTTAACCCAGACCTACTGAGAACTGAAGAGCCCAAGCCAGTCACTGTTCTTCAGTGTTAAAGGCATTCAAGAATGTCTTTGAAAATTCTTGCTAGAGCCTGACTTGCATCATCCTGCACTCATGAAGCACTATTGTTTTTACTGGGTAGCAGTGAAATCTAAGTATTTATGTAAAACTCTGGTGGCTGATACCGCACTCATTTCCTTTGACACAGCTAGAGAATCAAGACTGACACCTGACAGAAATACTTTACCAAGTGAAAAGAAGGTCATATCTTGGAGATGTGTAGGAAGAAAAGCTGTACCCTCTGCCCCTATTAACATAATGCTGGTAATCATAGTTGCACTTGTTCTGTGGCTTCTGCGTCATGCTCAGTTGTAAGATGGTGTGTATGGTTAAGGTTTCAGACGTTGCCTCAATATGTCAAAGGGCAGCTCCTAAATAGACCCCTTAACAGCGTTCCTGACATGGAACAAACGCAAGCACTCACTTCAGACTGTTCTTAGTCCACACACACACAAAAAAAAACTGCAATTGGAGACAGATGCATAACCTCCAAAGGTTGAACAAATTCTTGGTGGTTACAAAATGTAGGCTGCTCATCCTCCAGTTCTTCCTGCCTTTTTGCTGTCGGGGGGCCCTTTTGATCACTTCTGAGCATGAAGAATGCATACCTCCTTATCCTCATGTTCAAAGAGCACAGCAAACGTTGCAATTTCTTGCAGGATTGGAACATTTCCCTGTCATCATCTTGCCAGTTAAGAGTATTTACAAAATCCTTAGCTTAGGTGTTTACCTGGTCTTTGCCCATCTCAGGATACAGGACCTCCACATTTATCCATTTTTTTAACACCTTTATTGAATTATCACTTGTGACACTGGCAAATTTACATTTATATAAAAGTAATCAAACTGTACTAACAAGTTCATGTTTATAAACATTATACTTCACATGTATTGCTATATATCATTTAGCCTAAGCAACATTACATAAATTATTCAATTCCTGATCGTTTTTTTAAACAAGAACCATCTTTATTAAACCATCACTTACAACATTGGCAATCATACATTTATATAAATGAAACAAACCACATTGATACAGTCCTAGTTGCAAGCATTTTACATCACAAACCATACCAACACACTCCCAGTCGCAAACCTTATAGATCACTTATCCTACCCAGTCATTTTCAGTCAAACTTTACATAGCTCATTTAAGTCCTGTCTTCTTTTAAACCTCATTCCTCCCCTGTATGTATTGTTCCCACATTTGCCAATTTTTCCTATGAACTTTGCGCCTACCCTTTTCTAAAGATCTCAGTTTCAGTTGTTTTATCTCTGTTACTATATTTGTTACTTCTAGTATAGTTGGCTTAGATTTTGATTTCCATTTTCTAGTAATTGCTTTTCTTGGCAGCCACCATAATTAGACCCAGCAAGGTTCCAATTCTGTATCATAGCTCAGAAAAATCATCTCCCTCATCACACCAATCTGCCCTCCCAGCATCTCTGACAGTGCATCCCGCAAGGGAATCCTTAAAGTCTGCCAACTCACCGCACTCAGAGAAACTATGTTCTTGTTTACCTCTTTCTTTCCCATCAGACCTCCAACATTTGCTGTTTACCTAAGGAAAAATTCTCTTGAGGTTTACTTGGGGTATAAAATATCTGTGCAAACATTTCCAAGCAAATATCCTAAATCTTTTAGATTTTGGTGCATGTTTGGGAGACATACATATATCCTTCCATTGTTTCTTTGTGAATTGCATATCCAGTTGCTCTTCCCAATCCTTTCTAACTTCCCGTGATTGATTCTTATATTTATCATGCAGTATTTTATATGCTCTACAGATTATTCCTTTTTAATGGCAAGTTCTGTTCTAGTTTCTACTAAAAACTCTACCAGTGCTGGTGTTTCATTTAGGACCCCCTGCTTCTTTCGCTTCGCCTGTATTGTGATATTAATCCGTGATATAGAAGGCAATCTGTAAACTGCAGTCCAAATAAATTCTTGATGCCTTTCCATTCTGTCATCTTTCCCTCTCTGGTTATTTGCTCCCAATACCTTGGATGTTCATCGTGCATACAGCTGCAGTCATAACAGGGTTATCCTGCCG
This sequence comes from Protopterus annectens, assembly GCF_019279795.1. Taxonomy (NCBI): domain Eukaryota; kingdom Metazoa; phylum Chordata; order Ceratodontiformes; family Protopteridae; genus Protopterus; species Protopterus annectens. Next base: position 1,586,048,529 of record NC_056732.1, on the reverse strand, counting down.
TCAGGTGGGTCCTCGGTTGGCCGAATTCCAAAGTCTAGGTCTGGCGTCAGTTGTCGTCGCTTTCTCCCTGACGTCAGTGCGGCAGGGGTATAAAAGACGCAGCCGACGCCATTTTCTCCAGTCTTTCTTGCCGCGCGGTGCCCGAAGCAGAAGCAGTTCGCAAGTGCCGGTCGGCCAGCTCCTGAGATTTACGAAAGTATTTCAGCCGAAGTCTTCTTGAAAGCTAAGTACCCCATTGGGGAAACTTTTCTTGCCTCAGACCGATGTCGGACAAAGTTAATAATTGCATTTCATGTGGGAAGCAAATACTGCATAAATTTTTCCACTCTTACTGTATACCTTGCTTAGGCCCAGACCACGACGTCTCGGCCTACCGTTTTTGTGCTAGATTCAACAAACGCACTATTAAGCGTCGGGCGGAGTTCGCCCTTCACTTTTTTGGCAAAAAATTTAATTATATTATGTCATCGGATACTCCCGACTCCAGTTTTGAGAAAAAAACTCAAAGATAAGGACCGACTTACGAGGTCGGCACCACCTACTGATACTATGCTAAGGCCGACTACCGGTTCTCCGGTACTCAGCGAGGCGCCTACGCAGCCCCTGAGTACCGATGACAATGCATTACCGGTGTCTTCAGTACCTGAGGTCGCAGGCTCCTCGGCCCCCATTCCTACTACAGATACCGACGCCACTCCTGGCGGGGAAACTCAGAATTTAGACAGGCCTGCCATTTCTCAAGGGGTCTTCAGGCCTTCCTCCTTCTCTATTAAAGCCTTCACTAAATCTAGAACAGCCATGAAAACCAAAAAACAGGTTCCTCAGACACCCTCTCAAGGCACCATGCCTAAAAAACAGATGCTTAAAATGGCTGAGGATTTGATTACTCTTATCAGGGGTTCTCAACCCCCCTCTGACAAAAGGCCCAGATTAGAGGAAGGACTACCCTTCCTCAGATCAAGCTTCTATTACCTCAGAACTATCTGAGGACCAGGATTGTGCTTATTCTCCATTCGAAGACTCCGATGCAGAGGAGTCTGTTCCCTCGGTCTCCCCCCCGAGGACTTCTCTTTTGGGGAAACCCTGCATACATTGAGGGAACACTTTCACTGGGAAGGCCAAGATTACTCAGATTCCAAGAAAAGGCTCAGGGAATTTCTTCTGCTCCCCCAGCATAGGCCTCTGGCTATCCCTCCTGTTTTAGATATATTGGATGATGTGTACACAGAAGCCAGCCTTGATCCTGATTCTTTGCCTCCAGCTCCTGTTAAACCAGACAGGTATTATCGGGTTCCTGATTCTCACCAGTTCCTATATAAAAGCCATACTGCTGACCCAGAAACTATTTCACATGGCCCCAAGGGAATTAAGGCCTCTACTGCTAAAAACCCATTACTTTCAGAGAGAGATTCCAGATTTTTAGAAAGGTGGGGGAAAAAGGTGTACACCTCGGCCACTTTAACCATGAGGGCATTAAACTGTCAGTTCCATATGTTAAAGTATCAACAGTTTTTGATATCTCAGCTGAAAAGCAAGATGACACAACCAGAACAACCAGATTTAAAAGAGTTGCAGGATTTGTTGCATGGTGCAGAGCAAGTGGGTAAACGTACCTTGCAGTGTGGTTTTGATGCTTTAGAGGCCTCATGTAGAGCTGCTGTTACGGGGTCTGTTATACGTAGGCATGCTTGGCTCAAAGGGCAGACCTTACCAGATCATGTCAAAGCTAAATTATTAGATGCACCTCTTCAAAAAGATGCATTGTTTGGTGTTGAAGCAGAGGAGGTGCTAAAGAAAATGGAGGAAAAAGCAAAATCAATGCAAACAGTGAAAGATTTCCTGCAGGTACAGCCTCCACGTTTCAGCAGAAACTGGCCTTCAAAAAATTGGTCCTTTCCAGCCACGGACAGACCTCAAAGGGGCAGATACAGGCGTCCAAGGGATAGAGGGCAACCTCAAGGATCTTTCAGAGCCAGACAGTGGCAAGCACCAACCCCAAGAGGTGGAGAAGATAGATCATTCTTTTAGAAAACAGACACAATGACTTCCCCCTACACCTGCCAAGCAAAGCTTTAATGGCAGCACCTTTGGGTGGAAAACTGACATTATTCTCAAAAAATTGGCATATTGTTACAAAAGACAAATTGATTCTGGTCATTATAGACAGAGGCTACAGGTTCCACTTTCACACCCTTCCAAAAATGAGAGGCATGCCAAACCTGCCACAAAATCAAAGGGCAGAGGCACAAAAACAAATTTCAGCTCTCATGGACATGAAAGCAGTTCAAGAGGTACCTGCAAAAGAACAAGGCCAAGGGTTTTATTCCAGACTATTCCTGGTACCAAGGGAAGACAAAGATTGGAGACCTATCTTAGACCTATCCATCCTAAACACATATCTACAGGTGCCAAAATACAAGATGCTCACATTACAGCAGCTTCTTCCCATGCTGGGCAAGGAGTCTTGGCTGGTAACATTGGACTTCAATGAGGCATACCTGCATGTCCCTATCAGACAAAATTGCAGAAGATACCTCAAATTTCTTGCAGGTTCAACCCATTACCAATTCTCTGCATTGCCCTTTGGCTTATCTACTGCGCCCAGAATGTTTACGAAATGCCTGGCATCAGTAATCGCCTTCTGCAGACTACAAGGGATACAAATCTACCCATATCTGGACGACTGCCTGATCCAAGCGGACAGCAAAGACATACTACTGCAGCACCTGGCGTTTGTAATAAAACTGTTGAACTTCCTGGGATACACAGTCAACAAAAAGAAATCAAAACTAATACCCTCTCAACAAATAATTTTCCTGGGTGCCAGCTTGGATACAACCACCCAGATGGCCTACCTCACGCCAGACAAGCAAGGGCAACTGTCTCAATACTTCAGAAAAATGGCAACTTACACCAGGCTAACTGCAAGGAAAGTCCTGCAGGCTCTGGGATTCATGGCATCTTGCATCCTACTAATCCCATGTGCAAAGCTGCATATGAGGAAACTTCAATGGTACCTAAAAAACTTATGGTCTCAACACAGCCACAGCTTGGAAGCAATTATACCACTCATTCCATGCCTTCAAAAGGAATTCATGTGGTGGGCTCAAGCTTGCTAAAGAAACACAGGTCTTCCTTTCTGTGTACCTCAAGCAACTCAAATCATCACAACAGACGCCTCGGACTACGCCTGGGGAGCACACATGACAGATCAGTGCATTCAGGGAAAATGGGCACGAAAAGAGAAGCTCCTTCACATCAACCAAAAGGAAATGCTAGCCGTGCAAAAGGCTATTATGACCTTCAAAGACCTACTGCATCCAGACCAGCTATTGATAAGGATAGACAACACCACAGTGATGTGGTACATAAACAAACAGGGGGGAACTCATTCATACCCCCTGTGCAGGCAAGCCATGACCCTATGGAACACAGCGCTGGTATTGAAAATTCAACTACAGGCACAATTCCTGCCAGGGAAGGAAAACACACTGGCAGACAATCTAAGCAGAAATATGACAGATCCACACGAATGGAAGTTGCATCCCCAAATTTTCACAAAGATAACTCAGGCATGGGGACAGCCAGACATAGATCTCTTTGCTACCCACAGAAATTGCCAGTTGAAAAAATTTTGTTCAAGGATCTATCATCCACAGGCCTGGAAAGTGGACGCACTTTCCTTCAATTGGGCAACATTGACAGTCTATGCCTTCCCGCCTCTTCCTCTGCTGCCCAAAGTTCTATTAAAAGCCAGAGCAGAGAGGCCGAAAATGATTCTCATTGCTCCAGACTGGCCAAGGCAACACTGGTATCCGCTCCTGAAGAGCCTGACACATTCCCCACCATGGAGCCTACCTCTAGTCCCTCTTCTGTTGTCCCAGCACAACTACAAAACTCTTCACAGCCATCTCAAAACCCTAAATCTAGCTGCATGGAGAATTCCTTGATTTCCCAACAGTTTCTCCTCTCCAAGGAGGTGCAGGATGTCATCTTGGAGGCCAGAAGACCTTCTACTAGAAAGGCCTACTCTGCCAAATGGAAACTATTTTGTGCCTGGAATCAAAAGAAGGGACAGAATCCTTGGGTAATAAATATTCCTCAAATTTTACAGTGCCTAGCTGAGATGTTAAACAATGGACTTTCCTTCTCCTCCATCAAGATCCACGCTTCAGCCATTTCTGCACAATACAACACAGATCCTCCTTTATTCTCTCATCCTCTCAAGGCAGTTCCTCAGAGGGGCAAAGAATATAAAACCCCCATGGAAACTACCAGTCCCTGTTTGGGACCTCAACTTCGTATTGGAAAAGCTGACCCTTCCTCCCTTCTAGCCAGCTTCTTCATCAGAGTTACAGTACTTGTCATGGAAAATAGCCTTTCTTCTGGCTATCACCTCAGCTCGCAGGGTTTCGGAGCTACAGGCCCTCATGGTTGTGCAACCATTCATCATTTTCCATCAGGACAGAGTTTCCTTATGAACCAACCCTACCTTTATGCCAAAGGTAGTATCCAGTGTAGCTTTGAATCAGACTATCCACTTACCTACCTTTTATCCTAATCCACAAAACAAAGGGGAAAGACTACTTCATTTCTTGGACATTCACAGACAACTTTGTTATTATTTGGACAGGACAAAGCCATTCAGGAAATCTGAGCAACTGTTTGTGTCCTATGCTGCAGGTGCTCAAGGAAAGGCTATTTCCAAACAGACAATTTCAAAATGGATAGCCCACTGCATACGCTTTTGTTACTCATTTCATGGCAAAACTGTGCCTGCATGCATCAGATCTCACTCCACCAGAGCCACAGCTACCTCTGCAGCCTTCCTCAGGCGGGTCCCTACCAAGGATATTTTGGAAGCAGCCACCTGGAGTTCAGTGCACACTTTCTCCAAGCCCTATCACCTCCCACTATACTCTAAATCTAGAGCGGGCTTTGCCACAGCTGTCCTGTAGGGCATCCTAGCCCCTCCTAGTTCCACTTAGTGCCTACCACCCTTACTTAGCTTTGGGATTCTACCCATCTGTTATGACTGCAGCTGTATGCACGATGAACATAGTACAGTTTTGTGCCTACCATAAATGTAGATGTTCGAGTGCTCATACAGCTGCAGTCCAGGTTTCCCTCCCTCCTACCCCTCTTAGGACAGGCCTTATGACAAACCCTTTTCATATAACCTTTTGAGGTATTCTTTTATGGTATATTTGCTTGCAACTACTGTTTTTGATTTATCAACATTGCATTTTTGCATAACATTATGTTTGCCTTCCTTCTGGGGGCACCTGACATCTGGGGCAAGACAGACTGAAGAAAATGGCGTTGGCTGCCTCTTTTATACCCCTGCCGCACTGACGTCAGGGAGGAAGCGATGACAACCGACGCCGGACCTAGACTTTGGAATTTGGCTGACCGAGGACCCGCCTGACGACAGGATAACCCTGTTATGACTGCAGCTGTATGAGCACTCGAACATCTACATTTATGGTAGGTACAAAACTGTACTTTCCTTTGCCAGTTTTCTCCAATAAATTCCAGCCCCCTGTTGCCTATTATCCTTATCCCTAATTGCAGTCATCCCTATTAGCAGAATCTCCTTTCTCCATTCTCATGTTGGCATAGATGTTCTTCGTGTTTCACTGTTGCAGTCATTATGTTTGGGTTATCCTGCTGGCAGATTGCCCTCAGTCGGCCTAAATTCCAAAGTCTTGGGTCCTGCGTCGGTGGAGAAGCTGAAGGAATTGATTCTTCAGCATCAGAATCCTTATAGGGGGGAAGAGAACATTCCTGATCAGAAGAGGAATCAGAAGAAATGGAAACCTGATCTGAAGATTCATAGTCTGTCTGTCTGTTGCCTAGGCCTCTTATCAGGAGGGGGATGGGAACCCCTTATAAAGGTAATTAAGTCTTCGGCCATTTTGAGCATCTGTTTTTTGGGCATGGAGGCCTGTCCTTGTGACTGGTGAACTTGTTTCTTTGCCTTTGAAGGTGTCTTAGTCTTTGTCTCTGAAGTCGGTTTAATATATAATTGTTTAGGTCTGAATACACCCTCAGAAGCCGATGCCTGCTCAGCTTCTCCAGACCCATCTGAGGGAATAGTCTCCGAGACTCCAATACCTTGAGTTTCCAGTGGCCTGGCCGACTCCACATGTGAGTCGGTAGCGGTTTGCAACTCAAAAGTAGCAGGCGTCAGGGGCTGCGAAAGCGCCTCACTGAGAACTTCTTGGGTTGATAAAAATGTCTGACCTGTGTATAAGACTAATGGGACTAAAAACATTTTAACTGCTTGTATTTTACTATCCATATCCATATAACAGAGCTTCCGTTTCCTCAATTTCTTCTATTATCCTTCATTTAGTCTCTTCCCACATATCATTAGCTGCCACACCAGAGTCATTTGCAAGCCATACTCCTAAATAATTCATTTCATAATCTCCCCATAAATATGGATATTGTTGAACCTATTAATACATGGGTAAATAATTTACCTCTGTTGCCTTTGCTTTAGATTCTTAAGTTTTGTATCCTGAAAAAAATTGAAACTATCTTAAAATGTTGCACAACACTGTAATGTCTCTTTCTGGTTTTGTCAAGTATAAAATTCTGTTATCTGCAAATAGAGCCAGCTTCTCTTGACTACCATACAAATTATATTTTTGAATTGAGCTTATTTTCTTTGCCAGTGTTCTAAATATACTGTAAATAACAAAGAGGAAAGAAAAAACTCCTGCCCGGTTCCTCTCCTCAAGCAGAAATTATCAGAGGGGACCCCACCCACTTTAATTTTCACCTCTGATCCCTCATATATCTTCCTAATCGACCTTATAATTTTTCAGGAAATACAAATGCTTCCATTGCCCTGCTCATAAATTCCTAGCTTACTCTCTCAAATGCTTTCTCTGCATGAAGACCCGCCAACAACAGTGGTATTTTCTTACATTCTGCTTCTCCCTGGGTTATCAATGTTTTGTTAATGTTGTCAAATGTTTGCCTCCCTTCCACAAAACCACTGTGATCCAATCTGTCAATTTTGGCATTACTTTTGCCATTCTTTTAGCCATTATAGAAATGAACACTTTATAATCATGGTTTAGTAGTGAAATGGGCCTGTATATGAAGCTGGATCTGATGGATCTTTACCCTTTTTAGGTATTATAGCTCCCAGTGCTTTCTTCAGGATGTTGGTACCTCTCCACTTAAAATACCGTTAAACAAAACCTTCCAGAATTTTATCATTTTTTTCCTCCCAGCTTCCAAACTTCCACAGGAATACCATCTATTCCAGGGGACTTTCCTATAGATTGGTTGTACATCCCAGTTTTTATCTCATCTTCTCCTATATTAACCGTTAATAATTGAACCTCATCTACCTTTAACCTTGGCATATTTAATTCTCCAATAAATATTTTCATTTGTATCTTTTCTTGATTTCCATATTTCTCTTCTTTATACAGACTTTCATAGAATTTCCGAAATATTTCTAATATCTCTACGGGATCTCTTGTTCTCCCTAAGCTTGGCGACAGCCCTTTCTACTTTCTGTTGCCTGAGTCATTGTGCTAAAAGTTTTTGTGCTCTACATTTATTATCAAAATGTTGCTTAACAGCAATCTTTTTAATGGTGTGCATTATTGAGAGTAAACCCTTACTTTATGCTTAGCATTCTGCAGTTGATCCTCTTCTTGTTCTGTGAGATTCCCCCTGTTCTGCAGTACTTGAGCATTTGTTAGTCCCTCTAAATAATTGTTGATCTGAAGTTGTTGTTTTCATTTGGCCTTCAACCTGAGGGACTTTGATCTTGCACGCATCTGACTTGGCTGTTTACTCCAGAATTGGATCGAAAGTCCAAGCTCCTCCCCTACCCATAATGCCCCTGTCCCTCCTCCCCTCAGATCTCATTTGCCACTCAATTCGAACAGCATGGGTTTCCATTGCTCCAAGCTCCATAGTCCGTAAGTGTTGTCTTTTGGGTTTTATTCTTCTGTTTTCTCTAGTTTTTTTTTTTTTTTTTTTTTTTTTTTTTTTATCTTTCTAACCCCTACCCTCTCTTTGCACATCTCAGCATCAGTCTCTGTCCAAAAAAAAAACTTTTCCCTTTCTATCCTAGCATTTGTATGTGCAAGTTCGAGTGCTTGACCTTCCTTTGCCATGGCTGATACTCCTAAGCTGGGCTTTAGAAAGTGTGCAGATTGTGGGCATAAGCTACCTCCCAATGATGCCCACATTCTGGGCGTCTCTGTCCAAAAAAAAAACTTTTCCCTTTCTATCCTAGCATTTGTATGTGCAAGTTCGAGTGCTTGACCTTCCTTTGCCATGGCTGATACTCCTAAGCTGGGCTTTAGAAAGTGTGCAGATTGTGGGCATAAGCTACCTTCCAATGATGCCCACATTCTGGGCGTTGTCTGGGAGTTTCCCATTTAGATTCCTCCTGCTCGATCTGCGTGGGCTTCAAACCTTAGCTTTGATCAACAGGAGGAAGAAGCATATTTTAAAGCGCCTTCTCCCACCTCCTGCAGAGGCTACTTCTTCATCCGCCTTAGCTTCTGGGACTCAACCTCCCGCTAAGAAGCCCAGGGATGGAGAGAAGGCCCCTACCAAGGAGCAGAAACGGCCTAGGAAGAGGTCTCCAGAGCACACTTCCGCAGCCGAGCCACCATCTAAGTCCTGCCCAGATCTGAGACTGAGTTCCCCTCAGCTCCGGTCTCCCAAGCTTCTCCCAGGAGCCAGACACCTCTCAGGCACAGTCCCCAGGTACCACCACTTCTCGGAGCCATTGTAGGCCAGGGTCGGTGGCCTCTTCAGTCCAGTCTGCTCAGAGTCTGTCCGAAGCCAAGGTGGACAGGATATGTTGAAATTCCTTCGAGCCCAGATCCAGCTTGGAGTCTTGCCTGCTCCATGCCCTACTGGGGCCGGGAGCACGCAGTCCAGCTTTCTCCGTATCTCTACTTCTCTGATCCTGCCTTTGGTTTCGGAGTCCTTTAGGTCCGAGGTTTCTGGTTGTTGAGGGGTTGGTGTCAGTGGTCCCTGATACCTTGACGCCGACCTTTGCCTTGAGCGGTTCGGCTTCGACATTTCTGGAGCAGACAGACTGTTGGAGCCTTAGCCTCAGTGTCTGGTCTGAGAGGTGGTATTAACTTAGAAGTTTTCGGGGTCGTCTCTTCCCCTTGGGACCTCAGCACCAGCCATTCTGCCTTCGGGGGGTCGCTCTCCTATGGTGTTCGAGGTGGTGGAGAGGCTTCTTTTGCATGCTGCTGAAGGTGTTTCGAAGGGTGCGGGGACTGGCATGGCCATCAGGAGACACACCAGGCTTCACCTTTGTGCCTTTACGGAGCCTTTCAAGGCGTCTTTCATGAACACTCCTTTCGACGGTTACACATTGTTTGGAAAAATGGCTTGTGACACTTTAACCCAGAGCAAGAAGGATGGGAAGACCTTGTCTGCCATCGGGATCCATTTCTCCACTCCAAAGAGATCCTTTTCAAGGAATCGGCGTGGGGCTAAGAAGCTGTAGTTTTGGAAGTCTCAGGTTTCTTCCCAAGACACTCAGGATACACCTTCCCCCCAAGGTAGAGGGGATACAACAGGTGCCACCCTTGTGGCAGAGGGGGATCTGAAGAACCAAGGGTCTCGGGATGGTTTCCTGGACAGACCGTTTCAGCAATCCTGAAGGATTCCCGACTGCTCATCTCTAGAGGCAGTCGGGGGGGGGGTGGCTATCTCTGCTCCCAACAGCCTGGGAGTCCATTATGAGCGATAATTAGGTTCTGCAGATCATATCATGAGGTTACTCTTGAAAAATTATTTGGTTTCAGCAGCATCATTTTAAAGTCTGATTAATGCACTAAGCCTTGTAGGCTGTTAACTTTTTCAGCACTGCATTAACATATGCACAGTTACTAATAAAATAACTTATGTAACAGACGACACATACTATACCGGTACAGTTTACAGCTTTATTCTGCAAGGTGTACTTCACGATCAGTATAGATGTTTATTTTCCATTCTTCATTTACCTCAGAACAAACGTGTTCCTACATGTAACAGATCTAGCATCATTCGCTTTCAATGTCCATTTTATACACTTCTGTGCCATTCGGATCCTGTTTATGAAAGCAATCAGGAAAGCGAACAATGGGACAACAAGTAACTCAACAGGCAAAATCCACTGAAACGCTGAAAGACCTCTGTGTCTTGGGAAAACCACACAAAGATGAAAAAAGTTCATAGAGATTTGGATCAGTATAAAAATGGGAGAGCCTATATGTGGGACAAAAATAAATACAAATATAAAAGTGAAACTCACTCAAGAATAGATAAGGCTAACTCCCAGTAAACTCAGGAAATGGCAGATAATTCAAATTTTTTATACACAGAACACAGGGAGAGGGGGAGACATTGGGAAAGGGGGAATTGGAGAAGACAGAATTATTACCAACATCCAAGACATCATTAACTGTACACGATTATGGGAGTCCCTATGGAGACAGTGGAGATATGGTAGATGATTTCAGTTATGATGATGGTATTATACATAATGGCGTAGTTTCCATCTATAGGAATTTTAATATATACAACTACACAGGATATAACTACGATTCACTTTGACCTGTTGTCTAAAGGGATTAAATATATCCCAACTAAAAAGTTCAGTTTAGTAGACTGTGTTGGTGAAGTCAAAAGGTATGTCAGAAAACTAAATTTGGCTATTATGTTTAAAGATACTAAAGCCTCAGTTAAATTAAACAAAACTGACATTACCTCCCAAGTATTAAAAAAGAAGAGTACGTTTATACTCCCAGTGCACCCCACAATTTCTATGTACGACAAAGTGGTCACTCGACAGATTTATCAGTTAAACAAACAGCTTGCAGGATCTCATTTTAAGTCTAATTTGACTTTAGAAGAACATAAGGTGCTTCAGGAATTAAGGAATGAAAGAAGTATTAGAATTATGAAACCTGACAAAGGGGGGGGTGTAGTCATTTACGACAGGTTGTTATACTCTTGTAAAATACATGATTTGTTATACTCTTCAGGTAATTATTTAAATGTTTCACTTAATGAAATTAACATCAGTTACAGAAAAATTGACGTGTATAGAGGAATTTTTAATTGACAACAGGATTAATGATGACATCTATAAGTTTATCAAAGTAGAATATCCCACTTTAGCCACCATAGTGGGCATCCCGAAGATACATAAAGGATTGGATGACCCCCCATTTCGACCGATAATATCAGGGAGTAGATCTAAGACATTTCCTATGGGTTTAGTGATTGATACATATCTTAAACATGTATATGGAAAAATACCACGCATAGTTAAAGATTCTTGGGAATTCCTAAAAAATTATCCTGTATATTTATCCAAAAATGATATTCAGTTTGTGACTATAGATGTCATAGATTTGTTCTCCTGTATACCTAAGGAGGAGGGATTAGAGGCATTTGCTTGTAGTATTAGGAAGTATGCAGACATCCAGTGGGACACCACATGTCAATTAATTCATGCACCTTTAATCTTAAGACATATAGCTTCTTACTTTCTTGTAAATATGTATGATAGAAATTAACACTTGTAGGAACAATCTTAAATTGTTCAATTTGTTATTAATGTTTCATTAACATGCATACTAATATTTTTTGTCTCTATGTACTAATTTTTGTGGAGCTTTTCTCCCCGGGCCTCTACTGAAAATGGAATTTTCTCCAGCTAGACTAGCCCGGTTAACAAATGTAAAATAAATAAAAAAATAAAATGTCTTCTTTCAGATATGATGTCTTTGGTCTTGGACCATAACATCTTTTTTGAAGGGGAATACTTCAGGCAAACCAGGGGCATAGCTATGGGAGCAGAATGTGCTCCCATCTATGCCAACCTGGTTATGCTAGAGTGGGAAGAGACCAATATATTTGCTAGCAATTATATGAAATATGTCAAATATTATTCGAGATATTTGGATGAGATATACTTGATATGGGATGGCGGAGATATACTGTTGGACCAATTTTTGGAATATATTAATAAAAGCAATAGTTGTTTGAAATTTACGTTTTCTAAAAATAACAAGGGTTTGGCTTATTTAGATTTGCTAGTCTCTAGGGAAGACAACAAATTTACATCTAAGATATATAGGAAAAATACATTTTCAAATAATTATTTAAAATATTCTAGCAATCATCCTAAGAGGCAATTTATGAATATTTATAAAGGGCAACTTATCAGAGCAGCCAGGATGACATCTGATTATATGGACATGTTGGAAGAAGTGACATTTATTACCTCATTATTTAAGGAGAGAGGTTATAATGTTAAAGCTATGTCCAAAGTCAGGAAATATGTAATCAATGAGTGGGGGAAAAAATATACACCTTTATTGGGTGAAAGATATAACATTAGCAACAGCAAGACAGTGCCAAATTCTGTTGCCAATGTGACAAATAATAATGTTAGTTCCTTTGACAGGACATGTATTCTGGAATATGGTCCACATATTGGGAAGGTCAAGAAAATTATGACAGATAATTGGTATATTATACTAGTAGATCAGGATATTGCACCTGTGTTAGGCAAAGGTCCTATATTTGTCAACAAAATAGGTAACAATATTAAATGTATTTTAGAGAGGGGTTATATCCACAAGACCCCATTTCCAAAAATACATCCAAATGCGGAGCTTGTAATCAATGCCACACCATATTTCAGGGTGACAACTTGGTGTTGGACAATTACAACCGCACTAAAATCAAGTTTTGTGGTGGCAACTGCCTAACCAAAATGGTTATTTATCTTGCTTATATGTATGACCTGTTCTGGGTTCTACATAGGCAAGACTGAAAGGAGATTTAATAGACTTATTTATTCCCACCTATATAGCATTAGAATAAAGGATGATAAAAATGCACTATATAGACATATTAAAAAACATGGTGATAGTCACTTTTTCAACTTTGGCATAGTAGATGGTGTGCAGGTTGATCAAAGAGGGGGAGACTTCAAAGGTTTACTCATATAAAGAATTATGTTGGCAAATATTTACAGATGCCTCTACCCCACCAGGTTTGAATGATTCCATATCCATCAAGCCACTTTTGGCTTTGAAATGATTTGTGTAACAATTTGTTTCTTCTTTTTCCCATCATGTTTTTTGCAGTAAGTTGGTGATTATGAGTGTTAAATAGAAATACTCATATTCTCTGTGTTTAATGTTTAATATTTTAGTTTAATTCTCTGTGTTTAATGTTTAATATTTTAGTTTATGTTTTGGTTCACATATTAGGTTAATGAAATTGATGTTTGTAGGGAATTTTTAATAATAATTTTAGCAATGATAATTCTAATAATACTATATATGTATGTACTATAGTAATTTATATTAGCAGTAGGTTTGAGGTAGCAAATGAGTGTGTATGTCTTTAAATCAGCAGGACAGATTTTAAAAAGAATTGGCGCCAAAAAAGTTATTTAAAGTTCTTTTTAGTTTCAGTGTTCTGATGAAGCTTGTAATTGTACAAGTGAAAGCGCTTAACTTATTTTGGCGTTTGGATTCATTAAATGCTTTTATTTTTAAATATTTTTATTGTTCGAGCCCTATTTTCGTTCTGAAAATGGTTTACTTTGCTGCTTGTTGTCGTTGGTTTAATTGGAGCAGTTGTGTGGTTTTCCCAAGACACAGAGGTCTTTCAGCGTTTCAGTGGATTTTGCCTGTTTATGAAAGCAATCTTTTGATGTTAATACTGTTGGAATTTTCTTGATGTAATGCAGTCTGTTGCATATTCTAGCAAGCAGAAGTGTACATGCACTGTTATATGTGTCTAAATATATATATGTAACAACTCTGTCCACCCGTTCCTCCTGGACGCTTCACCTGGTCAACAAGAAGAAGCAGCCCTAGAAATTGCCAGGCTGCTCACAAAGCGAGTCATCCAGCCTGTCCCCCCGGACCAGTCTGGATCAGGCATTTATTCCAGGTTCTTTTTGGTGCCAAAGAAAACAGGAGAATTAAGACCCATTCTAGATTTGTTAACCCTGTACCTGTCAATTGCCAAGACAAAGTTTCAGATGGTTACCCTTAAGTCCATTCTGCCCTTTCTGCAGATGAACGACTGGATGTGCTTGCTGGACCTCCAGGATGTGTACTACCATATCAAGATGGATAGGTGCTCCTTCAGGTTTCTCCACTTCTAGATGGGAGACTATCATTTTCAAGTTCACAGTACTCCCTTTGGACTCACCATTGCCTCCTTCCCGCGTGTTTACCAAAGTAATGCCAGTAGTAGCAGCTCACCTGCAGCTGCAGGGTTTTCAGGTTTTTCCCTACCTGGATGATTGGCTCCTCTCTGCTCCCTCCAGGGTAGTGCAGACCAGGGATTATCTTCTTCATATAGCCCTGTCCCTGGGTATTACCATAAATCTGACCAAGTCCCAAATGACACCAGTTCAGATGTTGGATTTCATAGGTGCCCAACTAGACACTATACAAGGCAAAGTGTTTCTGCCTCCAGACACTGTCTTCGCTATCATGTACAGGACATTCTTCAAGCCCAGTTACCATCGGTGGGCTTAGTTGTCTAGGAGGTGAAGTCCATGGCAGCCACGATCACCCTTACTCCAACTGTGCCTCTTCATATGAGGGTTTTGCAGTGGACCCTAGCGGTTCAATGGTCCTTGCTAGACTTTCCTCTGTGACGTCCTGTTTGACTGTCTCGTGTTTGCAGGGACTCAATTCCTTGGTTGCTCCAATCCCAGGACCACCTACTGGGTCAGCTTTCATTTTTCTCTCTCCCATGACCACTGTGACCACGGGTGCCTCCATGCTCGGGTGGGAGAGCATTGTATGGGAATGACAGTCCAAGGTACGTGGTCTGCTTTAGGGACCAGTCTGCATGTCAGTGCCCTGAAGATGAGGGCAGTGCTTTTGGCATTGCAAGGCTCTCCATACCTCTGTACTTTCTGGGAATGTCGCCATACAGACAGAAAAAATGCCAGTGGTCTGTTGCATCAAAAAATGGGGGAACCAGGTCTTATCCCCTTTGCCGTGAGGCCATGAGATTGTGGGAGTGGGCGATCTCCACTCGCTGTTTTCTGGTGGCAATGCACATTCCGGGAAGTACCAAATCTTGGCGGACAGGCTCAGCCAGTCTATTCTGATGACTTACAAGTGGTCTCTGACTCCCATCAGTAGCAGACAAGATCTTTCTAAAGTGGGGTTGGCCTTGCTACGATCTCTTCGCCTCTCCTTCCAACTTGAAGTGCAATGAGTATTTCGCTCTGATCCCCCCCTCCTGGGGAGTACTCCAGAGATGCTATTGTCCATGCTTGGCCCTCCAGTCTACTATATATGTATCCTCCGCTTCCTCTTATTCCAGGTTCACTCAGAAAGCTCGACAGCTGGGGAGTTCAGTTATCTTCATTGCCCCTTTCTGGCCCTATCAAGTTTGGTTCTCCACTCTGTGGTCTCATATAGTGTGCCCTCCCTGGACTCTGGATCCAGTCCTAGATCAGATTTTGCACCCATCAGGGACTTCTCACCTGGATCTAGTCAGCCTAAAGCTCCCGGCCTGGCTGCTCCAATTTCCATGATAGCTAGGACTCCAGCGCTTTCTTCTCCTGTTAAGAAGACCCTGATTGCGGCTCACAAGACTTCTACAAGGACGATCTACACTAGCAAATGGAAGCATTTTTTGATCTGGGCTTCTCAGCATGACCTAGATCCCTATACATCTCCAGTCTCTGCCATTTTGGTTGTTTTGGCAGATATTTTTAATCGTGGAGCTAGTTTCTCTACTGTTAAGGTCCAATTGGTGGTGATTTCCAGTTTCCACGTGGGAGAAAATTCGGCCTCCTTAGCATTGGCTAAACTTTGCAAAGCCTTGCTGAAAGGTACCTTTCTTCTTAGGCCTCCAGTTTAGGACCCCACACCCCTTGGGATCTTACCTTCATTCTGCAGGCTTTGGTTTCCCCCTGTTCCACCCAGCTGCCTCAGTTGGTATGCTGTTTTTGTCATGGAAGAATGCATTTTTTTGTGGTAGTTACCTTGGCCAAGAGGATTTCTGAGCTCCAAGCATTATCTTTAAAGCCTCTTTTTCTAGTTTTCCATAAATACAGTGTGCCCCTAGGTGCCTTCAGAATCTAATAATAACCAGGTCATTAATTTTCCAGTCTTCTTTCCAAATTTCCAAAATAAAGGAGAGTACAAACTACACCTACTAGATGTGCGCAGACAGCTGCGTTTCTACTTGCATAGAACCAAAAGCTTGCGTAAATCAGATCAGCTATTTGTCTCAGTTTCTAAACCTTTTTTGGGAAACACAGTCTCTAAGGATGTCCTTCAAGGATGCATCTGCAGTCATCACATATGGGTTGTCCTGCCTCAGGCAGCCCTTCGGTCGGCCGGATTCCAAAGTCTGGGTCCGGCGTCGGCTGATGTCACCCTTTCCCCGACGTCACAACGCCTGGGGTATAAAAGCGTCAGCCGACGCCATCTTCCTCAGTCTTTCTTGCCGCGTGGTGCCCGAAGCAGAAGCAGTTCGCAAGTGCCGGTCGGCCAGCTCCTGTAATTTCGCTATCCGAAGACTTCAAAAGCTAAGTACCCCGTTGGGGACTCTTTCTTGCCTCAGCCGATGTCAGAAAAAGTTAATAATTGTTTAACTTGTGGGAAACAAATACCTCATAAGGATTTCCACTATTATTGTCTACCTTGCTTAGGCCCAGACCATGACGTCTCGGCCTGCTCTGCCTGCGCTTCCTTCAACCGACGCACTCTTAGACGTCGGTCGGAGTTCGCAGAAGAGTTTTTTGGGGATAGTTTTGCTTACAAAATGCCGTCGGAAACCCCAACATCACATTTAATTAAGAAACGGAAAGACAAGGACCGACACACGCGGGCCGCGGTTTCGGCTGAAACCACGGCTAGGCCTACCGCGAGTGTCTCGGTCTCGGCTGATACCTAGTCCTTGGAACTTCCTAACCCTGAAATAATACAACTGACAGCCTCGGTCCTGGAGGCTCCTACCGAGTCGGTTACAGAATTGCCTTCCGAAGCTGGTGTATTGGAATCTACCGACACCATACCTTTAGATAAAGCTCCACAAGCACGTGGTGCAGCCAGGCCTCCTGCATCCATGTCTATTAAGGCCTTCACCAGGGCTAAAGCTGCAAAGCACACTAAAGCCATGCCTCCCAGAGTTATTCCTCAGGGACCTTCTTCTAGTTCACAGATTTTATCTTTAGCTGAGGACCTGATCTCCTTAATTAGGGGCTCTCAGCCTCATCCGGACAGGGGCTCCCAACCCCCTCTAGACAAAAGGCCCAGGATGGATCCCCCTGATCCCCTTTCTTCAGAGGAGGCCTCTGTTGGCTCGGATCACTCAGATTACCAGGAGGGGGCTTATTCGGCCTACGAGGATTCGGATGCAGAGGAATCTATTTCCTCAGCCTCCCCTCCTGAAGAGCTTTCCTTTGGGGAGACCCTTCACACTATGAGAGAGCATTTCAAATGGCAGAGCCAGGAATATTCTGATTCCAGGAGAAGACTAAGAACTTTTCTTCATTTACCTCAGCATAGACCTTTGGCTATTCCTCCTGTTTTAAATGTGATTGATGATGTATATTCTGACTCTAGTATGACCCCTGACACTCTGCCTCCGGCCCCTGTTAAGCCTGATAGGTATTACAGTGTCCCAGACACACATAATTTTCTTTATAAGGCCCACTCTGCTGACCCTGAAACTGTTTCACAGGGCCCTAAAGGGGTTGCAGCTGTTATTACTAAGAACCCACTCCCCTCTGCAAAGGAGTCCAGGGCATTAGAGAGAAGGAGTAAAAAAGTGTATACTTCTGCCACTCTTGCTATGAGGGCATTAAATTGTCAATTTCACATGATACAGTATCAAGAGTATTTGTTAGAAGAAATGCATAAGAAATTGTTTTCTTCTGAACCCCTGGACCGTAAATCCCTTCAGGATCTGGTACATAATTCCCAGCAGGTTAGCAACCATTTCTTGCAGTGTGGTTATGATGCATTGGAAGCTTCGTGTAGGTCAGGAATGACAGGTGTGGTTATACGCTGGCATGCTTGGCTAAAGGAACAATCTCTGCCAGAACATGTTAAAGCTAAGCTTTTGGATGCTCCACTGGAAAAGCAAAAGTTATTTGGTTCCACTGCTCAAGACGTCCTAAAGAAATTTGAGGAAAAGGCAAAATCTGTGCAAACGGTTAAGGATTTTCTTCAAGTCCAACCGCCTAGATTCAGTAGAAACTGGCCTTCCAAGAATTGGTCCTTTCCGGACACAGAAAGATTTCAAAGGGGCAGAAACAGGTGTGCCAGAGGTAGAGGCCAAGCTAGGGGCTCCTACAGAGGCCGTCAATGGCAACCTCCAATCCAGACAGGCAGTTCAGGATCTACAACTGCTGCACAAGGACAAACTCAATGACTCTGCTTTGACTCCGCCAACCAGGGCTCAATTAGAAGCACCTTTGGGCGGAAAGCTTTCTTTATTCTCAAGAAATTGGCACAACATTACAAGAGACAAATGGACACTCCAAATAATAGACAACGGATACAGGTTCCACTTCCACACATTGCCAAAAAAAAAAGGCATACCAGGTCTGCCACCAAATCAAAGGACAGAGGCTTTGAAACAAATCTTAAATTTACTCCAAATGAAAGCCATAGAAAAAGTTCCTACTTCAGAACAAGGACAAGGATTTTACTCCAGACTATTCCTTGTTCCAAGAAAAGAGCATCAATGGAGGCCTATTCTCGACTTGTCCGTACTGAATACTTCTCATTGTGCCAAAATTCAAAATGCTGACTCTACAGCAACTCCTTCCCATGCTGGGCAAGGGGTCTTGGCTGGTTACTCCAGACCTCAAGGAGGCATACCTGCATGTCCCTATCAGACAAAGTTGCAGAAGATACCTCAGATTTCTTGCAGGGTCAGAGCATTATCAATTCTCAGCATTGCCCTTTGGCTTATCTACTGCGCCCAGAGTATTCACGAAATGCCTGGCATCAGTAATAGCACACTGCAGACTCCAGGGGATTCAAAGCTACCCATATCTGGACGACTGCCTTATACAAGCGGACAACCAACAAACTCTGATAAAGGGCTTAAATTATGCCATCAATCTTCTACAGGCCTCGGGATATACAGTCAACATGCACAAATCAAGACTTGTTCCATCCCAAAGAATAACCTTTCTGAGTGCGGATCTAGATACAACCACCCAAATGGCTTATCTCACAGAAGAAAAACAAAGTCAACTACCGGATTACTTCAAGAATCTGACAAGACAAACTCAGCTGACTGCAAGGAAAATCCTGCAGGCCCTGGGGTACATGGCATCCTGTATTCTTCTGATTCCACAAGCAAGGCTACATATGAGAAAGCTACAGTGGTACCTAAGGAGTTTATGGACCCAGCACAGTCACAGTTTGGAAACTTTAATCCCACTCATTCCATGCCTTCACAAGGAATTTCTGTGGTGGGCTCAGGCCAGCCAGTCCAACAGAGGGCTGCCTTTCACAAAGCCAAAAACCTCCCAAACTATTACAACGGACGCTTCAGACCTAGGTTGGGGAGCACACATGGAGGGCAGAGGTATCCAAGGACAGTGGTCATGAAAGGAGCTACGCATGTACATAAATCAAAAAGAAATGCTAGCAGTGATGCACGCAATCGAGGCCTTCAAACCATTTCTCATTCAAGGCCATCTACTAATAAGGACAGACAACACCACGGTTATGTGGTACATAAACAAGCAAGGAGGTACCCATTCTTACTCTCTGTGCAGACTGGCAATGAATCTATGGGATCTTTCCTTGAAACTCAATATACAGCTACAAGCTCAGTTTGTGCCAGGGAAGGACAATACACTGGCGGACAGCTTAAGCAGAAATATCATAGATGCACACGAATGGATGCTGCACCCAGACATTTTCCAGCAGATAATACAATCTTGGGGGAGTCCGGACATAGATCTATTTGCATCCCCCCCGCAATCATCAACTAAAGAAATTCTGCTCAAGGACATACCACCCACAAGCGTGGAAAGTGAACGCCCTCTCTTTCAGCTAGAGAAATCTGACAGTGTATGCATTTCCTCCTATTCCATTAATGACCAAGGTGTTACTGAAGATCAGAGCAGAGCAGCCAAAAGTGATCCTGATAGCTCCGGACTGGCCAAGACAGCACTGGTATCCACTGCTAAGGAGCATGTCACGTACAAAGCCATGGCCCCTACCTCTCTGGCCACTTCTACTGACACAGCACAGATACAAAACTCTTCACTCCAACCTGAAAACATTGCAACTAACAGCATGGAGAATACCTTGATTCCTCCTCAGGATAAGCTATCCCAGAGAGTAAAGAATATTATTCTGAAAGCTCGCCGCCCTTCCACAAGGAAGACATACTCAGCAAAATGGAAAAGATTTCTCATCTGGAACACCACAAAGGGCCTAGATGCGACAATGGTGAACATGGCACATATCCTGGAATATTTGGCAGAAATGTTCCACAATGGACTGTCTTACTCTTCTATTAAGATTCATGCTTCAGCAATTTCAGCAGAGTACAACACTGATCCCCCTGTCTTTTCTCATCCTCTCCTAAGGCAGTTTCTAAGAGGGATCAAAAACATCAAACCTCCTAGGAAACCACCTCTACCTGCCTGGGACCTTAACTACGTGTTGGAAAAACTAACACTGCCTCCATTTGAACCAGCAGCATCTGCAGATCTACACTACCTCTCATGGAAGACTGCTTTCCTTCTGGCAATAACCTCAGCAAGAAGAGTTTCGGAATTGCAGGCCCTGATGGCATTTCAGCCATTTATTATTTTCCATCAGGATAGAGTTTCATTAAGAACTAATCCTACTTTTATGCCAAAGGTGGTATCCAGGGTTTCATTGAATCAAGCCATTCACTTGGCTACCTTCTTCCCAAATCCACAAAACAAAGGGGAGAAACTGCTGTACACCCTGGACATTCACAGACAGTTGCGCTACTACTTGGACAGAACCAAAGGTTTCAGGAAAACTGACCAGCTGCTGGTAGCATATGCTGCTGGTACTCAAGGAAAAGCAATTTCTAAACAGACAGTTTCAAAATGGATAGGAAATTGCATCCGCTTTTGTTACTCATTTCATGGAAAGACTGTACCAGCTAACATTAGACCTCATTCTACGAGAGCCACAGCCACCTCCACAGCCTTCTTAAGAGGGGTGGCTACAAAAGACATTTTAGAAGCTGCCACATGGAGCTCCGTGCATACATTTGCCAAGCATTACAATTTACCTCTATATTCCAGATCCAGAGCAGGCTTTGCTACGGCTGTCCTGCAGGGTGTCTTAGCTACATCATCCTTTTCCTAAGTACCTCCACCCCCAGATTGGCTATGGTATTCTACCCATATGTGATGACTGCAGATGCATCCTTGAAGGACATAGTACAGTTTTGTACCTACAATAAATGTAGATGTCCGATAGGTATGCATCTGCAGTCAGGTTTTCCCTCCCTCCTTCCCCTCTGTGGTACTCCTAGGGTGCTTACCTCTCTGTTAGCTAGCTGGGGGATCTATTATGGTGTATTTGTTTTATACATATATTTATTGCTTTTTTCCAAATTTAGCCTTCCTAGAGGGCACCTGGCATCTGGGGCAAGAAAAACTGAGGAAGATGGCGTCGGCTGACGCTTTTATACCCCAGGCGTTGTGACGTCGGGGAAAGGGCGACATCAGCCGATGCCGGACCCAGACTTTGGAATCCGGCCGACCGAAGGGCTGCCTGAGGCAGGACAACCCATATGTGATGACTTGCAGATGCATACCTATCGGACATCTACATTTATGGTAGGTACAAAACTGTACTTTTCCATTGCTTGTTGGATTTCAGAGTGCATTTCTTTGGCCTGTCGAGCCAAAGGTTTGTCTCTACCAGGACATGTCTGGGCGCATTCTTCCAGATCAGTCTCTACTTCTGTGGCCTTTTAGTCTAGTGTTTCTCTTGATGATATCTATTCTGCTGTGACCTGGGCTTTGTCGCATACTTTTATAAATTGGAACTTATTTCCAAGAGGGCATCTTTTGGCTCAGCCCTGCTCCAGTATATCCTTCTGTGAAGACCTACCAGGTTTTTGTTGGTAGCTAGGAACTCTGTCCCTCAGGTTGAAGACCAAATGAAAACAACTTCAGATAAATAAGTTATGTACTTACCATAACGTTCCATCTGAGCTGTTGCTTTTCATTTGTACCAGTAAAAAGTGATGGAAAGACTGAGTTAATCACAAACAAAACAAATACCAAGAAAAAAAACTCAGTTTAGCACACTGGATCCAATAAAGGCACTTGATGAAAGTCACAATCCCAGACAAGCATTCCAAATATGATAACATTTTTAATGTTCACAAAATAGCAAATAAGATTAAGCGCCTTTATTCCAGACAAGGAACTTCATCAGAATGCATCACTATTACCATCAAACACTTAAGTAGCACCATTAATTAAACTCATTAAGATTCTATTGGTCCCTAGCTAATTAACAGAGAGCTCTATTGACCATTGCACCCAAAGTACATGTGAATAGAATATAATAAAATTAAGAGCCGTTAATTCAAAAAACAAATAACATATTTGTTATTTCTAGTTGCACTCAATATTTAAAAAATATATATATTTTTACATTCACTAATAATTTCATTATACAATCATTTGTTAATACTCAGTATTTCAAAGCTCTTCTTTTGAGGGCTGGAACAATAGAGTAATGTTCATTTAAACCAGTGAGAGTACAGGCATCCATCTTGAGCTGCCACATAAGCTGTCTGTACCAGAGACTGTATGTTCTTCATGTTTCATTGTTGCAGTCATCACATTTGGGTGATCTGCCTGCAGGTAGCCCTCAGCCGGCCTGAATACCAGAATCTTGGTGTCCTGTATCGGATGCTGTCTCTTCTTCCATGACGTTGGGTCATAAGGGGTATAAAACATGCAGCCAACGCCATTACATCAGTCTTTCTTGCCGTGCGGTGCCCGAAGCAGAAGCATTTTGCAAGTGCCGATCGGCCGACTCCTGAAATTTTCATTTTCGACTTTCAGAACTGAAATCTTCAAAAAAGCTAAGTACCCCACTGGGGATCCTTTTTCTTGCTCTTAACCAATGTCAGTAAAAGTTAACAATTGTATTACCTGTGAAAAGCAAATACCTCATAAAGATTTTCATTCGTACTGCATTCCTTGCTTAGGCCCAGACCACGACATCCCTTGCTGTCAGTTTTGTGCCTTGTTCAACCCCCGAACTATTTGTTGTCGGGCTATATTTGCAGAAAATTATTTTGGTACTCGGTATAACTATCCAGAAATGGCCTTGGTAAACCATCCGACTACCGATATTCCAAAAAAAGGAAGGATAAAGACGGAGACAGACCGCGTAGGTCCAAAACTGCCAACAACGCTTCCGTTACGCTAGTTGCCAGTTCGCTGGTACTCACTGAGGCGCTTTTGTAGCCCCTGATACCCGCTACCTGAGAATCGCAGGCCTTTACTGAGACCCATTCGGAGTCCGGTATGCCATGAGATGCTTCTTCGACTATGGAGCCTGCAGATGTGTCTACCTTGGATGGGTCCAGAGCTGCTGTGCAGGCACCGGCTTCTGAGGGTGTATTCAGGCCTACAGATTTGCATTTTAAACTGACACCATCTTCTTCATCCAGGCCTAAAACTCGACCCACGCCTAGAAAACCAACGTCCAAACCACATGCTCGGGCCCATATGCCTAAAAAAACAAATGCTTAGAATGGCTGAAAGACCTTATTACCTTAATTAGGGGAAGCCAGCCTTCCCCTCTAATAGACCTAGAACTGATTTTCCTTCTGGGTCTTCTGATCAGGAATCTGATATTTCTGTTTATTCTGATTACCAGGATTTGCCCTTATCTACCTATGAGAATTCTGATGGAGGACTCCATTCCCTCTGCTTCCCCTCCAGAAGATTTTTCCTTTGGTGAAACCTTGCAAACTCTTAGGGAGCATTTCCGCTAGGAAAGCCAGGATTACTCTGACTCCAAAAAGATGCTTAGGGAATTCTTACTCCTCCCTCAACACAGGCCTTTAGCTATTCCTCCTGTTCTGGACATTGTAGATGACGCTTTCTTGGAATCTAACCTTTCCCCAAACACTTTACCTCCAGCTCACAGAAAACCTGACTGGTATTACAGAGTAACTGACTCGCAAGTTCCTCTTCAGGAATCCTACTGCGGATCTAGAGACCATTTTCCAAGGGCCAAAGGGTATTAAGGCTACTGCTGCCAAAAACCCTACCCCTTGTGATAGAGATTCTAGAGCCTTGGACAGATGGGGTAAGAAGGTATATACTATTGCTACTTTGGCCATTAGGGCTTTAAATTGCCATTTCATATGTTAAAGTACCAGCAGCATATTATGGGACTACTTAAACAGAAAACGATGTTGATTCCTGACTTTGCTGAACACAAAGAATTACAGGATTTAATGCATTCTGCAGAACAAGTTGGTAAACCTACTTTGCAATGTGGTTTTGACTCTTTAGAAGCATCTTGCAGGGCTGCTGTCACTGGGTCTTTACTTAGAAGGCATGCTTGGCTTAAGGAGCAAAACTTGCCAGATCATGTTAACGCTAAATTACTAGATGCTCCCTTAAACCAAGACCGCCTGTTTGGCAGCAAAGCAGAAGTCATCAAAAAGATGGAGGAAAAAGCTAAATCTATGCAAACTGTTAAAGACTTCTACAAGTACAGCCTGCCAGGTTTAGTAGGCATTGGCCTTCAAAGAATTGGTCCTTTTCAGCCTCTTCCAGGCCTTCTCAGTCCAAACCCAGGAACAGCAGACCACCAAGGTTACAGTCTCAGGCTACGCCCAGGCCTAAGCAGTGGGGGGCTCCCACTTCCAAAGTAGGGAATAGTAAGAACCCCCCCTACGGAAAAATGGCACAATGATTTAACCTTAACCCTTCCAAGCTATGCTCAACTGCCTGCTCCCTTAGGAGGAAAGCTCGCCCTGCATGCAAAAAAAATGGGAACATTACCCAGGACAAATGGGTTCTGAATATAGTTTCCCAAGGATACAGATTCCACTTACACACCCTACCAACCCCAAATGGTTGGTCAGACTAAAATCAGTGGGCAGAGGCTCTACAACAGGTTCTCTCTCTTCTAAGTATCAGGGCTATTCAGCCTGTCCCAGCAGAAGAAAGGGCACAAGGTTTTTATTCAAGACTGTTCCTGGTACCCAGAAAAGACAGCTCCTGGTGTCCTATCCTAGACCTCTCTATTCTAAACACCTTTTTGGTAATCCCAAAATTCAAAATGCTAACATTTCAACAGCTGCTTCCTATGCTAGGCAAAGATGCCTGGTTGGCAACCGTAGACTTAAAGGAAGCTTACCTGCACATTCCAATAAGGGAATCTTGCAGGAAATACCTACGCTTAAGGGCAGGCTTCATGCACTATCAGTTCTCTGCACTTCCCTTAGGCTTATCTACTGCGCCCAGGGTATTCACAAAGTGTCTAGCTCCAGCCATTGCATTTTGCAGGCAGAGAAATATTCAAATATACCCATACTTGGACAATTGTCTGATTCAGGCAGAAAGCCAGGACTTCCTATTAAAACATCTGGCATTCGTAAAGAAACTTCTAACCTCACTGGGGTACACCATAAACGAAAAGAAATCTTACCTAGTACTCTGCCAACAGATTTTATTCCTGGGAGCAAGCTTGAACACAACTTCCCAGATGGCTTTCCTCACTCCAGAGAAACAAGTTTATTTGACAACCTACTTCAAACTACTGGCCACAAAGACCCAGCTAAATGCAAGGAAAATTCTGCAAGCCCTGGGGTTCATGGCCTCTTGCATTCTACTAATTCCATATGCAAGACTGTATATGAAGAAACTACAATAGTATTCTAAAAAGCTTATGGTGTCAACATTCTCAGGACCTGGAATCAATGATTCCCATCATTCCTTGTATAAAGACAGAGTTCCTTTGGTGGGGAGAGGCCTGCTACCACAACAAGGGGCTCCATTTCACTCTACTCCCTGCCACCCAAACCCTAACAACAGATGCATCAGACTATGCATGGGGGGCTCACTTGGCAGGGCAGTGCATTCAGGGCAAATGAAACCCGAGACACATGCACCTGCATATCAACCAAAAAGAAATGTTAGCTGTACAGAATTCCCTGACAGCCTTCAAAGACCACATTTTTTCAGGACAATTATTGGTAAAGGCAGATAACACAGGGGGAACCCACTCGTACCCTCTCTGCAGACTAGCCATGGCTCAGTGGAATACAGCCTTGAGCTACCAAGTGCACCTACAGGCTCAATTCCTGCCAGGCAAGCTAAATTCTCTGGCAGACGACCTAAGCAGAAATCTCATGCACCCCGACGAATGGAAACTGGAACCATAAATACTCGACCTCTTGAGAAACAAATGGGAGACTCCAAAGATAGACCTGTTTGCCTCCTCTCAGAACTACCATTTGGGCAAATTCTGCACAAGGACTTCCCACAGTCAAGCTTGGAAAGTGGATGCCCTGTTTTTTTTTACTTGGGAAAGCCTCTCAGTTTATGCCTTCCCCCTCTGCCTCTCCTCTCGAACGTTCTGCTAAAGATCAAACAGGACAAGCCAAGGACAATACTGATTGCACCAGACTGGCCACGCCAGCACTGGTAACCCCTCTTGCATAGTATGACACTACTGGAACCATGGCACCTGCCTCAGACCCCTTCCCTGGTGTCCCAGCAGGTGGGCCAGATTCTGCACCCTCAGCTTCAAACCCTGAACCTTGCAGCCTGGCTAATTCCTTGAGCTCTCCAATAGCATCCCTCAGTAAGCAGGTGCTAGATGTCATTCTGGAGGCAAGGAGGCCTAGTACTTGAAAATCCTATGCTGTAAAGTGGAAAAGATACTGTTCCTGTAGCCAGACTTGGGATGGGCACAACGGTGCCCAGCTTACCTCATGTACTTCAGTACTTAACAGAAATGCTCCACAAGGGCCTATCATTATTGTCATTTAAAATTCATGCCTCTGCCATTTCAGCACATTATAATACTGAACCACACGTCTTCTCTCACCCCCTGCTAAAACAATTCCTCAGAGGGGCCAAAAATTTTAAGACCCCCCCCCCAGGAGAGCCCCAACTCCAGCCTGGGTCCTTAACTTTGTATTGGAAAATGCTTCACCACAAAATGGAATCCAATTCAGTGAGGAACAAGAATTTATTCTAAAATGAACTCAAATAGCAAAAAATCGTAGTATAATTCCACATAAAGTACACAAAAGGTAAATTCTCTAGCGCCTCGGCAAACTTGCCTTTAACAGAGTAAAAGCTTTTCATACATTTTTACATCTCTTATATACTTACTACAAACACACCCTTCTAATTTTAGAATAAATTCTTGTTCCTCACTGAACTGGATTCCATTTTGTGGTGAAGCATTGCACGTTCATTCTTTTGTGGTTGTATATATTTGTATTGGAAAAGCTCACTCTCCCTCCTTCTGAGCCAGTTGCAACTGCAGAGTTGAAATTTCTCTCTTGGAAACAGCCTTCCTTCTAGCCATCACTTCAGCAAGAAGTGTGTCTGAATTACAGGACCTCATGGCAGTGGAGCCCTTCATTATCTTCTGTGCAGACACGGTTTCCCTCAGGACCAATCCTTCCTTTATGCCCAAGGTGGTGTCTAGTGTGGCCCTTAATCAAGCCATTCATTTGCCTACCTTTTTTTCTGAATCCTCAAAACAAAGGAGAACGAATACTGCACTCTTTGGACGTGCACAGACAACTTAGATTTTATTTCGACAGGACTAAGCCCATCACAAAACCTGAATAGCTGCTAGTTGGCTTTGCTGCAGGGGCAGATGGGAAGGCCATTTCAAAGCAAACCATTTCTAAATGGATAGCCCATTGCATTCATTTATGCTACAAGCACCATGGGAAACCTACCCTACAGGGGATAAGATCACATTCCACCAGGGCTGCATCTACCTCTACAGCCTTACTCAGAGGTGTCCCTACCAGGGACATCCTAGAAGCTGCTACCTGGAGCTTTGTACATATCTTCGC
Source organism: Protopterus annectens (assembly GCF_019279795.1). NCBI lineage: Eukaryota > Metazoa > Chordata > Ceratodontiformes > Protopteridae > Protopterus > Protopterus annectens. The sequence continues at coordinate 1,586,020,422 of NC_056732.1, read as the reverse complement.
CAAGCATTACCACTTGCCTGTTTTTTCTAAATCCAGAGCTGGTTTTGCCACTGCAGTCTTGCAGGGCTTAATATCTCCCTAATGCTCTCTAACTTCCTCCTCCCTTCCTTCGCTTTGAAGTCAACCCAAATGTGATGACTGCAACAGTGAAACACGAACAACATAGTACAGTTGTGTACACTTACCATAAATGTAGATGTTCGAGTGTATTCACTGTTGCCATCCTGGTTACCCTCCCTAGAGCCCCCTGACTTCTCTTGGCTCTACCTTTCCTTCTTGTTTGGTGTATTTAAGCTTTCTGGTGTGTTTGCTTTTTTGATGGAGGGATACAGTAACATACAAATCCTTCCCATTGTGGGGGGCACCTGACATCTGGGGCAAGAAAAACTGATGTAATTGTGTCTGCGGCATGTTTTATACCCCTGACGTCATGGATGAAGAGAGGGCATCCGATGCAGGAATCCAAGACTCTGGTATAAAGGCCGGCTGAGGGCTACCTGCAGACAGATAACCCAAATGTGATGACTGCAGCAGTGAATACACTCGAACATCTACATTTATGGTAAGTGTAAACAACTGTATTTTCCCCAGTCCCCACCCATGTCAAATGCTTTAATCTGTTCCAGTACCCAGAACATGAAACTAGCCTGCGTACAGACTGAGTGCTTATACAAGGCATTAGTTTATTTTCCCTTACTGATCTCATATATGTGCTCATAGATCCTTTGTTTTAATTTTCTCTCCGTTTTACCCACATAGTATGCAAAGCACATGACACAATAAGCCAAATAAATCACCCCTTTGGTGTAACAACTATGATATCCATTTACTGTTAATCTTCCAAACATTCCAGAATCTTAATTCTTGCAAGTTGGAAATATATGGGCACTGGGGGTACATCCCACACCTAAAGGTACTTTTTCTGCTGTTATTCTCCATACAGTATTTGGTACCTTCAAAATAATTTTTCAGATTAGGACTCCTCCTGAACCCAAATTTTACTGTTCTTGAGAACACATCCAGGCTGTTAGGCATACTTGCATCCGAATAATATTTTTAACTTCCTGGGTATCCCTATGGAAATCAATCCCGAAATGTAGTTCTTTATCTTGACCTACATCTTGCTTCATACCCACCAGGTGTCCCTGGGGTAGCCCTTCCTGGTCACCACCAGCAAATGACCCATTGCTCATATTGTCTTCTCTATGGGCCATTAAAGGACGGTATCTTATACCCCACCCATTCAAGATGTCATTTTTGATAGAAATCAAATCTTTGGGGTAACCCTTAGTCACAAAAAGTTCCTCAGAATTAAGTTCATTGACTAGGTTGTCCTTCAAAGTAGTCATATGGGCAGCCATCACGATTTGCCGTTTAATGATGATACTTTTTTGAAAGAAAGGGTGGTCACGATTGAAATGTAGGTAGTAGTTAGAGAAATGTTTCCTACGCAAAGTACATACATATCTACTGTTAGTAACATCCTTCCTAATATTGACATCCAAAAAATGCATCTATGTCAGTCCAACATTATGGCTAAACAACGAAAAGTTTGTAGTGTTGTTGATGTAATCAACAAAGACTTCTATATCATTCATAGATCCTTTCCAAACGATAAAAATGTCATCCAAGAAATTATAATATGCTCTTATAGTATCAAAAAATGAGGAAGGAAAAACAAAATGCTGTTCCCGATGTAGAAAACTATATTGGCAAATACAGGAACCCCCATAGCTACCCCATCTATTTGTTTGTAATATACGCCCTGGAAGAACAAGTAGTTAATTTTGAATACTAATTCCATGTTCAGCAAAACTAACCTGAAGTAGTGTTGGGACAAAAAAAAACAAATCTCTGAGGGCCTCTTCGAACCAAGCTAAGCCAATATCATGGGGTATAATGCTGAAAAGATCTTTGATATCGGTAGTCACAAAAACATATTCAGAATTGAGTTCAATTCCCCTTATTTTACTCAATAAATACCATGAATTAATAAGAATAGCTTTTGAGTAATCTCCACTACCCATTCTTCACTGGGAAACTACCAGTGTCTTCATTTTTATTTCATTACCCTGTGTTTTTATTTTAGTTATTATTGACGATTGTGATCTGTAGTGAGAGTAGAGGAACAGGTGGAGGAGACCCTGGAGAGATGGAGGTATGCTCCAGAGAGAAGAGGAATGAAGGTCAGCAGGACTAAGACAGAATATATGTGTGTGAATGAGAGGGAGGATAGAGGAATGGTGAGGATGCAAGGAGTAGAGGTGGCGAAGGTGGATGAGTTTAAATACTTGGGATTAATAGTTCAGAGTAACAGTGAATGTGGAAGAGAGGTGAAGAAGGGAGTACAGGCAGGATGGAGTGGGTGGAGAAGAGTGTCAGGAGTGATTTGTGACAAGACGAGTACCTGTAAGAGTGAAAGGGAAGGTCTACAAGAGGGTAGTGAGACCAGCTATGTTATATGGGTTGGAGACAGTGGCATAGGCAAAAAGGCAGGAGTTTAAGCTGGATGTGGCAGAATTAAAGATGTTAAGATTTGCACTGGGTGTGACTAGGGTGGACAGGATTAGGAACAAGTATATTAGAGGGTCAGCCCAGGTTGGAAGGTTTGGAGACAAAGCCAGAAAGGCACGATTATGTTGGTTTGGACATGTGCTGAGGAGGGATGCTGCGTATATTGGGAAAAAGATGCTAAGGATGAAGCTACCAGGTAACAGGAAAAGAGGAAGGCCTAAGATAAGGTTTATGGATGTGGTGAGAGAGGACATGCAGGTGGTTGGTGTGACAGAGAAAGATGCAGAGGACAGGAAGAAATGGAAACAGGTGATCTGCTGTGGCGACCCCTAATGGGAACAGCCGAAAGAAGATGATGATTGGCGCATGATCTAAAATAGTTATTGGGTGCGTATCAACGCCTTCAGTTGAATGCACGTGTTCCTGTGAAGTGTAAATTCTATCTATATTAGCCCAGTTTTTATGTCTTGGGGAATAGTATGCAAATTCCAGCCAAATTCCTATTACTTAATTCACATCTTCCATGCTAAATATTTTCAAAAATCTACCCTCCTTTGTTATACTTCTGGGCCCCCCAGACACACCTTTACTGCTGCAAATCAAACTCCAGTCCTCACCTACAAGTAATATTCCATGTTGAAAACTAATTATTTCTCCCAGAATTTTCTTAAGCTCCATTATAGCAGTTTTAGGTGGAATATAAATACATGCCAATGTAATCCTCCTCCCTTGCCCCAGCAGCCCCTCAGCACTACAAAGCTGTCATTATTATCTTTTTATCCTCTTCTATAAATATTGGAGTTCCTCTTGCAATTAATATAAGTACTCCTTTTTTCCCAATTGTCCCAAATATTCCATTGAATAACCATCCTTAAAACCTTTCTTTATCAAATTCACACATTCAGTTCTTTCCAAGTGTGCCTCCTGTAACATAGCTATTTGCACTCTACATTTTAATACAGTTCACCATTCTTTCTTTTTGTGTTTATCTGAGACCATTGACATTTAAAGACATTAGAGAAAGCATCATTGTATTAAAAATTATTATTCCCACCTTTTATGTATAACACTTTTTTGTTAAATGCGAGGTTCCAGCTTTGTATTACAAGCATACACTGTTTGGCAAGTTGAAGTTTTATGTAGTTGCTTCTTGTCATATCCATTTGAGCCTATGTCACGTCTTGCAAAACATTTTTGTTTTATTGAATGCCGTCAAACAAACACAAAAAAAAAATGTCCCCAGCTGACAGCCACACTCACTGACATGAAGTTAACCTAAGAGAAAGGTTATCCATCCTAAGATGCATGGTGCAGCCTGTGCTTCTACTAAGTGCTAACTGGGTTTGTCTTATCTTTATAGCTCTCCCAGCTGGGAAAAACCTGAATGCTTTCACAGAAAGTTAACTGTCAGCCAGTTTTGCTCCCCCCCCCCCCAGTCAATCACTCTCCACCAGACTGTAACCAATTTCTCTTTGCCATATTGTTTCCATGGAGAAGTGATGGCCAGATGCAAAATTGCTGATAAGCATGCATTCATTTGCTGGAAAAAAGCCTCATAATATTCATTATTTTTTCATTTACTTTTTGTCTTAAAGCTTGTTAGTAAATTAATCTAAGGTCCTTAATCCAGTCATTCCTCCATACAAGAATAAGAAAAAGCACATTTTTCTTTTCTCATGCTCTTTTACCCAGGGTTTTTTTTTGTTTGTTTGTTTTTTTTTTTTTTTTACATTGCAGTGCTAATATTTCTAAAAACTGAACAAGAAGAAAGAGAAGGGAGGAAGAAAGGAAAAAAGAACATCAACACTTAATTACAATTAAAACAACTGAGAAAACTTTACTTTATAACATCCAAAAAAGACCAAACACCACAAAAATATTACTATTAAGAAAAAAATGTATCTGAAGTAGTTTACTTCATTTGGTCTTCAACCTGTGGGTATCAGATCCGAACTGGCAAGTTCACTCGCATCTGCTCCAAGCTCCTCCCCTTACCCATAATACACCTCCACTACCTTCCAACCCCCAGATATCGTTTGCCGCGGCTTGACTGAAGCATCGTGATCCTGAGCTCCAAGTTAGTGAGTTGGGTTTCTGATGAAGTAAGCAGTTTTTTGTCATAGTTGTTTGAGTGTAGCTGTTGGTGTAGGCTCCCTCTCATTCTCCCCATGCTAATGTGTCATATTTAGGGCTTTTTCAGTAGTTTTTCAGTAGTATTCAGTGTTAGCCTGTTAGTGTGTTGCTTTTCTCCCCTCCCCCCTCAGCATTCTGTGTGCCTTCGAGTGTGTGGTGAGTGGGTCCGATTTGGAAATTTGTTTTTCTCCCTTTTTCCTTATCTTGTTGTGTGTGCTGTTTATTCTTTAAAGACATGGCTGACTTCAAGCCTGTCTTCAAGAGGTGCACTGAGTGTGACTGCAAATTGTCACCAGCTGATGGCCACACACTTCACGTTATGTGCTTGGGTGTAGCAAATTTAAATACTGACTGTACGTACCATTTGCGCGGGTTTAACCCGCATGCTATTAAGGATAGAAAGGCTAAGTTGGCCCTGAAAGGCCTTCTACCCACCACTGAGGTGGCTCCCTGTTCCACTGCTTCGGTCACAACAATTTGTCTTTTCCAAGGAAGAATACATTGAAGACAGCTGAGTACAATAGTTTGAATCTCACACCTGCGTCTATACATTCTTTGAATAGTGGAATGAATTTACTCCTCTTCTACCTGGTATACAATGAGTAATCATTCTCCACAAACACTCTGCTGTTGCCCATTTTTAGTATTTTGCCCTTCTGCCAAAGTTTTGTCAGAATCAACTACTTCTGTTGGTAAGATTACATCTTTACTATTAAAGGTTTAGGTTCCTTTCTCATAGCCAGATTTGGAGCGTACAGATGATGTGCCCTTTCAACTAACAACTCCTGCTATGGAATGCCAGTCCAGTTGCTTATATTTGTGCTTTCATAAAATTAATGCAGTCTGTTACTTCCAGCTTCTCTGGTATAGCTGAAAGTCTCACGTTTTCCCTATGTGCTCTGTCCTCTAATTCTATTATTTTTGAAACGTCTCTTCCTGAGCAGTCTCATATTCAGCCACTCTTTTCTTTATTTCAGCCTCTGATTTTTTGCAGCTTTATCACCTCTTCTGAATATCAGTTTAAAGCTTATTCCATTTTTTCCAGCCTTTTGTTGCTTGTGCTGATATACTCAATCAGTGTTACATTTATTTTAACCAGGTCTGTGTGCAGTTGTCTTTTATCTTCCTGTAGGTTACTGGAAGTCATGTATTGAGGTTGCATTGCTTCTTGCTAAATACCTGCAGAACTTTCCCCAGTCATTGTTTCTTCCTCACTTGTAGCTGATTTTTTTTCCAAGTGCTGTATGTTTCTATTTTTCCTGACATCCAGGGAGTACACTTAATAGGCAGTTACTGAAATTTACCCATAAACACAAAGGTCTACTAGCCTTCTCTGAGTTTCTGTTTTTACACTGGGAGAGCTAGAGTTAAGCTATTACTCAGTGTTCAGCCATCTTTGAAGTCCCACATTTATCCATTCTTGGGTGACTACCTTATTCATCTGTAGTCCTCTGAGATGTGAAACAGGACTTTGAATTGCACCATCCAATGTTTCACCAAATTAATTTCTCTGTCTGCAGAAGTTCATTCTCACTCTCTCACTAACCCAGTGCATTCCAGGAGAGCTGTCTTGCACAGAAATCTGCAGGCTGTCCCTCTGAAAGGGTGTCAATGCTCAGTTCCTTCTTTTTCCAGTCTACCAGCATATTCTGTCTGTGAGGGCCATCCCGAATGCTCTAGGTTACATGTCCTATTCAATCATCATGTTTTTTTCTGACAAGGCTACATATGAGAAAACCGCTTTTAAACCTCCAGAATCTGGTTCAAGCATCTACACTTCCAAAAGAGTATAGCTACTGTCATCCTCCCAGGATATTGCATTGGTGGATGATTGTTAAGGGATTGTCCAGAGATCCCCTTCATTATGCCCAAAGGGGACCAGACTGTAAACCTGGATGCCTCTGATCTGCTTTGGTTGACACGCAGAGGTCCACTGAGAGTGCACGCATTTTGAAAAGCAAAGGCAAATCCAAGCACTTCACCATCAAGAGGCACAGGCCATCATCTGTGCAATTCCAGTCTTCATGCCAGTTATAGAATTGGGTCCTCATGTTGGTTATAAACAGTACCACTGTGATGTAGTGATTCAAAAAACAAGATACTTACACTGATCCACCGTGCAGACTTTGCCATACAGGTGTGGGATCTGGCTTTAAAGCAGGGCGTCTTGCTGTCATGCTGTATATATTCCGTTGGCACAGAATGCTTTTGAATAATCACCTCAGGTGATCTACAACCAGTCCTCGTTAAGGAAACTGAATCCAGAAGCCTTCAATTAACTCTTACTTGGGCAGTCTAGAGACAGACGTGCATGTATCCCTACAGAACTATCAGCTTATGAAAGCTTGCCCCAACTACCATTGTAGTGCAATTTTAGCAGCAGATGTTTGATTTTCCTTGGCATAAAGCTGTCCATTATGCCTCTCCGCTATGCTTGACACCCCAGAGTGCTGAGGAAAGCTATACACTGTAGAGCCATTTTTCTCTCTTGTTGCTCCTATGTGGCTGAGACCACAATAAGCAATCAGAAGGGGACACAAGATCTTCCCCATATCATATACTCTTCTGTCATGTTGTGCTGCTATACTTGAAGCACACATGATTTGTAGACTGGAATGGAGAACTTTGTCTCTGCAGCAGAAATCTCTTGCTCCATGGAAGCCCAAGGTTCCTTCCAGTTCAAGAAGCCTG